>NW_027077476.1:0-307640 GCF_963924675.1 Phocoena phocoena
TTGGCACAGCTTGCAATTTCTGTGCAAGATGAACAGGAATAGGGAGAACCAATGAGAGACTAGCTGTAGGTGTATGCACGGGCATATGTAACACTCATTGCCCACCAGGAATAGGAATTAAACAAA
Source organism: Phocoena phocoena (assembly GCF_963924675.1). NCBI lineage: Eukaryota > Metazoa > Chordata > Mammalia > Artiodactyla > Phocoenidae > Phocoena > Phocoena phocoena. Next base: position 127 of record NW_027077476.1, read on the forward strand.
GGCTCAGCGTCCCCTGCTGGAAACAGATTAGGGCCTGAAGCAATCCTGCGGTTTTGTGCCCAGCTCACAAGAAAGCGAGTTGAAGAAAGGAGCTCAGGGGCACTGTAATTCACAAACCTGCAGAGTTATAAATGACAGCTATCCTCCAAAAATATATTGAAGTAAGCCTGCGAAGGGGACTTGAAAGCGGGGCAGAATTTCAGGAAAACGATTGCAGGGGGTAGACTTGAATTGCCCTGAAAGCATAGGAAAAGAGGCAGAACGTCGACAATGATGCACTTGGCCAAAAAGGGCGTATGCGTTTTTTCCTGAATATATTCAGGAAAAAACGCATACGCCCTTTTTGGCCAACCAAGCAAGCCTGTAAAGGAAATCTGCACTACAATGAAGTCTCACTGCCCCCCGGGCAAAAGGGCCATCTGAAAAAAGTGTAAAATCCAGAAATGTAGGACAGGATATGGAGAACAGGGAGCCTTGTTATGCTGATTGGCAGGATGTAAATTGCCAGCAGCCACCCTGGAGAAGTGTATGGTGTTTCCTGAAACACGTAACAAACAAAGCAACACAGCCTATGGCACTTCCACTTATGGTCCTATAGCTTATGGAAATTAAAATCAAAAACAGACAGCCACCCCAATATTTGGGACGGCTGTGTTCACAGGAAGCTCGTCTACAGTATCAGGTAAATATCCCAGAAAGCAAAAAATGGATAAAGAAGTTGTGGCACGTACGTGCAATGCAATATCACTCAGCAATGAAATCTGTGTCTTCAGGCCCGTAGCGGCATAGTGAGTGGATGCAGGTACGGTGATTCTACGTGAACTACGTCACACAGAAAAAGAAACATCATAAGATATCACTAATACACGGAATGTAAACTTGACTACACATGAACTGAATTACAAAACAGAACAGGGTCTCAAATTTAGAAAACCAACTAGTGCTTGCTTATGGGAAAGGTGCCTTGGGGGGCTGCATAAAACCAGAGACTGAAATTAGCACAGATAACTTTCCATAAGCCAAATATGTAATAGACAAGACCTACTCCTTGCTCAACGAAATGGAACCAACACCACATATTCAACGCCTAGGAATATACCTGACTAGGAAGAATCTAAAAACCCATGGATATATATGTCTCCGTAAGAGAATCAAGCGTGTGTACAGCGGCCAAAATGCAGCAGTTAAAATCCGATAAATCCCATTATCAAAATAAATTTCGAAAACAAAACACAAAGACAGTGAAATAGAGAGCAATTCTTAAATAATTCACTCAGGGCATGTGATGCAACCGGGATTGACCACATCTACACCCAGAGCTGGTTGAGACATAAGGCTGGACACTTCAGGCTGATAGCATTGGTGAGTTTCGGTGAGCAAATGCAGACCCTTTGAAGTCATACTGCATGGTACCCATTCCATGGGTCCCAACTCTCCAGGTTCAAGGGATTCTTCCTCCAGCTAAAACATGCATGGGAAACCCAGAGTATCGTCCACCGTGTGATTGGGAAACGATTTAAAAATGCATCTCAGTTTTCGTATCCTGGTCCTCGTGTTCACGATTCCAGATGCTTTACTAACACTCTCCCCGCTTGGAGAGTCAGTGCCTTTAACCTCCTGTTTGGCACAGCTTGCAATTTCTGTGCAAGATGAACAGGAATAGGGAGCAACAATGAGAGACTAGCTGTAGGTGTCTGCACGGGCAAATATAACGCTCATTGCCCACCAGGAAGAGGAATTAAACAAAGGCTCAGCGTGCCCTGCTGAAAACAGATTAGGGCCTGAAGCAATCCTGCGGTTTTGTGCCCAGCTCACAAGAAAGCGAGTTGAAGAAAGGAGCTCAGGGGCACTGTAATTCACAAACCTGCAGAGTTATAAATGACAGCTATCCTCCAAAAATATATTGAAGTAAGCCTGCAAAGGGGACTTGAAAGCGGGGCAGAATTTCAGGAAAACGATTGCAGGGGGTAGACTGGAATTGCCCTGAAAGCATAGGAAAAGAGGCAGAACGTCGACAATGATGCACTTGGCCAAAAAGGGCGTATGCGTTTTTTCCTGAATATATTCAGGAAAAACGCATACGCCCTTTTTGGCCAACCAAGCAAGCCTGTAAAGGAAATCTGCACTACAATGAAGTCTCACTGCCCCCGGGCAAAAGGGCCATCTGAAAAAAGTGTAAAATCCAGAAATGTAGGACAGGATATGGAGAACAGGGAGCCTTGTTATGCTGATTGTCAGGATGTAAATTGCCAGCAGCCACCCTGGAGAAGTGTATGGTGTTTCCTGAAACACGTAAGAAACAAAGCAACACAGCCTATGGCAATTGCACTTATGGTCCTATTCCATAGGGAAATTAAAATCAAAAACAGAGAGCCACTCCAAAGTTTGGGACGGCTGTGTTCCCAAGAAGCTCGTCTACAGTACCAGGTAAATATTCCAGAAAGCAAAAAATGGATAAACAAGTTGTGGCACGTACGTGCAATGCAGTATCACTCAGCAATGAAATCTGTGTCATCAGGCCCGTAGCGGCATAGTGAGTGGATGCAGGTACGGTGATTCTACGTGAACTACGTCACACAGAAAAAGAAACATCATAAGATATCACTAATGCACGGAATGTAAACTTGACTACACATGAACTGAATTACAAAACAGAACAGGGTCTCAAATTTAGAAAACCAACTAGTGCTTGCTTATGGGGAAAGGTGCCTTGGGGTGCTGCATAAAACCAGAGACCTAAATTAGCACAGATAACATTCCATAAGCCAAATATGTAATAGACAAGACCTACTCCTTGCTCAACGAAATGGACTCAACACCACATATTCTACGCCTAGGAATATAACTGACTAGTAAGAATTTTAAAACCCATGGATATATATGTCTCCGTAAGAGAATCAAGCGTGTGTACAGCGGCCGAAACGCAGCAGTGAAAATCCGATAAATCCCATTATCAAAATAAATTTCGAAAACGAAACACAAAAACAGTGAAATAGATAGCAATTCTTAAATAATTCACTCAGGGCATGTGATGCAACCGGGATTTACCACATCAACACCCAGACCTGGTTGAGACATAAGGCTGGACACTTCAGGCTGATAGCATTGGTGAGTTTCGGTGAGCAAATGCAGACCCTTTGAAGTCATACTGCATGGTACCCATTCCATGGGTCCCAACTCTCCAGGTTCAAGGCATTCTTCCTCCAGCTAAAACATGCATGGGAAACCCAGAGTATCATCCACCGTGTGATTGGGAAACGATTTAAAATGCATCTCAGTTTTCGTATCCTGGTCCTCGGGTTCACCATTCCAGATGCTTTACTAACACTCTCCCTGCTCGGAGAGTCAGTGCCTTTAACCTCCTGTTTGGCACAGCTTGCAATTTCTGTGCAAGATGAACAGGAATAGGGAGAACCAATGAGAGACTAGCTGTAGGTGTCTGCACGGGCAAATATAATGCTCATTTCACACCAGGAAGAGGAATTAACCAAATGCTCAGCATGCCCTGCCGGAAACAGATTAGGGCCTGAAGCAATCCTGCGGTTTTGTGCCCAGCTCACAAGAAAGCGAGTTGAAGAAAGGAGCTCAGGGGCACTGTAATTCACAAACCTGCAGAGTTATAAATGACAGCTATCCTCCAAAAATATATTGAAGTAAGCCTGCGAATGGGACTTGAAAGCAGGGCAGAATTTCAGGAAAACGATTGCAGGGGGTAGACTGGAATTGCCCTGAAAGCATAGGAAAAGAGGCAGAACGTCGACAATGATGCAGTTGGCCAAAAAGGGCGTATGCGTTTTTTCCTGAATATATTCAGGAAAAAACGCATACGCCCTTTTTGGCCAACCAAGCAAGCCTGTAAAGGAAATCTGCACTACAATGAAGTCTCACTGTCCCCCGGGCAAAAGGGCCATCTGAAAATAAGTGTAAAATCCAGAAAGGTAGGACAGGATATGGAGAACAGGGAGCCTTGTTATGCTGATTGGCAGGATGTAAATTGCCAGCAGCCACCCTGGAGAAGTGTATGGTGTTTCTTGAAACACGTAAGAAACAAAGCAACACAGCCTATGGCACTTCCACTTATGGTCCTATAGCTTACGGAAATTAAAATCAAAAACAGACAGCCACCCCAATATTTGGGATGGCTGTGTTCCCAAGAAGCTCGTTTACAGTACCAGGTAAATATCCCAGAAAGCAAAAATGGATAAAGAAGTTGTGGCACGTACGTACAATGCAATATCACTCAGCAATGAAATCTGTGTCATCAGGCCCGTAGCGGCATAGTGAGTGGATGCAGGTACGGTGATTCTACGTGAACTACGTCACACAGAAAAAGAAACATCATAAGATATCACTAATACACGGAATGTAAACTTGACTACACATGAACTGAATTACAAAACAGAACAGGGTCTCAAATTTAGAAAACCAACTAGTGCTTGCTTATGGGGAAAGGTGCCTTGGGGTGCTGCATAAAACCAGAGACTGAAATTAGCACAGATAACTTTCCATAAGCCAAATATATAATAGACAAGACCTAGTCCTTGCTCAACGAAATGGACCCAACACCACATATTCAACGCCTAGGAATATACCTGACTAGGAAGAATCTTAAAACCCATGGATATATATGTCTCCGTAAGAGAATCAAGCGTGTGTACAGCGGCCGAAACGCAGCAGTGAAAATCCGATAAATCCCATTATCAAAATAAATTTCGAAAACAAAACACAAAGACAGTGAAATAGAGAGCAATTCTTAAATAATTCACTCAGGGCATGTGATGCAACCGGGATTGACCACATCTACACCCAGAGCTGGTTGAGACATAATGCTGGACACTTCAGGCTGATAGCATTGGTGAGTTTCGGTGAGCAAATACAGACCCTTTGAAGTCATACTGCATGGTACCCATTCCATGGGTCCCAACTCTCCAGGTTCAAGGGATTCTTCCTCCAGCTAAAACATGCATGGGAAACCCAGAGTGTCGTCCACCATGTGATTGGGAAACGATTTAAAATGCATCTCAGTTTTCGTATCCTGGTCCTCGGGTTCACCATTCCAGATGCTTTACTAACACTCTCCCCGCTTGGAGAGTCAGTGCCTTTAACCTCCTGTTTGGCACAGCTTGCAATTTCTGTGCAAGATGAACAGGAATAGGGAGAACCCATGAGAGACTAGCTGTAGGTGTCTGCACGGGCAAATGTAACGCTCATTTCCCACCAGGAAGAGGAATTAAACAAAGGCTCAGTGTGCCCTGCTGGAAACAGATTAGGGCCTGAAGCAATCCTGCGGTTTTGTGCCCAGCTCACAAGAAAGCGAGTTGAAGAAAGGAGCTCAGGGGCACTGTAATTCACAAACCTGCAGAGTTATAAATGACAGCTATCCTCCAAAAATACATTGAAGTAAGCCTGCGAAGGGGACTTGAAAGTGGGGCAGAATTTCAGAAAAACGATTGCAGGGGGTAGACTGGAATTGCCCTGAAAGCATAGGAAAAGAGGCACAACGTCGACAATGATGCACTTGGCCAAAAAGGGCGTATGCGTTTATTCCTGAATATATTCAGGAAAAAACGCATACGCCCTTTTTGGCCAACCAAGCAAGCCGCTAAATGAAATCTGCACTACAATGAAGTCTCACTGCCCCCCTGGCAAAAGGGCCATCTGAAAAAAGTGTAAAATCTAGAAAGGTAGGACAGGATATGGAGAAGAGGGAGCCTTGTTATGCTGATTGTCAGGATGTAAATTGCCAACAGCCACCCTGGAGAAGTGTATGGTGTTTCCTGAAACACGTAAGAAACAAAGCAACACAGCCTATGGCACTTGCACTTATGGTCCTATAGCTTAGGGAAATTAAAATCAAAAACAGACAGCCACACCAATGTTTGGGACGGCTGTGTTCACAAGAAGCTCGTCTACAGTACCAGGTAAATAACCCAGAAAGCAAAAAATGGATAAAGAAGTTGTGGCACGTACGTGCAATGCAATATCACTCAGCAATGAAATGTGTGTCATCAGGCCCGTATCGGCATAGTGAGTGGATGCAGGTACGGTGATTCAACGTGAACTATATCACACAGAAAAAGAAACATCATAAGATATCACTAATACACGGAATGTAAACTTGACTACACATGAACTGAATTACAAAACAGAACAGGGTCTCAAATTTTGAAAACCAACTAGTGCTTGCTTATGGGGAAATGTGCGTTGGGATGCTGCATAAAACCAGTGACTGAAATTAGCACAGATAACTTTCCATAAGCCAAATATGTAATAGACAAGACCTACTCCTTGCTCAACGAAATGGACTCAACACCACATATTCAACGCCTAGGAATATACCTGACTAGGAAGAATCTTACAACCCATGGATTTATATGTCTCCGTAAGAGAATCAAGCGTGTGTACAGCGGCACAAACGCAGCAGTGAAAATCCGATAAATCCCATTATCAAAATAAATTTCAAAAACAAACACAAAGACAGTGAAATAGAGAGCAATTCTTAAACAATTCACTCAGGGCATGTGATGCAACCGGGATTGACCACATCTATACGCACAGCTGGTTGAGACATAAGGCTGGACAGTTCAGGCTGAAAGCATTGGTGAATTTTGGTGAGCAAATGCAGACCTTTTGAAGTCATACTGCATGGTACCCATTCCATGGGTCCCAACTCTCCAGGTTCAAGGGATTCTTCCTCCAGCTAAAACATGCATGGGAAACCCAGAGTATCGTCCACCGTGTGATTGGGAAACGATTTAAAATGCATCTCAGTTTTCGTATCCTGGTCCTCGGGTTCACCATTCCAGATGCTTTACTAACACTCTCCCCGCTTGGAAAGTCAGTGCCTTTAACCTCCTCTTTGGCACAGCTTGCAATTTCTGTGCAAGATGAACAGGAATAGGGAGAACCAATGAGAGACTAGCTGTAGGTGTCGGCACGGGCAAATGTAATGCTCATTTCCCACCAGGAAGAGGAATTAACCAAACGCTCAGCGTGCCCTGCTGGAAAGAGATTAGTGCCTAAAGCAATCCTGCGGTTTTGTGCCCAGCTCACGAGAAAGCGAGTTGAAGAAAGGATCTCAGGGGCACTGTAATTCACAAACCTGCAGAGTTATAAATGACAGCTATCCTCCAAAAATATATTGAAGTAAGCCTGCAAAGGGGACTTGAAAGCGGGGCAGAATTTCAGGAAAACGATTGAAGGGTTAAACTGGAATTGCACTTAAAGAATAGGAAAAGAGGCAGAACGTCGATAATGATGCACTTGTCCAAAAAGTGCGGATGCTTTTTTCCCTAAATATATTCAGGAAAAAACGCATACGCACTTTTTGGCCAACCAAGAAGCTTTTAAATAAACCTGCACTACAATGAAATCTCAGTGCCCCCCAGGGCAAAAGGGCCATTTAAAAAAATTGTAAAATCCAGAAACGGAGGACAGGCAATGGAAAACAGGGATCCTTATTATGCTGATGCATATGATGTAAATTGCCGACAACCATTCTGGAGAAGTGTTATGTGTTTCCTGAAACACGTAAGAAACAAAGCAACACAGCCTATGGCACTTCCACTTATGGTCCTACAGCTTAGGGAAATTAAAATCAAAAACACCCAGCCACCTCAAAGTTTGGGACCTCTCTGTTCACAAGAACCTCGTTTACAGTACCAGGTAAATATCTCAGAGAGCAAACAATGGATAAAGAAGTTGTGGTACGTACGTACAATGGAATATCACTCAGCAATGAAATCTGTGTCATCAGGCCCATAGTGGCATAGTGAGTGGATACAGGTATGGTGATTCTACGTGAAATAAGTCACACATAAAAAGAAACATCATAAAATATCACTAATATACAGTATGTAAACTTGACTACACATGAACTGAATTACAAAACAGAACAGTCTCAAATTTAGAAAACCAACTTGTGCTTTCTTATGTAGAAAGGTGCGTTGGAGTGCTGCATAAAACCAGAGACTGAAATTAGCACAGATAACCTTGCATAAGCCAAATATGTAATAGACAAGACCTACTCCTTGCTCAACGAAATGGACTCAACACCATATATTGAACGCCTAGGAATATACCTGACTAGGAAGAATCTTAAAACCCGTGGATATTTATGTCTCCATAAGAGAATCAAGAGTGTGTACAGCGGCATTAACGCAGCAGTGAAAATCCGATAAATCCCAGTGTCAAAAAAAATTTCAAAAACAAAACACAATGACAGTGAAATAGAGAGCAATTCTTAAATAACTCACACAGGGCATGTGATGCAACCTGGTTTACCACATCTACACCCAGAGCTGGGTGAGAGATAAGGCTTGACCCTTTGGGCTGATAGCATTGGTGAGGTTCAGTGAGCAAATGCAGACCCTTTGATGTCATACTGCCTGGTACCCATTCCATGGTTCCCAACTCTCCAGGTTCAAGGGATTCTTCCTTCTGCTAAAATTTGCATGGGAAACCCAGAGTATGCTCCACCGTGTGACTGGGAAACCTTTTTACATGCATGTCTGTTTTCGTCCCCTGGTACTCAGGTTCACCATTCCAGACCCTTTTCTTACACTCTCCCCATTTGGAGAGTCAGTGCCTTTAACCTCCTGTTTGGCACTGTTTGCAATTTCTGCGCAAGATGAACAGGAATAAGGAGAACCAATGGGAGACTATCTGTAGGTGTGTGCACGGGCAAATATTTTTTTTAACATCTTTATTGGGGTATAATTGCTTTACAATGGTGTGTTAGTTTTTGCTTTATAACAAAGTGAATCAGCTATACATATACATATGCTCCCTGTGTCTTCCCTCTTGTGTCTCCCTCCCTCCCTCTCTCCCCCTTCCACCCCTCCAGGCTGTCCCAACGCCCCGAGCTAATATCCCTGTGCCTTGCGGCTGCTTCCCCCTTGCTATCTACCTTACTACATTTGTTAGTGTGTATATGTCCATGACTCTCTCTCGCCCTGTCAAAACTCACCATTCCCCCTCCCCATATCCTCAATTCCGTTCTCCAGTAGGTCTGCGCCTCTATTCCTGTCTTATACCTAGGTTCTTCATGACATTTTTTTCCTTTAAATTCCATATATATGTGTTAGCATACGCTATTTGTCTTTTTCTTTCTGACTTACTTCACTCTGTATGACAGACTCTAGGTCTATCCATCTCATTACAAATAACTCAGTTTCATTTCTTTTTAAGGCTGAGTAATATTCCATTGTGTATATGTGCCACATCTTCTTTATCCATTCGTCCGATGATGGGCGCTTAGGTTCTTTCCATCTCCGGGCTATTGTAAATAGAGCTGCAATGAACATTTTGGTACATGCCTCTTTTTGAATTTTGGTTTTCTCAGGGTATATGCCCAGTATGCACGGGCAATTTTAACACTCATTTCCCAACAGGAAAAGGAATTAACCAAAGGCTCAGCATGCCGTGCTGGAACAAGATTAGGGCCTGAAGCAATCCTGCGGTTTTGTGGCCAGCTCACAAGAAAGCGAGTTGAGGAAACGAGCTCAGGGGCACTGTCATTCACATACCTGCAGACTTATAAATGACAGAAATCGTACAAAAATATATTGAATTAAGGCTGCGAAGAGGACTTGAAAGTGGGGCAGAATTGCTGGAATCCGATTTCAGGAGGTAGACGTGAATTGCTCTGAAAGCATAAGAGAAGTGGCAGAACCTCGTCAATGAAGCACTTGGCCAAAAAGGGCATATGCATTTTTTCCAGGGCCATCATTCACGGGAGTAGGAGGCTCCCAGCATGCTCCAGTGGCCAACAGAGGGCCCACGTCGCCAAGGCGATGTGAGCTAGCCAGGCAGGAGTGACCTGACATCAGAGGGCCCACCTCACAGAATGGTAGGGAACCCAGCCAGGATCAGACTCTCCCCAGAGGGCCCACATCACCAAGGTGATGGGAACCAGGCAGGAGTGTCCTCACACCCGTGGGGCCACATCATCAAAAGTTGTGGCCTCAAACCAGAGGACCCACATCACCATGGGTTTCGGAGTGAGGCAGGCAGGATTAACCTCACAACACATGTCCCATTGTATACAAAAGGTGTGGAAACCAGCAGTTGGATCTTCCTAGCAGGCGGCCCAGAGCACTGAGGCTATGAGATCCAGGCCGGCATGAACTCACAACAGAGGGCCCTCATTGTGATTCTGTAAGCAACCCAGCCGTTGTGACCTCAGAGCAGAAGGCCCACATCCCCATGGGGAAGGGAAACAAGCAGGAGTGTCATCGCAAGAGTGGGCACACATGAAAAAATGTGGGGAGCCCAGCAATTAGTGCCTGATGCCAGAGGGCCCTCATCACCGAGGGGCGGTGGCTCCCAGCCAGCTCCGACTGCTACCAGAGGGGCGACGTCGCCAATGCGGAGTGCGACAACCAGGCAGGAGTGACCTCAGAGCAGAGGGTCAACCTCACAGAAGTGTGAAGAACCAAAGAGGATCAGATTCTCACCAGAGGGCCCACATCACCAAGGGAATGGGAACCAGGCAGGAGTGTCCTCACACTAGTGGGGCCAAATCACCGAAAAGTGAGGGACCCAGCACACGTGGCCTCAAACCAGAGGACACACATCACAAGGGAGCTGGGATTGAGGCAGGCAGGAGGAGCCTCAAAACAGAGGGACCATAGAATTAAAGAGGTGAAGAATCCCGCAGTTGGAACCTCCCAGCAGGCGGCCAGGAGCAGCGAGACTATGGGATCCAGGCCGGAGTGATCTCACACCAGAGGGCCGTCATCATGAAACTGTGAGCAACCTAGGCGTTGGGATCTCAGAGCAGAAGGCCCACATTCCCATGGGGTTGGGAACCTGTCAGAAGTGTACTCGCACCACAGGGCACACATCAGAGAATTTAGGGAACCCAGGAGTTAGGGCCTGACGCCAGAGGGCCCTCATTACCAAGGGGAGGAGACTCCAATCAGGCACCAACACCCAACTGAGGTCCCACGTCGCCAAGGTGACGTGTGACAGCCAGGTAGGAGTGACCTCACCGCAGAGGGCCTACCTCACAGAAGGGTGAGGAACACAGCCAGGATAAGACTCTCACCAGAGGGCCCACATCACCAAGGTGATCAGAACCAGGCAGGAGAGTCTTCACACCAGTGTGGCCACATCATAGAAAGGTGAGGAACCCAGCACATGTGGCCTAAACCAGAAGACCCACATCTCCAAGGGGCTCGGAATGAGGCAGGCAGGAGTAGCCTCACAACACAGGGCCCATAGAATAAAAAAGCTGAGGAATCCAGCAATGGGAACCTCCCAGCAGGCGGCCAAGAGCACCAAGTCTATGCGATTCAGGCCGCAGTAAACTCACAGCAGAGGGTCCACATCATGAAACTGCGAGCAACCCAGCCATTTGGACCTCAGAGCAGAAGGTCCACATCCCCAAGGTGTTGGGAGCATGGCAGGAGTGTCCTCGCACCACTTAGCACATATCAGAAAATGTGGGTACCCAGCAGTTAGGGCCTGACGCCAGAGGGCCCTCATCACTGAGGGGAGGAGGCTCCCAGCATGTTCCAACTACCACAAGAGGGCCCACGTCGCCAAGGCGGGGTGTGCCAGCCAGGCAGGAGTGACCTCACAGCAGACGGCCCACCTCAAAGAAGTGTGAGGAACCCAACCAGGATCAGACTCTCACCAGAGGGCCCATATCACCAAGGGGACGGGAACCAGGCACGAGTGTCCTCACACCAGTGGGGCCACATCACTAAAAGATGAGGAAACTGGCACATGTGGCCACAAACCAGAGGACCTACATCACCAAGGGGCTGGGAGTGACACAGGCAGGAGGAGCCTCCCAACACAGGGCCCAAAGAATAAAAAAGGTGAGGAACCCAGCAGTTGGAACTTCCCAGCAGGCGGCCCAGAGTACAGAGGCTATGGGATCTAGGAATGAGTGAACTAACACCAGAGAGCTAACATCAGGAAACTGTGAGCAACCCAGTCGTTGGAACCTCAGAGCAGAAGGCCCATATCGCCATGGGGATGGGAACATTTCACGAGTGTCCTGGCATCACTGGGCTCACATCAGAAAACCTGGGGAGCCCAGCAGTTAGAGCCTGACGCCAGAGGGACCTCATCACCGAGGACAGGAGTCTCCAAAAGGATCCAACTGCCACCAGAGGGCCGACGTCACCAAGGCAATGGGAGCAAGCCAGGCAGGAGTTACCTCAGAGCACAGGGCCCACCTCACAGAACGGTAAGGAACCCAGCCAGGATCAGACTCTCACCAGAGGGGCCACATCACCAAGGGGCTGGGAAACAGGCACGAGTGTCCTCACACCATTGGGGCCACATCATCGAAAGGTGAGGGACCCAGCACACGTGGCCTCACACCAGAGGACACACATCACAACGGGGCTGGGATTGAGGCAGGCAGGAGGAGCCTCAAAACAGAGGGCCCATAGAATAAAAAAGGTGAGGAATCCCGCAGTTGGAACCTCCCAGCAGGCGCCCAGGAGCAGCAAGCCTATGGGATCTAGGCCGGAATGAACGCACATCAGAGGGCCCTCATCATGAAACTGTGAGCACCCCAGCCGTTGGGACCTCAGAGCAGAAGGCCCAAATTCCCATGGGGTTGGGAACCTGACAGGAGTGTACTCGCACCACAGGTCGCACATCTGCAAATTTTGGGAGCCCAGGAGTTAGGGTCTGACGCAAGAGGGCCCTCATTACTGAGGGACGGAGACTCGCAGCAGACACCAACTCCCAACTGAGGGCTCACGTCACCAAGATGATGTGTGCCAGCCAGGCAGGAGTGACCTCACCGCAGAGGGCCTACCTCACAGAAGGGTGAGGAAACCAGCCAGGATAAGACTCTCACCAGAGGGCCCACATCACCAAGGGGATCGGAACCAGGCAGGAGGGTCCTCACACCAGTGTGGCCACATTATAGAAAGGTGAGGAACCCAGAACATGTGGCCTAAAACAGGGGACCCACATCTCCAAGGGGCTAGGAGTGAGGCAGGCAGGAGTATCCTCACAAAACAGAGCCCACAGAATAAAAGTTGTGAGGAATCCAGCAGTTGGAACCGGCCAGTAGGCCGCCCAGAGCACAGAGTCTATGGGATCCAGGCCACAGCAAACTCACAGCAGAGGTCCCACATCATGAAACTGTGAGCAACCCAGCGGATGGGACCTCAGAGCAGAAGGCCCACATCCCTATGGGGATGGGAACCTGACAGGAGTGTCCTCGGCCCACTTCCACGAATCAGAAAATGTGGGAACCCAGCAGTTAGGACCTGAGGCCAGAGGACCCTCATCACCGAGGGGAGGAGGCTCCCAGCAGGCTCTAACTGCCACCATAAGGCCGATGTCACCAAGGCGGGGTGTGCCAACCAGGCAGGAGTGACCTCAGAGCAGAAAGCCCACCTCACAGAAGTGTGAGGAACCCAACAAGGATCAGACTGTCACCAGAGGGCCAACATCACCAAGGGAATGGGAACCAGGCAGGAGTGTCCTCACACCAGTAGGGCTACATCACCATAATTTGAGGGACCCAGCACACGTGGCCTCAAACCTGAGGACACACATCACCAAGGGGCTGGGAGTGAGGCAGGCCAGAGGATCCTCAAAACAGAGGGACCATAGAATAAAAAAGGTGAGGAATCCCACAGTTGGAACCTCCGGCAGGCAGCCAGGAGCAGCGAGGCTATGGGATCTAGGCAGGAGTGAACTCACACCAGAGGGCCCTCATCATGAAACTGTGAGCAACACAGCCGTTGGGACCTCTGAGCAGAAGGCTCACATCCCCATGGGGATGGGAACCTGGCAGGAGTGTCCTTGCACCACTTAGCACGAATCAGAAAATGTGGGAACCCAGCAGTTAGGGCCTGAGGCCAGAGGGCCCTCATCACTGAGGGGAGGAGGCTCCCAGCAGGCTCCAACTGCCACCATATGGCCGACGTTGCCAAGGCGGGGTGTGCCAGCCAGGCAGGAGTGACCTCAGAGCAGAGGGCCCACCTCACAGAAGGGTGAGGAACCTAACCAGGATCAGACTCTCACCAGAGGCCCAACATCACCAAGGTGATGGGAACCAGGCAAGACTGTCCTAACAGCAGTGGGGCCAACATCACCAAGGGAATGGGAACCAGGCAAGAGTGTCCTCACACCAGTGTGGCCACATTATAGAAAGGTGAGGAACACAGCACATGTGGCCTCAAACAAGGGGACACACATCACGAAGGGGCTGGGAGTGAGGCATGCAGGAGTAGACGCACAACCGAGGGCCCATAGAATAAAAAAGGTGAGGAATCGAGAAGTTGGAAACTCCAAGCTGGAGGCCCAGAGCACTGACACTATGGGATACAGGCCAGAGTGAACACACAGCAAAGGGCCCACATCATGAAACTGTGAGCAACCCAGCAGTTGGGACCACAGAACAGAAGTCCCACATGCCCATGGGGATGGGAACCTGGCAGGAGTGACTCGCACCACTGGGCACACATCAGAAAATGTGTGGAGCCCAGCACTTAGGGCCTGACACCAGAAGGCCCTCATCACTGAGGGGAGGAGGCCCCAGCACACTCCAACTGCCACCAGAGGGTCCACATCGCCAAGGCGACGTGCGCCAGCCAGGCAGGATTGACCTCACAGCAGAGGGCCCACATCATGAAAGTGTGAGCAACCCAGCCGTTAGGACCTCAGAACAGAAGGCCCACACGCTCATGAGGATGGGAACCTGGCAGGAGTGCCCTCGTACCACTTAGCACGTATCAGAAAATGTGGGAACCCCGCCATTAGGGTCTGACGCCAGAGGGCCTCATCACCGCGGGAAGGAGGCTCCCAGCAGGCTCCAACTGCCACCAGGGTGCCGAAGTCAACAAGGCGGGTTGTGCCAGCCAGGCAGGAGTGACCTCAGAGAAGAGGGCTCACCTCACGGATGTGTGAGGAACCCAACCAGGATCAGAGTCTCACCAGAGGGCCCACATCACCAAGGGGATGGGAACCAGGCAGGAGTGTCCACACACCAGTGGGGCCACATCATCAAAAGATGAGGAACCCATCACATATGGCCTCAAACCTGAGGACATACATCACCATGTGGCTGGGAGTGAGGCAGGTATCTGGAGGGGCACATTTAACTCTAATTTCCCACCAGGAAGAGGAATTAACCAAAGGCTCAGAGTGCCGTGCTGGACCCTGATTATGGCCTGAAGCAAACCTGCAGTTTTGTGGCCAGCTTACAAGGAAGCGAGTTAAGAAAGGAGCTCAGGGGCACTGTAATTCACAAACCTGCAGAGATAAATGACAGCTATTGGCAAAAATATATCGAAGTAAGTCTGCAAAGAGGACTTGAAAACGAGGCAGAATTGCAGGAATCATATTTCAAGAGGTAGATTGGAATTGCATTTAAAGCATATGAAAAGCGGCAGATCTTTGACAGTGATGCACATGGACAAAAAGTGCGTATACATTTTTCCTGAATATATTCAGGAAAAAACGCATATGAACATTTTGGCCAACCAAGCACTCCAGCAATGGAAATCCACACTACAATGAAGTCACATTTCCCATTCGTCAAAAAGGCCATCTGAATAAAGTGTAAAAACCAGAAACACAGGACAGGCCATGGAGAACAGGGAGCCGTGTTATGCTGATGGGCGGGATGTAAATTGCCAACAGACACTCTGGAGATGTTCATGGTGTATCCTGAAACATCTAAAAAACAAAGCTACAGAGCCTAGGGCACTTCCACTTTTGGCCCTATAGCTTAGGAAAATTAAAATCAACAAGACACAGCCAACACAAAATTTAGGGCTGCTGTGTTTACAAGAACCTCGAGTCCAGTACAAATTAAATATCCCAGAAAGAAAAAAATGGATAAAGAAGTTGTGCTACTTACGTACAACGGAATATCACTCAGCAGTGAAATCAATGTCATCAGGCCTGTAGCAGCAAATTGAGTGGATTTAATTATGATGATTCTAAGAGAAATATATCACACAAAGAAAGATAATTATCATAAGATATCACTAATAGAGGGAGTGTAAACTTGGCTACACATAAACTGAATTACAAAACCGAACAGAGACTCACATTTAGATAAAAACCTTATGCTTGCTTAAGGGGAAAGTTGAGTTGGGCTGCTGTATAAAAACAGATTGAAATTAGCACACATACCATTCCATAAGCCAAATACGTAATAAACAAGACCTACTCTTTGCTCAACGAAATAGACTCATCCATGGTGTATCACCTCACACCTATTAGAATGGGCATCATCAGAAAATCTACAAACAAAAAATGCTGGAAACGGTGTGGAGATAAGGAATCCTCTTCCACTATTGTTGGGAACGTAAATTGATACAGTCACTGTGGAGAACATTATGGAGTTTCTTATAAAACTAAGAATAGAATTACCATATGATACAGCAATCCCTCTACTGGGCATATACCCAGACAAAACCATAAATCAAAAAGAGACATTCACCACAATGTTCATTGCATCACTATTTACACTATCCAGGAAATGGAAGCAACCTAAATGCCCACAGACAGACGAATGCATAAAGATGTGGTACATATATAAAATGGAATATTACTAAGCCATAAAAAGGAATGAAATTGGGACATTTGTAGAGACGTTGATGGATCTAGAGACTGTCATACAGAGTGAAGTAAGTCAGAAAGAGAAAAACAAATCTTGTATATTAATGCATATATGTGGAACCTAGAAAAATTGTACAGATGAACCGTTTTGCAAGGCAGAAATAGAGCAATACATGTATACAACAAACGTATGGACAACAAGGGGGGAAAGCTGTTGGGGATGGTGGTGGGAGGAGTTGAGATATTGGGATTGGTATGTATACATTTATATGTATAAAGTAGATAACCAAAAACAACCTGCTGTATAAAAATATAAAATTAAATTCAAAATAAAAAAATAAAATTAAAAAAAGTAAAACAGAAAAATATTCTTCCCTTCACATACATGTATTTATATGAATAAATTATTTCCATGCTTATATCTGTAAATACACAAAAGAGGAATAAAATCTACCTTGAACCAAAAACGAAAAAAAGATAAAAAAGAACAGAACCCACCAGTTACACAGAGGAAAACCGTTTCAGGGCACTTGCTCCAATTGCAAACAATTCTGAAGTTGGTCAGTGGTGGGGAATCATCTCCCATTCAGCCAGCATGCTCCTCGCAACAAGCGTCCTCACTGCAAAGCTGGGGGACCGTGCCGAGGTATCTGTGAGTAAACGTGGGCCGAGCCCCAGGCCAGCTGCTGCTGAAATGTTCCCACCCTTCCAAGGCTAAACACCTGAATATGTACAAGGACTTGAAAACCTAGAGGAAGGGCCATGGAGCCACATGAGGGACAGCATGCCAGCCGACTTGGTGCCTGCAGGCCAGCCAGGATGGTCCTGGCCCTGGGTGCTCTTCTGGAAGCTCTCCATTTCCCTGCCTGAGATACCCCTGCTGTCCCGGCCCCCACTGCTTTCTTCCTTCCTCACCTGTGCCCAGGGAGAAATTCCAGCGGCAGGTGTGGGTGACACATCCTCTTCTTTAGCAGGTAGCATCTTGGCAACTGCTGCAGAAAGTCCAGCAGAGCCCCACTCACACTGGGACACCCACAAAGCCGTGGCCTCTCACTCCCTCCCACCAGCCCAGCCCCGAGACTGCTGACAGGGCAGAGAAAATGGCGTCAGGCACAGCTGCAGGGGCTCTTGCTGCCTGGAGCGGTGTTTATATTGATCTCAACCCAGGCACACCTGGGGAGGGCTGGCCGGCACGGTCAGGCTTCCCAAGCCAGCCAATAATCACCCCTCAGGGGCTCACAGTTGCTGAAAATGGAACTTGCTGAATTGGCCAGGTCCAAGGAACAGGTGTGGGCTCCTGAGAGTCAGGATAGACAAGGGGCTGCAGCTCTGGCTTGTTTTCTAATTATATTATCTGGCCCATGAGTGGGAGACAACTTCAAGAAAACCCTCTCCTAATGAGAGGAACCCAGGAGTCAGGGAGAGGAGGGGTGGGTGGTGGTTGGAGACAGAGGCCTGGTGCCCCGGGTGCAGTGGAAGTCTCTGGAAGACCAGGTGGAGGAGGCCGCACAGAGTGATGCCCAGGGTCACAGACCTGTCAGAGCTGCTGTTTGTTAGTTCAAGTCCTGCTCTGAGGTGCTCTGTGTCAGATCTGAGCGACAGGTGAGCTGGGAGTGCTCTGCAATGAGGGCTATGTGCACGGTTCCTGTGTGCCCAGCCCTGCCAAGGTACCTGCAAGGGTAGCTCTGTATCCTGGGAGGGGCCTGACCACGGGAGCCCCATGGACTGCAGAGGACCTGCCCAGGGAATCCCATATCCTGGGAGGGGCCTGAACACGAGAGCCCCGTGGGCTGGGGTGGGGGTAGGGTACCTGCCCAGGTGAGCTCCATATCCTGGGATTGGCCTGACCTCGAGAGCCCCATGGGCTGCTGGAGTCCTGGTAAAGGATGTCAGGACAGTCAGTGAAGCCACTGAGGATATACCTCCAGTAGTTCCTAAATCCTACACCCTGCTGGTCATTCTACCAACCACCAGGACTTGGTATTCTGTATTAGTCTTCACTGATGCCTTCTTTTGTATTCCATTAGTCCCAGAGTCACAAGAAATTTTGGCTTGTGAGTGACAGGACTCAACATACAACTAAAACAATACTTCCAGGCTGTCTTGCCCCAAGGGTTCAAAAATTCCCACACCATCTTTGGGGAAAGCTCAGCTAAAGACCTAAAAGTTCTACCTCTGGAAAAGGAAACACTCCTTCAATATTCAGACGACATTCTGATCGCCAGCCCTACTAAGGAGGCCTCAGAACTACCAAGCCAATAAAGGATAGAAGTTGTCCACGAAAAAGCTCAAGTATCACAGACTACGGTGACCTGCCTGGGCTTCATTCTCACAGAAGGTCGGAGAAGCCCATCCCAGGAAAGGGAAGAAACAATTTACAGCCTTACCCCTTTCTGAAACTAGAAGACAGCTTAGGGGTTCCTGGGGAAGCCAGGGTTTCCTGCCTCTGGATCCCTAACTACAGTCTACTAGCTGGGCCTCTATATGAAACACTGAAAGGAAAAGATGATGATCCTTTTGAATAGAATCCAGAAGTGGCCTTTCAAGAATGGAAAGAGCAGTCAATTCAGACCCTTGCCCTGGAACTCCCTAATTTAGCTAAACCCTTTGACCTTTACATTCCTGGTGAAAGGTGAATCGCCATTGGAGTATTAGTGCAAAAACTGGGACCACTTGAAATGGAACAATGCAAGAATGCCATCCAGGTAGGATAAGCTATGGTCACCAAGGGGCTTGGCCCACCGCCACATCTGGCCAAGATACTGGTGGTATCTGAAAACCTGGAAATCAGCAGCCCAAAAGGCCACCTCCCTTCTAAGGGAAACGGACCCCACGTGGTGATCCTAACCCCCAACCATGCCCTGAAGTTGCAGGGTTTGCTCCGTGGGCACACTGACCTCGATTGAGGAGGCCCTCCAACTCCAACCTCCAGAGAGATAACCGGGGGCAACGGGGCACCATGACGACCCGTGTGACCATCACTTGACCTGGAGTTTCTCTCATAAAACAACAAGAGTGTGTCCCAAAAGAGTAGACTACTGCTTGCAGTACTTACTGTACCCAGAGGGGAGCTAATAATCTTGGCGGGGGAACCGTATATCATGCTGTCACCATAGAAAAGCCTACAGACACCCTGATGATGGTGGCCAATAAGACCGGCTGGACTCCTGTTTACTTCCAAAGGCTCTTGACTCAGTGACCATCATGATCCTTCATCACCACTGACCCTGGACTGTCTGGGAGCTGAGCGGGCAGGATCCTGACACCTGGTGCTGTTTTTACGTTAATTCAGGGGCCTAATGGAAGAAAGCGCAGACTGTTGGTCAGAGCATCTAGGCTGGCAGAAACGGTCAGTCAGAGCATCTAGGCTGGCAGAAACGGTCAGCCTAAGGTGGCCGAACAAATGTGGGGCGGAGTGAAACTGGACCTCACAGCGCCACTGCACATCTCCTTTCTGGACCCTTAAAGGTCATTAGAATCTATAACACTTCCAATACTGGTGCTCAGGTGGACGAGCAGGGAGGCAGGAGGCCTGGGGACAATCAACGTCACCTGGAGGCTGCTGGGGAGAAGTTCTGACCCTCGCCCACGGGTATGAAGCCTCCTAACTCAGCACTCAGCAGTTACAGAAGAAGGGTCTGCACCCGCAGCACTCCAAGAATGAGGAAAGGGACAAAAGGCAGAAGAGAAGTTTGTCCCAGGCAAAGCCCCTTAAAAATGCCTGGGAGATAAAAATAGAATCTGGGCAATAAAATAAAGTCTAACCATTTTTATCCTTTGTGCTTTGTCTAATTTCAGGTGCTCCTAGTGTCCCGCATACAGAGGTTCCACACCCGGCACTTCAGACCAGATTTCCTAGAGCAGAATGGCTCGATGACACTTCAGCTCCTGGGGCCCAGTTCAGACTCCGTGACATAGAGCCTGAGCTGCAGCCAACCAGGTCCTCGAGAGCTCAGCCCCCTCCCTCCCAGTGACTCTGACAGGATCTCTACACAGCAGCCCAGCCCACAGCCCACAGGGTAGCACCTCTCCATTCTCTGATCAAAATATAAAGTTTCCTTTGCTTTTGAACCAAACTCAGTCTCGATCTATTGGCTCCAATGACACTGGGCAGGGGGACACTTGTTGGCGTCCACTCTGGAGGATCAGTAACAGAAATTGAGAACATTGTAACTTCAATGAACAGATGTGTGAGCCAAACTGTAATTAACATAGAACAGTGTATAAGGCTCGGGTAAAATAAGATGTTTCTAACACTTCCATTTGATATTTCCATCACTTTCTTATAAGCAAGTTCAGTGAAAAGGTTTGTCTTCTTTGTCAGGTCAATATTAGAGAAACAAAGTGATTTCTTTCCAAGGATGTACATCTAATAATCTTGGTTAAAGCTTCAATCTTGTTTTAAATGCTTTTGCATTGAAAATGATACCTCTCTTTCAGCTCCCCCATTTCTGAGAAGCATAAAATCTTATAATTTATTATTACCAAAGGGAAATGGTAGGAGGAGGGATAAATTAACAGTTTGGGATTAACACATACACACTGCTATGTATGAAATCATCAGCAAGGAACTACTGTATAGCACAGGGAACTACACTCAATATTTTGCAATAACCTATAAGGGGAAATGATCTGAAAAAGAATAGATATTTTTATTGACATCATCCATCAATGACAGTAAAAATGGAATCTAAGGGAAGACAGTGGTGAGTGCTTCTGACCCTGAAGACTTCAATCATCTAAAGTTTGGACTCTGCCTACTTCCCAAGGCCCTTAATGAACATATGTGTAGCCGTAGCTTAAAAAATTCCCCAGTTTGGTTGCGGAGAGACACTGATATTTAAAATCCCCTGGTGTTCTCCTCACATGAATGGGACCCTTCCTACACCTAAAACATGCCTGTCACACCCAGAGGATGGTATACCGTCTGATCGGGAAAAGTTTGGAAAAGGCATCTCATCTCCTCATCTCTTGGTGCTAGGGTTCACCACTCCAGCGTCTTTACTAACAGTCTCCCCACTTGGAGATGTCAGCACTGTCAACATCCTGTTGCATACAGTTTGGAATTTGTCCAGAGGATGAAGCAGAAGGAGGAGGAACAATGAGAGACAAGTCCTAGGTGTTCGGACAGGCACATGCCACTCTAATTTCCAATCAGGAAGACGAATTGACCAAAGGCTAGGGTTGCCCATGGAAACAGAATAGGGCTTGAGGAATCCTGATGCTTTGTGGCCAGTTCCCATAAACACAAGTTGGAAAATGGAACTCAGGGGCACTAAAATTCACGAAACTGCAGAATTGAAAATATCTATCACTGAAAAATGTCTTGAGGAAAGTCAGAGAAAAGGACTTGTAAGCAACGGAGAATGGCAGGAAAGGGATTGGAAGAGGTAGAAAGGACTCGCCATTAAGCACAAGAAAAGGGGCTGAACATTGCCAACATTGCAGTTGGCCAAAAAGGGTGTATGCGTCTTTTTCTGTATATATTCAAGAAAAGGGCATACACTTTTTTAGCCAACCAAACAGGTGGGCACTGGAAATCAATACTACAAAACATATCACTTTGCATCAGTCAGAAGAGCCGTCCTCATAAAGTGTAAACACCAGAAATGCAGGACAGGGCAAGGAGAAAAGGGAGCCCTGTGAGTCTTATAGTGGAAATGTATATTGCCAACGGTCACTCTGGATAAGTCTATTGTGTTTACTAAAGCATCTAAAAAATGAGCTACCGAGCACAGGGCACTTGCACTCATGGACGTATATCTTGGGAAAAACAAAAATCGAGAGGACACAGGCACCCCAATGTTTACCACCTCTCTGTTTAAAAGATCCTCGACTAGGATATAACTTAAAGTATCTGCAGAGAAAAAACGGACAGAGATGTGGTGCTTATGTAGAGTGGAATATTACTCAGCCTGGAAATCAATGAAATACGGCCAGTTATAACAACTCAAGAGGAGTTACGTGTGATCATTCGAAGTCACATAATTCAAAAAGAAAAAGACATAAGATATCACTAATACATGGAATGTTAACATGGCTACACATGAACTGAATTACAAAAGAGAAGAGGGTTTCAAATTAAGAAAACCAACTTATGCTTCCTTAAGGGGAAAGGTGAGTTGGGGTGCTGCATAAAACCAGAGATTGAAATTAGCACAGATACCATTCCATAAGCCAAATATGTAATAGTAAAGACCTACTCCTTGCTCAACGAAATGGACTCCACACGCCATATTTAATGTCTAAGAATATACCGGATTAGTAAGAATCTTAAAACCCATGGAATTATATGTCTCCGTAACAGAATCAAGCGTGTGTACAGGGGCATAAACGAAGCAGTGAAAATCCGATAAATCCCATTATTAAAATAAATTTCAAAAACAAAACACAATTACACTGAAATAGGAAGCAATTCTTAAATAATTCACTCAGGGCATGTGATGCAACATGGATTTACCACATCTACACCCAGAGCTGGTTGAGACATAAGGCTGGACACTTCAGGCTGATAGCATTGGTGAGTTTCGGTGAACAAATGCAGATCCTTTGAAGTCATACTGCATGGTACCCAATCCAAGGGTCCCAACTCTCCAGGTTCAAGGGATTCTTTCTTCAGCTAAAACAAGCGTGGGAAACGGCGAGTATGGTCCACCGTGTGATTAGGAAACGATTTAAAATGCATCTCAGTTTTCGTATCCTGGTCCTCGGGTACACCATTCCAGACGGTTTACTAACACACTCCCCGCTTGGAGAGTCAGTGCCTTTAACCTCCTGTTTGGCACAGCTTGCAATTTCTGCGCAAGATGAACAGCAATAGGGAGAACCAATGAGAGACTAGCTATAGGTGTCTGCACGGACAAATGTAACGCTCATTTCCCACCAGGAAGAGGAATTAACCAAAGGCTCAGCGTGCCCTGCCGGAAACAGATTAGGGCCTGAAGCAATCCTGCGGTTTTGTGCCCAGCTCACAAGAAAGCGAGTTGAAGAAAGGAGCTCAGGGGCACTGTAATTCACAAACCTGCAGAGTTATAAATGACAGCTATCCTCCAAAAATTTATTGAAGTAAGCCTGCGAAGGGGACTTGAAAGCGGGACAGAATTTCAAGAAAACGATTGCATGGGGTAGACAGGAATTGCCCAGAAAGCATAGGAAAAGAGGCAGAACGTCGACAATGGTGCACTTGGCCAAAAAGTGCGTATGCATTTTTTCCTGAATATATTCAGGAAAAAACGCATACGCCCTTTTTCGCAAACCAAGCAAGCTTGTAAAGGAAATCTGCACTACAATGAAGTCTCACTGCCCCCTGGGCAAAAGGGCCATCTGAAAAAAGTGTAAAATCCAGAAAGGTAGGACAGGATATGGAGAACAGGGAGCCTTGTTATGCTGATTGGCAGGATGTAAATTGCCAACAGCCACCCTGGAGAAGTGTATGGTGTTTCCTGAAACCCATAAGAAACAAAGCAACACAGCCTATGGCACTTCAACTTATGGTCCCAAAGATTACGGAAATTAAAATCAAAAACAGACAGCCACCCCAATGTTTAGGACGGCTGTGTTCACAAGAAGCTCGTCTACAGTACCAGGTAAATATCCCAGAAAGCAAAAAATGGATAAAGAAGATGTGGCACGTACGTGCAATGCAATATCACTCAGCAATGAAATCTGTGTCATCAGGCCCGTAGCGGCATAGTAAGTGGATGCAGGTACGGTGATTCTACGTGAACTACGTCACACAGAAAAAGAAACATCATAAGATATCACTAATACACGGAATGTAAACTTGACTACACATGAACTGAATTACAAAACAGAACAGGGTCTCAAATTTAGAAAAGCAACTAGTGCTTGCTTATGGGGAAAGGTGCCTTGGGGTGCTGCATAAAACCAGAGACTGAAATTAGCACAGATAACATTCCATAAGCCAAATATGTAATAGACAAGACCTACTCCTTGCTCAACGAAATGGACTCAACACCACATATTCAACGCCTAGGAATATACCTGACTAGGAATAATCATAAAACCCATGGATTTATATGTCTCCGTAAGAGAATCAAGCGTGTGTACAGCGGCATAAAGGCAGCAGTGAAAATCCGATAAATCCCATTATCAAAATAAATTTCAAAAACAAAACACAAAGACAGTGAAATAGAGAGCAATTCTTAAATAATTCACTCAGGGCATGTGATGCAACCGGAATTGACCACATCTACACCCAGAGCTGGTTGAGACATAAGGCTGGACACTTCAGGCTGATAGCATTGGTGAGTTTCGGTGAGCAAATGCAGACCCTTTGAAGTCATACTGCATGGTACCCATTCCATGGGTCCCAACTCTCCAGGTTCAAGGGATTCTTCCTCCAGCTAAAACATGCATGGGAAACACAGAGTATCGTCCACCGTGTGATTGGGAGATGATTTAAAATGCATCTCAGTTTTCGATTCCTGGTCCTCGGGTTCACCATTCCAGATGCTTTACTAACACTCTGCCCGCTTGGAGAGTCAGTGCCTTTAACCTACTCTTTGGCACAGCTTGCAATTTCTGTGCAAGATGAACAGGAATAGGGAGAACCAATGAGAGACTAGCTGTAGGTGTCTGCACGGGCAAATGTAACGCTCATTTCCCACCAGGAAGAGGAATTAACCAAAGGCTCAGTGTGCCCTGCCGGAAACAGATTAGGGCCTGAAGCAATCCTGCGGTTTTGTGCCCAGCTCACAAGAAAGCGAGTTGAAGAAAGGAGCTCAGGGGCACTGTAATTCACAAACCTGCAGAGTTATAAATGACAGCTATCCTCCAAAAATTTATTGAAGTAAGCCTGCGAAGGGGACTTGAAATCGGGGCAGAATTTCAGGAAAACGATTGCAGGAGGTAGACTGGAATTGCCCTGAAAGCATAGGAAAAGAGGCACAACGTCGACAATGATGCACTTGGCCAAAAAGGGCGTATGCATTTTTTCGTGAATATATTCAGGAAAAAATGCATATGCCCTTTTTGGCCAACCAAGCAAGCCTCTAAAGGAAATCTGCACTACAATGAAGTCTCACTGCCCCCCGGGCAAAAGGGCCATCTGAAAAAAGTGTAAAATCCAGAAATGTAGGACAGGATATGGAGAACAGGGAGCCTTGTTATGCAGATTGGCAGGATGTAAATTGCCAGCAGCCACACTGGAGAAGTGTATGGTGTTTCCTGAAACACGTAAGAAACAAAGCAACACAGCCTATGGCACTTCCACTTATGGTCCTATAGCTTACGGAAATTAAAATCAAAAACAGACAGCCACCCCAATATTTGGGACGGCTGTGTTCACAAGAAGCTCGTCTACAGTATCAGGTAAATATCCCAGAAAGCAAAAAGTGGATAAAGAAGTTGTGGCACGTACGTACAATGCAATATAACTCAGCAATGAAATCTGTGTCATCAGGCCCGTAGCGGCATAGTGAGTGGATGCAGCTACGGTGATTCTACGTGAACTACGTCACACAGAAAAAGAAACATCATAAGATATCACTAATACACGGAATGTAAACTTGACTACACATGAACTGAATTACAAAACAGAACAAGGTCTCAAATTTAGAAAACCAACTAGTGCTTGCTTATGGGGAAAGGAGCCTTGGGGTGCTGCATAAAACCAGAGACTGAAATTAGCACAGATAACTTTCCATAAACCAAATATGTAATAGACAAGACCTACTCCTTGCTCAACGAAATGGACCCAACACCACATATTCAATGCCTAGGAATATACGTGACAGGAAGAATCTTAAAACCCATGGATATATATGTCTCCGTAAGAGAATCAAGCATGTGTACAGCGGCCGAAACGCAGCACTGAAAATCCGATAAATCCCATTATCAAAATAAATTTCGAAAACAAAACACAAAGACAGTGAAATAGAGAGCATTTCTTAAATAATTCACTCAGGGCATGTGATGCAACCGGGATTTACCACATCTACACCCAGAGCTGGTTGAGACATAAGGCTGGACTCTTCAGGCTGATAGCATTGGTGAGTTTCGGTGAGCAAATGCAGACCCTTTGAAGTCATACTGCATGGTACCCATTCCATGGGTCCCAACTTTCCAGGTTCAAGGGATTCGTCCTCCAGCTAAAACATGCATGGGAAACCCAGAGTATCGTCCACCGTGTGATTGGGAAACGATTTAAAATGCATCTCAGTTTTCGTATCCTGGTACTCGGGTTCAACATTCCAGATGTTTAATAACACTCTCCCCGCTTGGAGAGTCAGTGCCTTTAACCTCCTCTTTGGCACAGCTTGCAATTTCTGTGCAAGATGAACAGGAATAGGGAGAACCAATGAGAGACTAGCCGTAGGTGTCTGCACGGGCAAATGTAATGCTCATTGCCCACCAGGAAGAGGAATTAAACAAAGGCTCAGCGTGCCCTGCTGAAAACAGATTAGGGCCTGAAGCAATCCTGCGGTTTTGTGCCCAGCTCACAAGAAAGCGAGTTGAAGAAAGGAACTCAGGTGCACTGTAATTCACAAACCTGCAGAGTTATAAATGACAGCTATCCTCCAAAAATATATTGAAGTAAGCCTGCGAAGGGGACTTGAAAGCGGGGCAGAATTTCAGGAAAACGATTGCATGGGTAGACTGGAATTGCCCTGAAAGCATAGGAAAAGAGGCAGAACCTCGACAATGATGCACTTGGCCAAAAAGGGCGTATGCGTTTTTTCCTGAATATATTCAGGAAAAAACGCATACACACTTTTTGGCCAACCAAGCAAGCCTGTAAAGGAAATCTGCACCACAACGAAGTCTCACTGCCCCCCGGGCAAAAGGGCCATCGGAAAAAAGTGTAAAATCCAGAAAGGTAGGACAGGATATGGAGAACAGGGAGCCTTGTTATGCTGACTGGCAGGATATAAATTGCCAGCAGCCACCCTGGAGAAGTGTATGTTGTTTCCTGAAACACGTAAGAAACAAAGCAACACAGCCTATGGCACTTCCACTTATGGTCCTATAGCTTACGGAAATTAAAATCAAAAACAGACAGCCACTCCAATATTTGGGACGGCTGTGTTCACAAGAAGCTCGTCTACAGTATCAGGTAAATATCCCAGAAAGCAAAAAATGGATAAAGAAGTTGTGGCACGTACGTACAATGCAATATCACTCAGCAATGAAATCTGTGTCATCAGGCCCGTAGCGGCATAGTGAGTGGATGCAGGTACGGTGATTCTACGTGAACTACGTCACACAGAAAAAGAAACATCATAAGATATCACTAATACACGGAATGTAAACTTGACTACACATGAACTGAATTACAAAACAGAACAGGGTCTCAAATTTTGAAAACCAACTAGTGCTTGCTTATGGGGAAAGGTGCCTTGGGGTGCTGCATAAAACCAGAGACTGAAATTAGCACAGATAACTTTCCATAAGCCAAATATATAATAGACAAGACCTACTCCTTGCTCAACGAAATGGACCCAACACCACATATTCAACGCCTAGGAATATACCTGACTAGGAAGAATCTTAAAACCCATGGATATATATGTCTCCGTAAGAGAATCAAGCGTGTGTACAGCGGCCGAAACGCAGCAGTGAAAATCCGATAAATCCCATTATCAAAATAAATTTCGAAAACAAAACACAAAGACAGTGAAATAGAGAGCAATTCTTAAATAATTCACTCAGGGCATGTGATGCAACCGGGATTGGCCACATCTACACCCACAGCTGGTTGAGACATAAGGCTGGACACTTCAGGCTGATAGCATTGGTGAGTTTCGGTGAGCAAATGCAGACCCTTTGAAGTCATACTGCATGGTACCCATTCCATGGGTCCCAACTCTCCAGGTTCAAGGGATTCTTCCTCCAGATAAAACATGGATGGGAAACCCAGAGTATCGTCCAACGTGAGATTGGGAAACGATTTAAAATGCATCTCAGTTTTCGTATCCGGGTCCTCGGGTTCACCATTCCAGATGCTTTACTAACACTCTCCCCGCTTGGATTGTCAGTGCCTTTAACCTAATGTTTGGCACAGCTTGCAATTTCTGTGCAAGATGAACAGGAATAGGGAGAACCAATGAGAGACTAGCTGTAGGTGTCTGCACGGGCAAATGTAACGCTCATTGCCCACCAGGAAGAGGAATTAAACAAAGGCTCAGCGTGCCCTGCTGAAAACAGATTAGGGCCTGAAGCAATCCTGCGGTTTTGTGCCCAGCTCACAAGAAAGCGAGTTGAAGAAAGGAGCTCAGGGGCACTGTAATTCACAAACCTGCAGAGTTATAAATGACAGCTATCTTCCAAAAGTATATTGAAGTAAGCCTGCGAAGGGGACTTGAAAGCGGGGCAGAATTTCAGGAAAACGATTGCAGGGGGTAGACTGGAATTGCCCTGAAAGCATAGGAAAAGAGGCACAACGTCGACAATGATACAGTTGGCCAAAAAGGGCGTATGCATTTTTTCCTGAATATATTCAGGAAAAAACGCATACGCCCTTTTTGGCCAACCAAGCAAGCCTGTAAAGGAAATCTGCACTACAATGAAATCTCACTGCCCCCCCGGGCAAAAGGGCCATCTGAAAAAAGTGAAAAATCCAGAAAGGTAGGACAGGATATGGAGAACAGGGAGCCTTGTTATGCTGATTGGCAGGATGTAAATTGCCAGGAGCCACCCTGGAGAAGTGTATGGTGTTTCCTGAAACACATAAGAAACAAAGCAACACAGCCTATGGCACTTCCACTTATGGTCCTATAGCTTACGGAAATTAAAATCAAAAACAGACAGCCACCCCAATATTTGGGACGGCTGGGTTCACAAGAAGCTCGTCTACAGTATCAGGTAAATATCCCAGAAAGCAAAAAATGGATAAAGAAGTTGTGGCACGTACGTACAATGCAATATCACTCAGCAATGAAATCTGTGTCATCAGGCCCTTAGCGGCATAGTGAGTGGATGCAGGTACGGTGATTCTACGTGAACTACGTCACACAGAAAAAGAAACATCATAAGATATCACTAATACACGGAATGTAAACTTGACTACACATGAACTGAATTACAAAACAGAACAGGGTCTGAAATTTAGAAAACCAACTAGTGCTTGCTTATGGGGAAAGGTGCCTTGGGGTGCTGCATAAAACCAGAGACTGAAATTAGCACAGGTAACATTCCATAAGCCAAATATGTAATAGACAAGACCTACTCCTTGCTCAACGAAATGGACTCAACACCACATATTCAACGCCTAGGAATATACCTGACTAGGAAGAATCTTAAAACCCATGGATATATATGTCTCCGTAAGAGAATCAAGCGTGTGTACAGCGGCGGAAATGCAGCAGTGAAAATCCGATAAATCCCATTATCAAAATAAATTTCGAAAACAAAACACAAAGACAGTGAAATAGAGAGCAATTCTTAAATAATTCACTCAGGGCATGTGATGCAACCGGGATTGACCACATCTACACCCAGAGCTGGTTGAGACATAAGGCTGGACACTTCTGGCTGATAGCACTGGTGAGTTTCGGTGAGCAAATGCAGACCCTTTGAAGTCATACTGCATGGTACACATTCCATGGGTCCCAACTCTCTAGGTTCAAGGCATTCTTCCTCCAGCTAAAACATGCATGGGAAACCCAGAGTATCGTCCACCGTGTGATTGGGAAACGATTTAAAATGCATCTCAGTTTTTGTATCCTGGTCCTCGGGTTCACCATTCCAGATGCTTTACTAACACTCTCCCCGCTTGGAGAGTCAGTGCCTTTAACTTCCTGTTTCGCAAAGCTTGCCATTTCTGTGCAAGATGAACAGGAATAGGGAGAACCAATGAGAGACTAGCTGTAGGTGTCTGCACGGGCAAATGTAACGCTCATTGCCCACCAGGAAGAGGAATTAAACAAAGGCTCAGTGTGCCCTGCTGGAAACAGATTAGGGCCTGAAGCAATCCTGCGGTTTTGTGCCCAGCTCACAAGAAAGCGAGTTGAAGAAAGGAGCTCAGGGGCACTGTACTTCACAAACCTGCAGAGTTATAAATGACAGCTATACTCCAAAAATATATTGAAGTAAGCCTGCGAAGGGGACTTGAAAGCGGGGCTGAATTTCAGGAAAACGATTGCAGGGGGTAGACTGGAATTGCCCTGAAAGCATAGGAAAAGAGGCACAACGTCGACAATGATGCACTTGGCCAAAAAGGGCGTATGCGTTTTTTCCTGAATATATTCAGGAAAAAACGCATACGCCCTTTTTGGCCAACCAAGCAAGCCTGTAAAGGAAATCTACACTACAATGAAATCTCACTGCCCCCCCGGGCAAAAGGGCCATCTGAAAAAAGTGTAAAATCCAGAAAGGTAGGACAGGATATGGAGAACAGGGAGCCTTGTTATGCTGGTTGGCAGGATGTAAATTGCCAGCAGCCACCCTGGAGAAGTGTATGGTGTTTCCTGAAACACGTAAGAAACAAAGCAACACAGCCTATGGCACTTCCACTTATGGTCCTATAGCTTACGGAAATTAAAATCAAAAACAGACAGCCACCCCAATATTTGGGACGGCTGTGTTCACAAGAAGCTCATCTACAGTATCAGGTAAATATCCCAGAAAGGAAAAAATGGATAAAGAAGTTGTGGCACGTACGTGCAATGCAATATCACTCAGCAATGAAATCTGTGTCATCATGCCCGTAGCGGCATAGTAAGTGGATGCAGGTACGGTGATTCTACGTGAACTACGTCACACAGAAAAAGAAACATCATAAGATATCACTAATACACGGAATGTAAACTTGACTACACATGAACTGAATTACAAAACAGAACAGGGTCTCAAATTTAGAAAACCAACTAGTGCTTGCTTAGGGGGAAAGGTGCGTTGGTGTGCTGCATAAAACCAGAGACTGAAATTAGCACAGATAACTTTCCATAAGCCAAATATGTAATAGACAAGACCTACTCCTTGCTCAACGAAATGGACCCAACACCACATATTCAACGCCTAGGAATATACCTGACTAGGAAGAATCTTAAAACCCATGGATATATATGTCTCCGTAAGAGAATCAAGCGTGTGTACAGCGGCCGAAACGCAGCAGTGAAAATCCGATAAATCCCATTATCAAAATAAATTTCGAAAACAAAACACAAAGACAGTGAAATAGAGAGCAATTCTTAACTAATTCACTCACGGCATGTGATGCAACTGGGATTGACCACATCAACACCCAGAGCTGGTTGAGACATAAGGCTGGACACTTCAGGCTGATAGCACAGGTGAGTTTCGGTGAGCAAATGCAGACCCTTGAATTCATACTGCATGGTACCCATTCCATGGGTCCCAACTCTCCAGGTTCAATGCATTCTTCCTCCAGCTAAAACATGCATGGGAAACCCAGAGTATCGTCCACCGTGTGATTGGGAAACGATTTAAAATGCATCTCAGTTTTCGTATCCTGGTCCTCGGGTTCACCATTCCAGATGCTTTACTAACACTCTCCCCGCTTGGAGAGTCAGTGCCTTTAACCTCCTGTTTGGCACAGCTTGCCATTTCTGTGCAAGATGAACAGGAATAGGGAGAACCAATGAGAGACTAGCTGTAGGTGTCTGCACGGGCAAATGTAATGCTCATTGCCCACCAGGAAGAGGAATTAAACAAAGGCTCAGTGTGCCCTGCTGGAAACAGATTAGGGCCTGAAGGAATCCTGCGGTTTTGTGCCCAGCTCACAAGAAAGCGAGTTGAAGAAAGGAGTTCAGGGGCACTGTACTTCACAAACCTGCAGAGTTATAAATGACAGCTATCCTCCAAAAATATATTGAAGTAAGCCTGCGAAGGGGACTTGCAAGCGGGGCTGAATTTCAGGAAAACGATTGCAGGGGGTAGTCTGGAATTGCCCTGAAAGCATAGGAAAAGAGGCACAACGTCGACAATGATGCACTTGGCCAAAAAGCGCGTATGCGTTTTTTCCTGAATATATTCAGGAAAAAACGCATACGCCCTTTTTGGCCAACCAAGCAAGCCTGTAAAGGAAATCTGCACTACAATGAAGTCTCACTGCCCCCCGGGCAAAAGGGCCATCTGAAAAAAGTGTAAAATCCAGAAAGGTAGGACAGGATATGGAGAACAGGGAGCCTTGTTATGCTGATTGGCAGGATGTAAATTGCCAGCAGCCACCCTGGAGAAGTGTATGGTGTTTACTGAAACACATAAGAAACAAAGCAACACAGCCTATTGCACTTCCACTTATGGTCCTATAGCTTACGGAAATTAAAATCAAAAACAGACAGCCACCCCAATATTTGGACGGCTGTGTTCACAAGAAGCTCGTCTACAGTATCAGGTAAATATCCCAGAAAGCAAAAAATGGATAAAGAAGTTGTGGCACGTACGTACAATGCAATATCACTCAGCAATGAAATCTGCGTCATCAGGCCCGTAGCGGCATAGTGAGTGGATGCAGGTACGGTGATTCTACGTGAACTACGTCACACAGAAAAAGAAACATCATAAGATATCACTAATACACGGAATGTAAACTTGACTACACATGAACTGAATTACAAAACAGAACAGGGTGTCAAATTTAGAAAACGAACTAGTGCTTGCTTATGGGGAAAGGTGGCTTTGGGTGCTGCATAAAACCAGAGGCTGAAATTAGCACAGATTACTTTCCATAAGCCAAATATGTAATAGACAAGACCTACTCCTTGCTCAACGAAATGGACCCAACACCACATATTCAACGCCTAGGAATATACCTGACTAGGAAGAATCTTAAAACCCATGGAAATATATGTCTCCGTAAGAGAATCAAGCGTGTGTACAGCGGCCGAAACGCAGCAGTGAAAATCCGAAAAATCCCATTTTCAAAATAAATTTCGAAAACAAAACACAAAGACAGTGAAATAGAGAGCAATTCTTAAATAATTCACTCAGGGCATGTGATGCAACCGGGATTGACCACATCTACACCCAGAGCTGGTTGAGACATAAGGCTGGACACTTCAGGCTGATAGCATTGGTGAGTTTCGGTGAGCAAATGCAGACCCCTTGAAGTCATACTGCATGGTACCCATTCCATGGGTCCCAACTCTCCAGGTTCAAGGCATTCTTCCTCCAGCTAAAACATGCATGGGAAACCCAGAGTATCGTCCACCGTGTGATTGGGAAACGATTTAAAATGCATCTCAGTTTTCGTATCCTGGTCCTCGGGTTCACCATTCCAGATGCTTTACTAACACTCTCCCCGCTTGGAGAGTCAGTGCCTTTAACCTCCTGTTTGGCACAGCTTGCAATTTCTGTGCAAGATGAACAGGAATAGGGAGAACCAATGAGAGACTAGCTGTAGGTGTCTGCACGGGCAAATGTAACGCTCATTGCCCACCAGGAAGAGGAATTAAACAAAGGCTCAGTGTGCCCTGCTGGAAACAGATTATGGCCTGAAGCTATCCTGCGGTTTTGTGCCCAGCTCAAAAGAAAGCGAGTTGAAGAAAGGAGCTCAGGGGCACTGTACTTCACAAACCTGCAGAGTTATAAATGACAGCTATCCTCCAAAAATATATTGAAGTAAGCCTGAGAAGGGGACTTGAAAGCGGGGCTGAATTTCAGGAAAACGATTGCAGGGGGTAGACTGGAATTGCCCTGAAAGCATAGGAAAAGAGGCACAACGTCGACAATGATGCACTTGGCCAAAAAGGGCGTATGCGTTTTTTCCTGAATATATTTAGGAAAAAATGCATACGCCCTTTTTGGCCAACCAAGCAAGCCTGTAAAGAAATCTGCACTACAATGAAATCTCACTGCCCCCCCGGGCAAAAGGGCCATCTGAAAAAAGTGTAAAATCCAGAAAGGTAGGACAGGATATGGAGAACAGGGAGCCTTGTTATGCTGATTGGCAGGATGTAAATTGCCAGCAGCCACCCTGGAGAAGTGTATGGTGTTTCCTGAAACACGTAAGAAACAAAGCAACACAGCCTATGGCACTTCCACTTATGGTCCTATAGCTTACGGAAATTAAAATCAAAAACAGACAGCCACCCCAATATTTGGGACGCCTGTGTTCACAAGAAGCTCGTCTACAGTATCAGGTAAATATCCCAGAAAGCAAAAAATGGATAAAGAAGTTGTGGCACGTACGTACAATGCAATATCACTCAGCAATGAAATCTGTGTCATCAGGCCCGTAGCGGCATAGTGAGTGGATGCAGGTACGGTGATTCTACGTGAACTACGTCACACAGAAAAAGAAACATCATAAGATATCACTAATACACGGAATGTAAACTTGACTACACATGAACTGAATTACAAAAAAGAACAGGGTCTCAAATTTAGAAAACCAACTAGTGCTTGCTTATGGGGAAAGGTGCCTTGGGGTGCTGCATAAAACCAGAGACTGAAATTACCACAGATAACTTTCTATAAGCCAAATATGTAATAGACAAGACCTACTCCTTGCTCAACGAAATGGACCCAACACCACATATTCAACGCCTAGGAATATACCTGACTAGGAATAATCTTAAAACCCATGGATATATATGTATCCGTAAGAGAATCAAGCGTGTGTACAGCGGCCGAAACGCAGCAGTGAAAATCCGATAAATCCCATTATCAAAATAAATTTCGAAAACAAAACACAAAGACAGTGAAATAGAGAGCAATTCTTAAATAATTCACTCAGGGCATGTGATGCAACCGGGATTGACCACATCTACACCCAGAGCTGGTTGAGACATAAGGCTGGACACTTCTGGCTGATAGCACTGGTGAGTTTCGGTGAGCAAATGCAGACCCTTTGAAGTCATACTGCATGGTACCCATTCCATGGTTCCCAACTCTCCAGGTTCGAGGCATTCTTCCTCCAGCTAAAACATGCATGGGAAACCCAGAGTATCGTCCACCGTGTGATTGGGAAACGATTTAAAATGCATCTCAGTTTTCGTATCCTGGTCCTCGGGTTCACTATTCCAGATGCTTTACTAACACTCTCCCCGCTTGGAGAGTCAGTGCCTTTAACCTCCTGTTTGGCACAGCTTGCCATTTCTGTGCAAGATGAACAGGAATAGGGAGAACCAATGAGAGACTAGCTGTAGGTGTCTGCACGGGCAAATGTAACGCTCATTGCCCACCAGGAAGAGGAATTAAACAAAGGCTCAGTGTGCCCTGCTGGAAACAGATTAGGGCCTGAAGCAATCCTGCGGTTTTGTGCCCAGCTCACAAGAAAGCGAGTTGAAGAAAGGAGCTCAGGGGCACTGTACTTCACAAACCTGCAGAGTTATAAATGACAGCTATCCTCCAAAAATATATTGAAGTAAGCCTGCGAAGGGGACTTGAAAGCGGGGCTGAATTTCAAGAAAACGATTGCAGGGGGTAGACTGGAATTGCCCTGAAAGCATAGGAAAAGAGGCACAACGTCGACAATGATGCACTTGGCCAAAAAGGGCGTATGCGTTTTTTCCTGAATATATTCAGGAAAAAACGCATACGCCCTTTTTGCCAAACCAAGCAAGCCTGTAAAGGAAATCTGCACTACATTGAAATCTCACTGCCCCCCCGGGCAAAAGGGCCATCTGAAAAAAGTGTAAAATCCAGAAAGGTAGGACAGGATATGGAGAACAGGGAGCCTTGTTATGCTGATTGGCAGGATGTAAATTGCCAGCAGCCACCCTGGAGAAGTGTATGGTGTTTCCTGAAACACGTAAGAAACAAAGCAACACAGCCTATGGCACTTCCACTTATGGACCTATTGCTTACGGAAATTAAAATCAAAAACAGACAGCCACCCCAATATTTGGGACGGCTGTGTTCACAAGAAGCTCGTCTACAGTATCAGGTAAATATCCCAGAAAGCAAAAAATGGATAAAGAAGTTGTGGCACGTACGTACAATGCAATTTCACTCAGCAATGAAATCTGTGTCATCAGGCCCTTAGCGGCATAGTGAGTGGATGCAGGTACGGTGATTCTACGTGAACTACGTCACACAGAAAAAGAAACATCATAAGATATCACTAATACACGGAATGTAAACTTGACTACACATGAACTGAATTACAAAAAAGAACAGGGTCTCAAATTTAGAAAACCAACTAGTGCTTGCTTATGGGGAAAGGTGCCTTGGGGTGCTGCATAAAACCAGAGACTGAAATTAGCACAGATAACTTTCCATAAGCCAAATATGTAATAGACAAGACCTACTCCTTGCTCAACGAAATGGACCCAACACCACATATTCAACGCCTAGGAATATACCTGACTAGGAAGAATCTTAAAACCCATGGATATATATGTCTCCGTAAGAGAATCAAGCCTGTGTACAGCGGCCGAAATGCAGCAGTGAAAATCCGATAAATCCCATTATCAAAATAAATTTCGAAAACAAAACACAAAGACAGTGAAATAGAGAGCAATTCTTAACTAATTCACTAAGGGCATGTGATGCAACCGGGATTGACCACATCTACACCCAGAGCTGGTTGAGACATAAGGCTGGACACTTCAGGCTGATAGCATTGGTGAGTTTCGGTGAGCAAATGCAGACCCTTTGAAGTCATACTGCATGGTACCCATTCCATGGGTCCCAACTCTCCAGGTTCAAGGGATTCTTCCTCCAGCTAAAACATGCATGGGAAACCCAGAGTATCGTCCACCGTGTGATTGGGAAATGATTTAAAATGCATCTCAGTTTTCGTTTCCTGGTCCTCGGGTTCAACATTCCAGATGCTTTACTAACACTCTCCCTGCTCGGAGAGTCAGTGCCTTTAACCTCCTGTTTGGCACAGCTTGCCATTTCTGTGCAAGATGAACAGGAATAGGGAGAACCAATGAGAGACTAGCTGTAGGTGTCTGCACGGGCAAATGTAACGCTCATTGCCCACCAGGAAGAGGAATTAAACAAAGGCTCAGTGTGCCCTGCTAGAAACAGATTAGGGCCTGAAGCAATCCAGCGGTTTTGTGCCGAGCTCACAAGAAAGCGAGTTGAAGAAAGGAGCTCAGGGGCACTGTACTTCACAAACCTGCAGAGTTATAAATGACAGCTATCCTCCAAAAATATATTGAAGTAAGCCTGCGAAGGGGACTTGAAAGCGGAGCTGAATTTCAGGAAAACGATTGCAGGGGGTAGACTGGAATTGCCCTGAAAGCATAGGAAAAGAGGCACAACGTCGACAATGATGCACTTGGCCAAAAAGGGCGTATGCGTTTTTTCCTGAATATATTCAGGAAAAAACGCATACGCCCTTTTTGGCCAACCAAGCAAGCCTGTAAAGGAAATCTGAACTACAATGAAATCTCACTGCCCCTCCGGGCAAAAGGGCCATCTGAAAAAAGTGTAAAATCCAGAAAGGTAGGACAGGATATGGAGAACAGGGAGCCTTGTTATGCTGATTGGCAGGATGTAAATTGCCAGCAGCCACCCTGGAGAAGTGTATGGTGTTTCCTGAAACACGTAAGAAACAAAGCAACACAGCCTATGGCACTTCCACTTATGGTCCTATAGCTTACGGAAATTAAAATCAAACACAGACAGCCACCCCAATATTTGGGACGGCTGTGTTCACAAGAAGCTCGTCTACAGTATCAGGTAAATATCCCAGAAAGCAAAAAATGGATAAAGAAGTTGTGGCACGTACGTGCAATGCAATATCACTCAGCACTGAAATCTGTGTCATCCGGCCCGTAGTGGCATAGTAAGTGGATGCAGGTATGGTGATTCTACGTGAACTACGTCACACAGAAAAAGAAACATCATAAGATATCACTAATACACGGAATGTAAACTTGACTACACATGAACTGAATTACAAAACAGAACAGGGTCTCAAATTTAGAAAACCAACTAGTGATTGCTTATGGGGAAAGGTGCATTGGGGTGCTGCATAAAACCAGAGACTGAAATTAGCACAGATAACATTCCATAAGCCAAATATGTAATAGACAAGACCTACTCCTTGCTCAACGAAATGGACTCAACACCACATATTCAATGCCTAGGAATATACCTGACTAGGAAGAATCTTAAAACCCATGGATATATATGTCTCCGTAAGAGAATCAAGCGTGTGTACAGCGGCGGAAATGCAGCAGTGAAAATCCGATAAATCCCATTATCAAAATAAATTTCGAAAACAAAACACAAAGACAGTGAAATAGAGAGCAATTCTTAAATAATTCACTCAGGGCATGTGATGCAACCGGGATTGATCACATCTACACCCAGAGCTGGTTGAGACATAAGGCTGGAAACTACAGGCTGATAGCACTGGTGAGTTTCGGTGAGCAAATGCAGACCCTTTGAAGTCATACTGCATGGTACCCATTCCATGGGTCCCAACTCTCCAGGTTCAAGGCATTCTTCCTCCAGCTAAAACATGCATGGGAAACCCAGAGTATCATCCACCGTGTGATTGGGAAACGATTTAAAATGCATCTCAGTTTTCGTATCCTGGTCCTCGGGTTC
This sequence comes from Phocoena phocoena, assembly GCF_963924675.1. Taxonomy (NCBI): domain Eukaryota; kingdom Metazoa; phylum Chordata; class Mammalia; order Artiodactyla; family Phocoenidae; genus Phocoena; species Phocoena phocoena. The sequence continues at coordinate 39,118 of NW_027077476.1, forward strand.
ACCATTCCTGATGCTTTACTAACACTCTCCCCGCTTGGAGAGTCTGTGCCTTTAACCTCCTGTTTGGCACAGCTTGCCATTTCTGTGCAAGATGAACAGGAATAGGAAGAACCAATGAGAGACTAGCTGTAGGTGTCGGCACGGGCAAATGTAACGCTCATTGCCCACCAGGAAGAGGAATTAAACAAAGGCTCAGTGTGCCCTGCTGGAAACAGATTAGGGCCTGAAGCAATCCTGCGGTTTTGTGCCCAGCTCACAAGAAATCGAGTTGAAGAAAGGAGCTCAGGGGCACTGTACTTCACAAACCTGCAGAGTTATAAATGACAGCTATCCTCAAAAAATATATTGAAGTAAGCCTGCGAAGGGGACTTGAAAGTGGGGCTGAATTTCAGGAAAACGATTGCAGGGGGTAGACTGGAATTGCCCTGAAAGCATAGGAAAAGAGGCACAACGTCGACAATGATGCACTTGGCCAAAAAGGGCGTATGCGTTTTTTCCTGAATATATTCAGGAAAAAACGCATAAGCCCTTTTTAGCCAACCAAGCAAGCCTGTAAAGGAAATCTGCACTACAATGAAATCTCACTGCCCCCCCGGGCAATAGGGCCATCTGAAAAAAGTGTAAAATCCAGGAAGGTAGGACAGGATATGGAGAACAGGGAGCCTTGTTATGCTAATTGGCAGGATGTAAATTGCCAGCAGCCACCCTGGAGAAGTGTATGGTGTTTCCTGAAACACGTAAGAAACAAAGCAAAACAGCCTATGGCACTTCCACTTATGGTCCTATAGCTTACGGAAATTAAAATCAAAAACAGACAGCCACCCCAATATTTGGGATGGCTGTGTTCACAAGAAGCTCGTCTACAGTATCAGGTAAATATCCCAGAAAGCAAAAAATGGATAAAGAAGTTGTGGCACGTACGTACAATGCAGTATCACTCAGCAATGAAATCTGTGTCATCAGGCCCGTAGCGGCATAGTGAGTGGATGCAGGTACGGTGATTCTACGTGAACTACGTCACACAGAAAAAGAAACATCATAAGATATCACTAATACACGGAATGTAAACTTGACTACACATGAACTGAATTACAAAAAAGAACAGGGTCTCAAATTTAGAAAACCAACTAGTGCTTGCTTATGGGGAAAGGTGCGTTGGGGTGCTGCATAAAACCAGAGACTGAAATTAGCACAGATAACTTTCCATAAGCCAAATATGTAATAGACAAGACCTACTCCTTGCTCAACGAAATGGACCCAACACCACATATTCAACGCCAAGGAATATACCTGACTAGGAAGAATCTTAAAACCCATGGATATATATGTCTCCGTAAGAGAATCAAGCGTGTGTACAGCGGCCGAAACGCAGCAGTGAAAATCCGATAAATCCCATTATCAAAATAAATTTCGAAAACAAAACACAAGACAGTGAAATAGAGAGCAATTCTTAAATAATTCACTCAGGGCATGTGATGCAACCGGGATTGACCACATCTACACCCAGAGCTGGTTGAGACATAAGGCTGGACACTTCAGGCTGATAGCATTGGTGAGTTTCGGTGAGCAAATGCAGACCCTTTGAAGTCATACTGCATGGTACCCATTCCATGGGTCCCAATTCTCCAGGTTCAAGGAATTCTTCCTCCAGCTAAAACATGCATGGGAAACCCAGAGTATCGTAAACCGTGTGATTGGGAAATGATTTAAAATGCATCTCAGTTTTCGTATCCTGGTCCTCGGGTTCACCATTCCAGATGCTTTACTATCACTCTCCCCGCTTGGAGAGTCAGTGCCTTTAACCTCCTGTTTGGCACAGCTTGCAATTTCTGTGCAAGATGAACAGGAATAGGGAGAACCAATGAGAGACTAGCTGTAGGTGTCTCCACGGGCAAATGTAACGCTCATTGCCCACCAGGAAGAGGAATTAAACAAAGGCTCATTGTGCCCTGCTGGAAACAGATTAGGGCCTGAAGCAATCCTGCGGTTTTGTGCCCAGCTCACAAGAAAGCGAGTTGAAGAAAGGAGTTCAGGGGCACTGTACTTCACAAACCTGCAGAGTTATAAATGACAGCTATCCTCCAAAAATATATTGAAGTAAGCCTGCGAAGGGGACTTGAAAGCGGGGCTGAATTTCAGGAAAACGATTGCAGAGGGTAGACTGGAATTGCCCTGAAAGCATAGGAAAAGAGGCACAACGTCGACAATGATGCACTTGGCCAAAAAGGGCGTATGCGTTTTTTCCTGAATATATTCAGGAAAAAACGCATACGCCCTTTTTGGCCAACCAAGCAAGCCTGTAAAGGAAATCTGCACTACAATGAAATCTCACTGCCCCCCCCCGGGCAAAAGGGCCATCTGAAAAAAGTGTAAAATCCAGAAAGGTAGGACAGGATATGGAGAACAGGGAGCCTTGTTATGCTGATTGGCAGGATGTAAATTGCCAGCAGCCACCCTGGAGAAGTGTATGGTGTTTCCTGAAACACGTAAGAAACAAAGCAACACAGCCTATGGCACTTCCACTTATGGTCCTATAGCTTACGGAAATTAAAATCAAAAACAGACAGCCACCCCAATATTTGGGACAGCTGTGTTCAAAAGAAGCTCGTCTACAGTATCAGGTAAATATCCCAGAAAGCAAACAATGGATAAAGAAGTTGTGGCACGTACGTACAATGCAATATCACTCAGCAATGAAATCTGTGTCATCAGGCCCGTAGCGGCATAGTGAGTGGATGCAGGTACGGTGATTCTACGTGAACTACGTCACACAGAAAAAGAAACATCATAAGATATCACTAATACACGGAATGTAAACTTGACTACACATGAACTGAATTACAAAACAGAACAGGGTCTCAAATTTAGAAAACCAACTAGTGCTTGCTTATGGGGAAAGGTGCGTTGGGGTGCTGCATAAAACCAGAGACTGAAATTAGCACAGATAACATTCCATAAGCCAAATATGTAATAGACAAGACCTACTCCTTGCTCAACGAAATGGACTCAACACCACATATTCAACGCCTAGGAATATACCTGACTAGGAAGAATCTTAAAACCCATGGATATATATGTCTCCGTAAGAGAATCAAGCATGTGTACAGCGGCGGAAGTGCAGCAGTGAAAATCCGATAAATCCCATTATCAAAATAAATTTCGAAAACAAAACACTAAGACAGTGAAATAGAGAGCAATTCTTAAATAATTCACTCAGGGCATGTGATGCAACCGGGATTGACCACATCTACACCCAGAGCTGGTTGAGACATAAGGCTGGACACTTCAGGCTGATAGCACTGGTGAGTTTCGGTGAGCAAATGCAGACCCTTTGAAGTCATTCTGCATGGTACCCATTCCATGGGTCCCAACTCTCCAGGTTCAAGGCATTCTTCCTCCAGCTAAAACATGCATGGGAAACCCAGAGTATCTTCCACCGTGTGATTGGGAAACGATTTAAAATGCATCTCAGTTTTCGTATCCTGGTCCTCGGGTTCACCATTCCAGATGCTTTACTAACACTCTCCCCGCTTGGAGAGTCAGTGCCTTTAACCTCCTGTTTGGCACAGCTTGCCATTTCTGTGCAAGATGAACAGGAATAGGGAGAACCAATGAGAGACTAGCTGTAGGTGTCTGCACGGGCAAATGTAACGCTCATTGCCCACCAGGAAGAGGAATTAAACAAAGGCTCAGTGTGCCCTGCTGGAAACAGATTAGGGCCTGAAGGAATCCTGCGGTTTTGTGCCCAGCTCACAAGAAAGCGAGTTGAACAAAGGAGTTCAGGGGCACTGTACTTCACAAACCTGCAGAGTTATAAATGACAGCTATCCTCCAAAAATATATTGAAGTAAGGCTGCGAAGGGGACTTGAAATCGGGGCTGAATTTCAGGAAAACGATTGCAGGGGGCAGACTGGAATTGCCCTGAAAGCATAGAAAAAGAGGCACAACGTCGACAATGATGCACTTGGCCAAAAAGGGCGTATGCGTTTTTTCCTGAATATATTCAGGGAAAAACCCATACGCCCTTTTTGGCCAACCAAGCAAGCCTGTAAAGGAAATCTGCACTACAATGAAATCTCACTGCCCCCCCGGGCAATAGGGCCATCTGAAAAAAGTGTAAAATCCAGAAAGGTAGGACAGGATATGGAGAACAGGGAGCCTTGTTATGCTAATTGGCAGGATGTAAATTGCCAGCAGCCACCCTGGAGAAGTGTATGGTGTTTCCTGAAACACGTAAGAAACAAAGCAAAACAGCCTATGGCACTTCCACTTATGGTCCTATAGCTTACGGAAATTAAAATCAAAAACAGACAGCCACCCCAATATTTGGGATGGCTGTGTTCACAAGAAGCTCGTCTACAGTATCAGGTAAATATCCCAGAAAGCAAAAAATGGATAAAGAAGTTGTGGCACGTACGTGCAATGCAATATCACTCAGCAATGAAATCTGTGTTATCAGGCCCGTAGCGGCATAGTGAGTGGATGCAGGTACGGTGATTCTACGTGAACTACGTCACACAGAAAAAGAAACATCATAAGATATCACTAATACACGGAATGTAAACTTGACTACAAATGAACTGAATTACAAAACAGAACAGGGTCTCAAATTTAGAAAACCAACTAGTGCTTGCTTATGGGGAAAGGTGCCTTGGGGTGCTGCATAAAACCAGAGACTGAAATTAGCACAGATAACTTTCCATAAGCCAAATATGTAATAGACAAGACCTACTCCTTGCTCAACGAAATGGACTCAACACCACATATTCAACGCCTAGGAATATACCTGACTAGGAAGAATCTTAAAACCCATGGATATATATGTCTCCGTAAGAGAATCAAGCGTGTGTACAGCGGCCGAAACGCAGCAGTGAAAATCCGATAAATCCCATTATCATAATAAATTTCGAAAACAATACACAAAGACAGTGAAATAGAGAGCAATTCTTAAATAATTCACTCAGGGCATGTGATACAACCGGGATTGACCACATCTACACCCAGAGCTGGTTGAGACATAAGGCTGGACACTTCAGGCTGATAGCATTGGTGAGTTTCGGTGAGCAAATGCAGACCCTTTGAAGTCATACTGCATGGTACCCATTCCATGGGTCCCAATTCTCCAGGTTGAAGGAATTCTTCCTCCAGCTAAAACATGCATGGGAAAAACAGAGTATAGTAAACCGTGTGATTGGGAAATGATTTAAAATGCATCTCAGTTTTCGTATCCAGGTCCTCGGGTTCACCATTCCAGATGCTTTACTATCACTCTCCCCGCTTGGAGAGTCAGTGCCTTTAACCTCCTGTTTGGCACAGGTTGCCATTTCTGTGCAAGATGAACAGGAATAGGGAGAACCAATGAGAGACTAGCTGTAGGTGTCTGCACGGGCAAATGTAACGCTCATTGCCCACCAGGAAGAGGAATTAAACAAAGGCTCAGTGTGCCCTGCTGGAAACAGATTAGGGCCTGAAGGAATCCTGCGGTTTTGTGCCCATCTCACAAGAAAGCGAGTTGAACAAAGGAGTTCAGGGGCACTGTACTTCACAAACCTGCAGAGTTATAAATGACAGCTATCCTCCAAAAATATATTGAAGTAAGCCTGCGAAGGGGACTTGAAAGCGGGGCTGAATTTCAGGAAAACGATTGCAGGGGGCAGACTGGAATTGCCCTGAAAGCATAGGAAAAGAGGCACAACGTCGACAATGATGCACTTGGCCAAAAAGGGCGTATGCGTTTTTTCCTGAATATATTCAGGAAAAAACGCATACGCCCTTTTTGGCCAACCAAGCAAGCCTGTAAAGGAAATCTGCACTACAATGAAATCTCACTGCCCCCCCGGGCAAAAGGGCCATCTGAAAAAAAGTGTAAAATCCAGAAAGGTAGGACAGGATATGGAGAACAGGGAGCCTTGTTATGCTGATTGGCAGGATGTAAATTGCCAGCAGCCACCCTGGAGAAGTGTATGGTGTTTCCTGAAACACGTAAGAAACAAAGCAACACAGCCTATGGCACTTCCACTTATGGTCTTATAGCATACGGAAATTCAAATCAAAAACAGACAGCCACCCCAATATTTGGGACGGCTGTGTTCACAAGTAGCTCGTCTACAGTATCAGCTAAATATCCCAGAAAGCAAAAAATGGATAAAGAAGTTGTGGCATGTACGTTCAATGCAATATCACTCAGCAATGAAATCTGTGTCATCAGGCCCGTAGTGGCATAGTGAGTGGATGCAGGTACGGTGATTCTACGTGAACTACGTCACACAGAAAAAGAAACATCATAAGATATCACTAATACACGGAATGTAAACTTGACTACACATGAACTGAATTACAAAACAGAACAGGGTCTCAAATTTAGAAAACCAACTAGTGCTTGCTTATGGGGAAAGGTGCCTTGGGGTGCTGCATAAAACCAGAGACTGAAATTAGCACAGATAACATTCCATAAGCCAAATATGTAATAGACAAGACCTACTCCTTGCTCAATGAAATGGACTCAACACCACATATTCAACGCCTAGGAATATAACTGACTAGGAAGAATCTTAAAACCCATGGATATATATGTCTCCGTAAGAGAATCAAGCGTGTGTACAGCGGCGGAAGTGCAGCAGTGAAAATCCGATAAATCCCATTATCAAAATAAATTTCGAAAACAAAACACAAAGACAGTGAAATAGAGAGCAATTCTTAAATAATTCACTCAGGGCATGTGATGCAACCGGGATTGACCACATCTACACCCAGAGCTGGTTGAGACATAAGGCTGGACACTTCAGGCTGATAGCACTGGTGAGTTTCGGTGAGCAAATGCAGACCCTTTGAAGTCATACTGCACGGTACCCATTCCATGGGTCCCAACTCTCCAGGTTCAAGGCATTCTTCCTCCAGCTAAAACATGCATGGGAAACCCAGAGTATCTTCCACCGTGTGATTGGGAAACGATTTAAAATGCATCTCAGTTTTCGTATCCTGGTCCTCGGGTTCACCATTCCAGATGCTTTACTAACACTCTCCCCGCTTGGAGAGTCAGTGCCTTTAACCTCCTGTTTGGCACAGCTTGCCATTTCTGTGCAAGATGAACAGGAATAGGGAGAACTAATGAGAGACTAGCTGTAGGTGTCTGCACGGGCAAATGTAACGCTCATTGCCCACCAGGAAGAGGAATTAAACAAAGGCTCAGTGTGCCCTGCTGGAAACAGATTAGGGCCTGAAGGAATCCTGCGGTTTTGTGCCCATCTCACAAGAAAGCGAGTTGAAGAAAGGAGTTCAGGGGCACTGTACTTCACAAACCTGCAGAGTTATAAATGACAGCTATCCTCCAAAAATATATTGAAGTAAGCCTGCGAAGGGGACTTGAAAGCGGGGCTGAATTTCAGGAAAACGATTGCAGGGGGCAGACTGGAATTGCCCTGAAAGCATAGGAAAAGAGGCACAACGTCGACAATGATGCACTTGGCCAAAAAGGGCGTATGCTTTTTTTCCTGAATATATTCAGGAAAAAACGCATACGCCCTTTTTGGCCAACCAAGCAAGCCTGTAAAGGAAATCTGCACTACAATGAAATCTCACTGCCCCCCCGGGCAAAAGGGCCATCTGAAAAAAGTGTAAAATCCAGAAAGGTAGGACAGGATATGGAGAACAGGGAGCCTTGTTATGCTGATTGGCAGGATGTAAATTGCCAGCAGCCACTCTGGAGAAGTGTATGGTGTTTCCTGAAACACATAAGAAACAAAGCAACACAGCCTATGGCACTTCCACTTATGGTCTTATAGCTTACGGAAATTAAAATCAAAAACAGACAGCCACCCCAATATTTGGGACGGCTGTGTTCACAAGAAGCTAGTCTACAGTATCAGGTAAATATCCCAGAAAGCAAAAAATGGATAAAGAAGTTGTGGCACGTACGTACAATGCAATATCACTCAGCAATGAAATCTGCGTCATCAGGCCCGTAGCGGCATAGTGAGTGGATGCAGGTACGGTGATTCTACGTGAACTACGTCACACAGAAAAAGAAACATCATAAGATATCACTAATACACGGAATGTAAACTTGACTACACATGAACTGAATTACAAAACAGAACAGGGTGTCAAATTTAGAAAACCAACTAGTGCTTGCTTATGGGGAAAGGTGGCTTGGGGTGCTGCATAAAACCAGAGGCTGAAATTAGCACAGATAACTTTCCATAAGCCAAATATGTAATAGACAAGACCTACTCCTTGCTCAACGAAATGGACCCAACACCACATATTCAACGCCTAGGAATATACCTGACTAGGAAGAATCTTAAAACCCATGGAAATATATGTCTCCGTAAGAGAATCAAGCGTGTGTACAGCGGCCGAAACGCAGCAGTGAAAATCCGAAAAATCCCATTATCAAAATAAATTTCGAAAACAAAACACAAAGACAGTGAAATAGAGAGCAATTCTTAAATAATTCACTCAGGGCATGTGATGCAACCGGGATTGAGCACATCTACACCCAGAGCTGGTTGAGACATAAGGCTGGACACTTCAGGCTGATAGCATTGGTGAGTTTCGGTGAGCAAATGCAGACCCTTTGAAGTCATACTGCATGGTACCCATTCCATGGGTCCCAACTTTTCAGGTTCAAGTCATTCTTCCTCCAGCTAAAACATGCATGGGAAACACAGAGTATCGTCTACCGTGTGATTGGGAAATGATTTAAAATGCATCTCAGTTTTCGTATCCTGGTCCTCGGGTTCACCATTCCAGATGCTTTACTAACACTCTCCCCGCATGGAGAGTCAGTGCCTTTAACCTCCTGTTTGGCACAGCTTGCAATTTCTGTGCAAGATGAACAGGAATAGGGAGAACCAATGAGAGACTAGCTGTAGGTGTCTGCACGGGCAAATGTAACGCTCATTGCCCACCAGGAAGAGGAATTAACCAAAGGCTCAACGTGCCCTGCCGGAAACAGATTAGGGCCTGAAGCAATGCTGCGGTTTTGTGCCCAGCTCACAAGAAAGCGAGTTGAAGAAAGGAGCTCAGGTGCACTGTAATTCACAAACCTGCAGACTTATAAATGACAGCTATCATCCAAAAATATATTGAAGTAAGCCTGCGAAGGGGACTTGAAAGCGGGGCAGAATTTTAGGAAAACGATTGCAGGGGGTAGACTGGAATTTCCCTGAAAGCATAGGAAAAGAGGCAGAACGTCGACAATGATGCACTTGGCCAAAAAGGGCGTATGCGTTTTTTCCTGAATATATTCAGGAAAAAATGCATACGCCCTTTTTGGCCAACCAAGCAAGCCTGTAAAGGAAATCTGCACTACAATGAAATCTCACTGCCCCCCCGGGCAAAAGGGCCATCTGAAAAAATTGTAAAATCCAGAAAGGTAGGACAGGATATGGAGAACAGGGAGCCTTGTTATGCTGATTGGCAGGATGTAAATTGCCAGCAGCCACCCTGGAGAAGTGTATGGTGTTTCCTGAAACACGTAAGAAACAAAGCAACACAGCCAATGGCACTTCCACTTATGGTCCTATAGCTTACAGAAATTAAAATCAAAAACAGACAGCCACCCAAATATTTGGAACGGCTGTGTTCACAAGAAGCTCGTCTACAGTATCAGGTAAATATCCCAGAAAGCAAAAAATGGATAAAGAAGTTGTGGCACGTACGTACAATGCAATATCACTCAGCAATGAAATCTGTGTCATCAGGCCCGTAGCGGCATAGTGAGTGGATGCAGGTACGGTGATTCTACGTGAACTACGTCACACAGAAAAAGAAACATCATAAGATATCACTAATACACGGAATGTAAACTTGACTACACATGAACTGAATTACAAAACAGAACAGGGTCTCAAATTTAGAAAACTGACTAGTGCTTGGTTATGTAGAAAGGTGCCTTGGGGTGCTGCATAAAACCAGAGACTGAAATTAGCACAGATAACTTTCCATAAGCCAAATATGTAATAGACAAGACCTACTCCTTGCTCAACGAAATGGACCCAACACCACATATTCAACGCCTAGGAATATACCTGACTAGGAAGAATCTTAAAATCCATGGAAATATATGTCTCCGTAAGAGAATCAAGCGTGTGTACAGCGGCCGAAACGCAGCAGTGAAAATCCGATAAATCCCATTATCAAAATAAATTTCGAAAACAAAACAAAAAGACAGTGAAATAGAGAGCAATTCTTAAATAATTCACTCAGGGCATGTGATGCAACCGGGATTTACCACATCTACACCCAGAGCTGGTTGAGACATAAGGCTGGACACTTCAGGCTGATAGCACTGGTGAGTTTCGGTGAGCAAATGCAGACCCTTTGAAGTCATACTGCATGGTACCCATTCCATGGGTCCCAACTCTCCAGGTTCAAGGCATTCTTCCTCCAGCTAAAACATGCATGGGAAACCCAGAGTATCGTCCACCATGTGATTGGGAAACGATTTATAATGCATCTCAGTTTTCGTATCCTGGTCCTCGGGTTCACCATTCCAGATGCTTTACTAACACTCTCCCCGCTTGGAGAGTCAGTGCCTTTAACCTCCTGTTTGGCACAGCTTGCCATTTCTGTGCAAGATGAACAGGAATAGGGAGAACCAATGAGAGACTAGCTGTAGGTGTCTGCACGGGCAAATGTAACACTCATTGCCCACCAGGAAGAGGAATTAAACAAAGGCTCAGTGTGCCCTGCTGGAAACAGATTAGGGCCTGAAGGAATCCTGCGGTTTTGTGCCCAGCTCACAAGAAAGCGAGTTGAAGAAAGGAGTTCAGGGGCACTGTACTTCACAAACCTGCAGAGTTATAAAAGACAGCTATCCTCCAAAAATATATTGAAGTAAGCCTGCGAAGGGGACTTGAAAGCGGGGCTGAATTTCAGGAAAACGATTGCAGGGGGTAGACAGGAATTGCCCTGAAAGCATAGGAAAAGAGGCACAACGTCGACAATGATGCACTTGGCCAAAAAGTGCGTATGCGTTTTTTCCTGAATATATTCAGGAAAAAACGCATACGCCCTTTTTGGCCAACCAAGCAAGCCTGTAAAGGAAATCTGCACTACAATGTAATCTCACTGCCCCCCCGGGCAAAAGGACCATCTGAAAAAAGTGTAAAATCCAGAAAGGTAGGACAGGATATGGAGAACAGGGAGCCTTGTTATGCTGATTGGCAGGATGTAAATTGCCAGCAGCCACCCTGGAGAAGTGTATGGTGTTTCCTGAAACACGTAAGAAACAAAGCAACACAGCCTATGGCACTTCCACTTATGGTCCTATAGATTACGGAAATTAAAATCAAAAACAGACAGCCACCCCAATATTTGGGACGGCTGTGTTCACAAGAAGCTCGTCTACAGTATCAGGTAAATATCCCAGAAAGCAAAAAATGGATAAAGAAGTTGTGGCACGTACGTGCAAGGCAATATCACTCAGCAATGAAATCTGTGTCATCAGGCCCGTAGCGGCATAGTGAGTGGATGCAGGTACGGTGATTCTACGTGAACTACATCACACAGAAAAAGAAACATCATAAGATATCACTAATACACGGAATGTAAACTTGACTACACATCAACTGAATTACAAAACAGAACAGGGTCTCAAATTTAGAAAACCAACTAGTGCTTGCTTATGGGGAAAGGTGCCTTGGGGTGCTGCATAAAACCAGAGACTGAAATTAGCACAGATAACTTTCCATAAGCCAAATATGTAATAGACAAGACCTACTCCTTGCTCAACGAAATGGACCCAACACCACATATTCAACGCCTAGGAATATACCTGACTAGGAAGAATCTTAAAACCCATGGATATATATGTCTCCGTAAGAGAATCCAGCGTGTGTACAGCGGCCGAAACGCAGCAGTGAAAATCCGATAAATCCCATTATCAAAATAAATTTCGAAAACAAGACACAAAGACAGTGAAATAGAGAGCAATTCTTAAATAATTCACTCAGGGCATGTGATGCAACCAGGATTTACCACATCTACACCCAGAGCTGGTTGAGACATAAGGCTGGACACTTCAGGCTGATAGCATTGGTGAGTTTCGGTGAGCAAATGCAGACCCTTTGAAGTCATACTGCATGGTACCCATTCCATGGGTCCCAACTCTCCAGGTTCAAGGCATTCTTCCTCCAGCTAAAACATGCATGGGAAACCCAGAGTATCGTCCACCGTGTGATTGGGAAATGATTTAAAATGCATCTCAGTTTTCGTTTCCTTGTCCTCGGGTTCACCATTCCAGATGCTTTACTAACACTCTCCCCGCTTGGAGAGTCAGTGCCTTTAACCTCCTGTTTCGCACAGCTTGCAATTTCTGTGCAAGATGAACAGGAATAGGGCGAACCAATGAGAGACTAGCTGTAGGTGTCTGCACGGGCAAATGTAACGCTCATTGCCCACCAGGAAGAGGAATTAAACAAAGGCTCAGTGTGCCCTGCTGGAAACAGATTAGGGCCTGAAGCAATCCTGCGGTTTTGTGCCCAGCTCACAAGAAAGCGAGTTGAAGAAAGGAGCTCAGGGGCACTGTACTTCACAAACCTGCAGAGTTATAAATGACAGCTATCCTCCAAAAATATATTGAAGTAAGCCTGCGAAGGGGACTTGAAAGCGGGGCTGAATTTCAGGAAAACGATTGCAGGGGGTAGACTGGAATTGCCCTGAAAGCATAGGAAAAGAGGCACAACGTCGACAATGATGCACTTGGCCAAAAAGGGCGTATGCGTTTTTTCCTGTATATATTCAGGAATAAACGCATACGCCCTTTTTGGCCAACCAAGCAAGACTGTAAAGGAAATCTGCACTACAATGAAATCTCACTGCCCCCCCCGGGCAAAAGGGCCATCTGTAAAAAGTGTAAAATCCAGAAAGGTAGGACAGGATATGGAGAACAGGGAGCCTTGTTATGCTGATTGGCAGGATGTAAATTGCCAGCAGCCACCCTGGTGAAGTGTATGGTGTTTCCTGAAACACGTAAGAAACAAAGCAACACAGCCTATGGCACTTCCACTTATGGTCCTATAGCTTACGGAAATTAAAATCAAAAACAGACAGCCACCCCAATATTTGGGACGGCTGTGTTCACAAGAAGCTCGTCTACAGTATCAGGTAAATATCCCAGAAAGCAAAAAATGGATAAAGAAGTTGTGGCACGTACGTGCAAGGCAATATCACTCAGCAATGAAATCTGTGTCATCAGGCCCGTAGAGGCATAGTGAGTGGATGCAGGTACGGTGATTCTACGTGAACTACGTCACACAGAAAAAGAAACATCATAAGATATCACTAATACACGGAATGTAAACTTGACTACACATAAACTGAATTACAAAACAGAACAGGGTCTCAAATTTAGAAAACCAACTAGTGCTTGCTTATGGGGAAAGGTGCCTTGGGGTGCTGCATAAAACCAGAGACTGAAATTAGCACAGATAACTTTCCATAAGCCAAATATGTAATAGACAAGACCTACTCCTTGCTCAACGAAATGGACCCAACACCACATATTCAACGCCTAGGAATATACCTGACTAGGAAGAATCTTAAAACCCATGAATATATATGTCTCCGTAAGAGAATCCAGCGTGTGTACAGCGGCCGAAACGCAGCAGTGAAAATCCGATAAATCCCATTATCAAAATAAATTTCGAAAACAAAACACAAAGACAGTGAAATAGAGAGCAATTCTTAAATAATTCACTCAGGGCATGTGATGCAACCAGGATTTACCACATCTACACCCAGAGCTGGTTGAGACATAAGGCTGGACACTTCAGGCTGATAGCATTGGTGAGTTTCGGTGAGCAAATGCAGACCCTTTGAAGTCATACTGCATGGTACCCATTCCATGGGTCCCAACTCTCCAGGTTCAAGGCATTCTTCCTCCAGCTAAAACATGCATGGGAAACCCAGAGTATCGTCCACCGTGTGATTGGGAAATGATTTAAAATGCATCTCAGTTTTCGTTTCCTTGTCCTCGGGTTCACCATTCCAGATTCTTTACTAACACTCTCCCCGCTTGGAGAGTCAGTGCCTTTAACCTCCTGTTTCGCACAGCTTGCAATTTCTGTGCAAGATGAACAGGAATAGGGCGAACCAATGAGAGACTAGCTGTAGGTGTCTGCACGGGCAAATGTAACGCTCATTGCCCACCAGGAAGAGGAATTAAACAAAGGCTCAGTGTGCCCTGCTGGAAACAGATTAGGGCCTGAAGCAATCCTGCGGTTTTGTGCCCAGCTCACAAGAAAGCGAGTTGAAGAAAGGAGCTCAGGGGCACTGTACTTCACAAACCTGCAGAGTTATAAATGACAGCTATCCTCCAAAAATATATTGAAGTAAGCCTGCGAAGGGGACTTGAAAGCGGGGCTGAATTTCAGGAAAACGATTGCAGGGGGTAGACTGGAATTGCCCTGAAAGCATAGGAAAAGAGGCAGAACGTCGACAATGATGCACTTGGCCAAAAAGGGCGTATGCGTTTTTTCCTGTATATATTCAGGAATAAACGCATACGCCCTTTTTGGCCAACCAAGCAAGCCTGTAAAGGAAATCTGCACTACAATGAAATCTCACTGCCCCCCCCGGGCAAAAGGGCCATCTGTAAAAAGTGTAAAATCCAGAAAGGTAGGACAGGATATGGAGAACAGGGAGCCTTGTTATGCTGATTGGCAGGATGTAAATTGCCAGCAGCCACCCTGGTGAAGTGTATGGTGTTTCCTGAAACACGTAAGAAACAAAGCAACACAGCCTATGGCACTTCCACTTATGGTCCTATAGCTTACGGAAATTAAAATCAAAAACAGACAGCCACCCCAATATTTGGGACGGCTGTGTTCACAAGAAGCTCGTCTACAGTATCAGGTAAATATCCCAGAAAGCAAAAAATGGATAAAGAAGTTGTGGCACGTACGTGCAATGCAATATCACTCAGCAATGAAATCTGTGTCATCAGGCCCATAGAGGCATAGTGAGTGGATGCAGGTACGGTGATTCTACGTGAACTACGTCACACAGAAAAAGAAACATCATAAGATATCACTAATACACGGAATGTAAACTTGACTACACATGAACTGAATTACAAAACAGAACAGGGTCTCAAATTTAGAAAACCAACTAGTGCTTGCTTATGGGGAAAGGTGCCTTGGGGTGCTGCATAAAACCAGAGACTGAAATTAGCACAGATAACTTTACATAAGCCAAATATGTAATAGACAAGACCTACTCCTTGCTCAACGAAATGGACCCAAAACCACATATTCAACGCCTAGGAATATACCTGACTAGGAAGAATCTTAAAACCCATGGATATATATGTCTCCGTAAGAGAATCAAGCGTGTGTACAGCGGCCGAAACGCAGCAGTGAAAATCCGATAAATCCCATTATCAAAATAAATTTCGAAAACAAAACACAAAGACAGTGAAATAGAGAGCAATTCTTAAATAATTCACTCAGGGCATGTGATGCAACCGGGATTGACCACATCTACACCCAGAGCTGGTTGAGACATAAGGCTGGACACTTCTGGCTGATAGCACTGGTGAGTTTCGGTGAGCAAATGCAGACCCTTTGAAGTCATACTGCATGGTACCCATTCCATGGGTCCCAACTCTCCAGGTTCGAGGCATTCTTCCTCCAGCTAAAACATGCATGGGAAACCCAGAGTATCGTCCACCGTGTGATTGGGAAACGATTTAAAATGCATCTCAGTTTTCGTATCCTGGTGCTCGGGTTCACTATTCCAGATGCTTTACTAACACTCTCCCCGCTTGGAGAGTTAGTGCCTTTAACCTCCTGTTTGGCACAGCTTGCCATTTCTGTGCAAGATGAACAGGAATAGGGAGAACCAATGAGAGACTAGCTGTAGGTGTCTGCAAGGGCAAATGTAACGCTCATTGCCCACCAGGAAGAGGAATTAAACAAAGGCTCAGTGTGCCCTGCTGGAAACAGATTAGGGCCTGAAGCAATCCTGCGGTTTTGTGCCCAGCTCACAAGAAAGCGAGTTGAAGAAAGGAGCTCAGGGGCACTGTACTTCACAAACCTGCAGAGTTATAAATGACAGCTATCCTCCAAAAATATATTAAAGTAAGCCTGCGAAGGGGACTTGAAAGCGGGGCTGAATTTCAAGAAAACGATTGCAGGGGGTAGACAGGAATTGCCCTGAAAGCATAGGAAAAGAGGCACAACGTCGACAATGATGCACTTGGCCAAAAAGGGCGTATGCGTTTTTTCCTGAATATATTCAGGAAAAAACGCATACGCCCTTTTTGGCCAACCAAGCAAGCCTGTAAAGGAAATCTGCACTACATTGAAATCTCACTGCCCCCCCGGGCAAAAGGGCCATCTGAAAAAAGTGTAAAATCCAGAAAGGTAGGACAGTATATGGAGAACAGGGAGCCTTGTTATGCTGATTGGCAGGATGTAAATTGCCAGCAGCCACCCTGGAGAAGTGTATGGTGTTTCCTGAAACACGTAAGAAACAAAGCAACACAGCCTATGGCACTTCCACTTATGAACCTATTGCTTACGGAAATTAAAATCAAAAACAGACAGCCACCCCAATATTTGGGACGCCTGTGTTCACAAGAAGCTCGTCTACAGTATCAGGTAAATATCCCAGAAAGCAAAAAATGGATAAAGAAGTTGTGGCACGTACGTACAATGCAATTTCACTCAGCAATGAAATCTGTGTCATCAGGCCCGTAGCGGCATAGTGAGTGGATGCAGGTACGGTGATTCTACGTGAACTATGTCACACAGAAAAAGAAACATCATAAGATATCACTAATACACGGAATGTAAACTTGACTACACATGAACTGAATTACAAAAAAGAACAGGGTCTCAAATTTAGAAAACCAACTAGTGCTTGCTTATGGGGAAAGGTGCCTTGGGGTGCTGCATAAAACCAGAGACTGAAATTACCACAGATAACTTTCCATAAGCCAAATATGTAATAGACAAGACCTACTCCTTGCTCAACGAAATGGACCCAACACCACATATTCAACGCCTAGGAATATACCTGACTAGGAAGAATCTTAAAACCCATGGATATATATGTCTCCGTAAGAGAATCAAGCGTGTGTACAGCGGCCGAAACGCAGCAGTGAAAATCCGATAAATCCCATTATCAAAATAAATTTCGAAAACAAAACACAAAGACAGTGAAATAGAGAGCATTTCTTAACTAATTCACTCAGGGCATGTGATGCAACCGGGATTGACCACATCTACACCCAGAGCTGGTTGAGACATAAGGCTGGACACTTCAGGCTGATAGCATTGGTGAGTTTCAGTGAGCAAATGCAGACCCTTTGAAGTCATACTGCATGGTACCCATTCCATGGTTCCCAACTCTCCAGGTTCAAGGGATTCTTCCTCCAGCTAAAACATGCATGGGAAACCCAGAGTATCGTCCACCGTGTGATTGGGAAATGATTTAAAATGCATCTCAGTTTTCGTTTCCTGGTCCTCGGGTTCACCATTCCAGATGCTTTACTAACACTCTCCCCTCTTGGAGAGTCAGTGCCTTTAACCTCCTGTTTGGCACAGCTTGCCATTTCTGTGCAAGATGAACAGGAATAGGGAGAACCAATGAGAGACTAGCTGTAGGTGTCTGCACGGGCAAATGTAACGCTCATTGCCCACCAGGAAGAGGAATTAAACAAAGGCTCAGAGTGCCCTGCTGGAAACAGATTAGGGCCTGAAGCAATCCTGCGGTTTTGTGCCCAGCTCACAAGAAAGCGAGTTGAAGAAAGGATCTCAGGGGCACTGTACTTCACAAACCTGCAGAGTTATAAATGACAGCTATCCTCCAAAAATATATTGAAGTAAGCCTGCGAAGGGGACTTGAAAGCGGGGCTGAATTTCAAGGAAACGATTGCAGGGGGTAGACTGGATTTGCCCTGAAAGCATAGGAAAAGAGGCAGAACGTCGACAATGATGCACTTGGCCAAAAAGGGCGTATGCGTTTTTTCCTGAATATATTCAGGAAAAAACGCATACGCCCTTTTTGGCCAACCAAGCAAGCCTGTAAAGGAAATCTGCACTACAATGAAATCTCACTGCCCCCCCGGGCAAAAGGGCCATCTGAAAAAAGTGTAAAATCCAGAAAGGTAGGACAGGATATGGAGAACAGGGAGCCTTGTTATGCTGATTGGCAGGATGTAAATTGCCAGCAGCCACCCTGGAGAAGTGTATGGTGTTTCCTGAAACACGTAAGAAACAAAGCAAAACAGCCTATGGCACTTCCACTTATGGTCCTATAGCTTACGGAAATTAAAATCAAAAACAGACAGCCACCCAAATATTTGGGACGGCTGTGTTCACAAGAAGCTCGTCTACAGTATCTGGTAAATATCCCAGAAAGCAAAAAATGGATAAAGAAGTTGTGGCACGTACGTACAATGCAATATCACTCAGCAATGAAATCTGTGTCATCAGGCCCGTAGCGGCATAGTGAGTGGATGCAGGTACGGTGATTCTACGTGAACTACGTCACACAGAAAAAGAAACATCATAAGATATCACTAATACACGGAATGTAAACTTGACTACACATGAACTGAATTACAAAAAAGAACAGGGTCTCAAATTTAGAAAACCAACTAGTGCTTGCTTATGGGGAAAGGTGCCTTGGGGTGCTGCATAAAACCAGAGACTGAAATTAGCACAGATAACTTTCCATAAGCCAAATATGTAATAGAGAAGACCTACTCCTTGCTCAACGAAATGGACCCAACACCACATATTCAACGCCTAGGAATATACCTGACTAGGAAGAATCTTAAAACCCATGGATATATATGTCTCCGTAAGAGAATCAAGCCTGTGTACAGCGGCCGAAACGCAGCAGTGAAAATCCGATAAATCCCATTATCAAAATAAATTTCGAAAACAAAACACAAAGACAGTGAAATAGAGAGCAATTCTTAACTAATTCACTCAGGGCATGTGATGCAACCGGGATTGACCACATCTACACCCAGAGCTGGTTGAGACATAAGGCTGGACACTTCAGGCTGATAGCATTGGTGAGTTTCGGTGAGCAAATGCAGACCCTTTGAAGTCATACTGCATGGTACCCATTCCATGGGTCCCAACTCTCCAGGTTCAAGGGATTCTTCCTCCAGCTAAAACATGCATGGGAAACCCAGAGTATCGTCCACCGTGTGATTGGGAAATGATTTAAAATGCATCTCAGTTTTCGTTTCCTGGTCCTCGGGTTCACCATTCCAGATGCTTTACTAACACTCTCCCCGCTTGGAGAGTCAGTGCCTTTAACCTCCTGTTTGGCACAGCTTGCCATTTCTGTGCAAGATGAACAGGAATAGGGAGAACCAATGAGAGACTAGCTGTAGGTGTCTGCACGGGCAAATGTAACGCTCATTGCCCACCAGGAAGAGGAATTAAACAAAGACTCAGTGTGCCCTGCTGGAAACAGATTAGGGCCTGAAGCAATCCTGCGGTTTTTTGCCCAGCTCACAAGAAAGCGAGTTGAAGAAAGGAGCTCAGGGGCACTGTACTTCACAAACATGCAGAGTTATAAATGACAGCTATCCTCCAAAAATATATTGAAGTAAGCCTGCGAAGGGTACTTGAAAGCGGGGCTGAATTTCAGGAAAACGATTGCAGGGGGTAGACTGGAATTGCCCTGAAAGCATAGGAAAAGAGGCACAACGTCGACAATGATGCACTTGGCCAAAAAGGGCGTATGCGTTTTTTCCTGAATATATTCAGGAAAAAACGCATACGCCCTTTTTGGCCAACCAAGCAAGCCTGTAAAGGAAATCTGAACTACAATGAAATCTCACTGCCCCTCCGGGCAAAAGGGCCATCTGAAAAAAGTGTAAAATCCAGAAAGGTAGGACAGGATATGGAGAACAGGGAGCCTTGTTATGCTGAATGGCAGGATGTAAATTGCCAGCAGCCACCCTGGAGAAGTGTATGGTGTTTCCTGAAACACGTAAGAAACAAAGCAACACAGCCTATGGCACTTCCACTTATGGTCCTATAGCTTACGGAAATTAAAATCAAACACAGACAGCCACCCCAATATTTGGGACGGCTGTGTTCACAAGAAGCTCGTCTACAGTATCAGGTAAATATCCCAGAAAGCAAAAAATGGATAAAGAAGTTGTGGCACATACGTGCAATGCAATATCACTCAGCAATGAAATCTGTGTCATCAGGCCCGTAGCGGCATAGTAAGTGGATGCAGGTATGGAGATTCTACGTGAACTACGTCACACAGAAAAAGAAACATCATAAGATATCACTAATACACGGAATGTAAACTTGACTACACATGAACTGCATTACAAAACAGAACAGGGTCTCAAATTTAGAAAACCAACTAGTGATTGCATATGGGGAAAGGTGCATTGGGGTGCTGCATAAAACCAGAGACTGAAATTAGCACAGATAACATTCCATAAGCCAAATATGTAATAGACAAGACCTACTCCTTGCTCAACGAAATGGACTCAACACCACATATTCAATGCCTAGGAATATACCTGACTAGGAAGAATCTTAAAACCCATGGATATATATGTCTCCGTAAGAGAATCAAGCGTGTGTACAGCGGCGGAAATGCAGCAGTGAAAATCCGATAAATCCCATTATCAAAATAAATTTCGAAAACAAAACACAAAGACAGTGAAATAGAGAGCAATTCTTAAATAATTCACTCAGGGCATGTGATGCAACCGGGATTGATCACATCTACACCCAGATCTGGTTGAGACATAAGGCTGGAAACTACAGGCTGATAGCACTGGTGAGTTTCGGTGAGCAAATGCAGACCCTTTGAAGTCATACTGCATGGTACCCATTCCATGGGTCCCAACTCTCCAGGTTCAAGGCATTCTTCCTCCAGCTAAAACATGCATGGGAAACCCAGAGTATCATCCACCGTGTGATTGGGAAACGATTTAAAATGCATCTCAGTTTTCGTATCCTGGTCCTCGGGTTCACCATTCCTGATGCTTTACTAACACTCTCCCCGCTTGGAGAGTCAGTGCCTTTAACCTCCTGTTTGGCACAGCTTGCCATTTCTGTGCAAGATGAACAGGAATAGGGAGAACCAATGAGAGACTAGCTGTAGGTGTCTGCACGGGCAAATGTAACGCTCATTGCCCACCAGGAAGAGGAATTAAACAAAGGCTCAGTGTGCCCTGCTGGAAACAGATTAGGGCCTGAAGCAATCCTGCGGTTTTGTGCCCAGCTCACAAGAAAGCGAGTTGAAGAAAGGAGCTCAGGGGCACTGTACTTCACAAACCTGCAGAGTTATAAATGACAGCTATCCTCCAAAAATATATTGAAGTAAGCCTGCGAAGGGGACTTGAAAGCGGGGCTGAATTTCAGGAAAACGATTGCAGGGGGTAGACTGGAATTGCCCTGAAAGCATAGGAAAAGAGGCACAACGTCGACAATGATGCACTTGGCCAAAAAGGGCGTATGCGTTTTTTCCTGAATATATTCAGGAAAAAACGCATACACCCTTTTTAGCCAACCAAGCAAGCCTGTAAAGGAAATCTGCACTACAATGAAATCTCACTGCCCCCCCGGGCAATAGGGCCATCTGAAAAAAGTGTAAAATCCAGAAAGGTAGGACAGGATATGGAGAACAGGGAGCCTTGTTATGCTAATTGGCAGGATGTAAATTGCCAGCAGCCACCCTGGAGAAGTGTATGGTGTTTCCTGAAACACGTAAGAAACAAAGCAAAACAGCCTATGGCACTTCCACTTATGGTCCTATAGCTTACGGAAATTAAAATTAAAAACAGACAGCCACCCCAATCTTTGGGATGGCTGTGTTCACAAGAAGCTCGTCTACAGTATCAGGTAAATATCCCAGAAAGCAAAAAATGGATAAAGAAGTTGTGGCACGTACGTACAATGCAGTATCACTCAGCAATGAAATCTGTGTCATCAGGCCCGTAGCGGCATAGTGAGTGGATGCAGGTACGGTGATTCTACGTGAACTACGTCACACAGAAAAAGAAACATCATAAGATATCACTAATACACGGAATGTAAACTTGACTACACATGAACTGAATTACAAAAAAGAACAGGGTCTCAAATTTAGAAAACCAACTAGTGCTTGCTTATGGGGAAAGGTGCGTTGGGGTGCTGCATAAAACCAGAGACTGAAATTAGCACAGATAACTTTCCATAAGCCAAATATGTAATAGACAAGACCTACTCCTTGCTCAACGAAATGGACCCAACACCACATATTCAACGCCTAGGAATATACCTGACTAGGAAGAATCTTAAAACCCATGGATATATATGTCTCCGTAAGAGAATCAAGCGTGTGTACAGCGGCCGAAACGCAGCAGTGAAAATCCGATAAATCCCATTATCAAAATAAATTTCGAAAACAAAACACAAAGACAGTGAAATAGAGAGCAATTCTTAAATAATTCACTCAGGGCATGTGATGCAACCGGGATTGACCACATCTACACCCAGAGCTGGTTGAGACATAAGGCTGGACACTTCAGGCTGATAGCATTGGTGAGTTTCGGTGAGCAAATGCAGACCCTTTGAAGTCATACTGCATGGTACCCATTCCATGGGTCCCAATTCTCCAGGTTCAAGGAATTCTTCCTCCAGCTAAAACATGCATGGGAAACCCAGAGTATCGTAAACCGTGTGATTGGGAAATGATTTAAAATGCATCTCAGTTTTCGTATCCTGGTCCTCGGGTTCATCATTCCAGATGCTTTACTATCACTCTCCCCGCTTGGAGAGTCAGTGCCTTTAACCTCCTGTTTGGCACAGCTTGCAATTTCTGTGCAAGATGAACAGGAATAGGGAGAACCAATGAGAGACTAGCTGTAGGTGTCTCCACGGGCAAATGTAACGCTCATTGCCCACCAGGAAGAGGAATTAAACAAAGGCTCATTGTGCCCTGCTGGAAACAGATTAGGGCCTGAAGCAATCCTGCGGTTTTGTGCCCAGCTCACAAGAAAGCGAGTTGAAGAAAGGAGTTCAGGGGCACTGTACTTCACAAACCTGCAGAGTTATAAATGACAGCTATCCTCCAAAAATATATTGAAGTAAGCCTGCGAAGGGGACTTGAAAGCGGGGCTGAATTTCAGGAAAACGATTGCAGAGGGTAGACTGGAATTGCCCTGAAAGCATAGGAAAAGAGGCACAACGTCGACAATGATGCACTTGGCCAAAAAGGGCGTATGCGTTTTTTCCTGAATATATTCAGGAAAAAACGCATACGCCCTTTTTGGCCAACCAAGCAAGCCTGTAAAGGAAATCTGCACTACAATGAAATCTCACTGCCCCCCCCCGGGCAAAAGGGCCATCTGAAAAAAGTGTAAAATCCAGAAAGGTAGGACAGGATATGGAGAACAGGGAGCCTTGTTATGCTGATTGGCAGGATGTAAATTGCCAGCAGCCACCCTGGAGAAGTGTATGGTGTTTCCTGAAACACGTAAGAAACAAAGCAACACAGCCTATGGCACTTCCACTTATGGTCCTATAGCTTACGGAAATTAAAATCAAAAACAGACAGCCACCCCAATATTTGGGACAGCTGTGTTCAAAAGAAGCTCGTCTACAGTATCAGGTAAATATCCCAGAAAGCAAACAATGGATAAAGAAGTTGTGGCACGTACGTACAATGCAATATCACTCAGCAATGAAATCTGTGTCATCAGGCCCGTAGCGGCATAGTGAGTGGATGCAGGTACGGTGATTCTACGTGAACTACGTCACACAGAAAAAGAAACATCATAAGATATCACTAATACACGGAATGTAAACTTGACTACACATGAACTGAATTACAAAACAGAACAGGGTCTCAAATTTAGAAAACCAACTAGTGCTTGCTTATGGGGAAAGGTGCGTTGGGGTGCTGCATAAAACCAGAGACTGAAATTAGCACAGATAACATTCCATAAGCCAAATATGTAATAGACAAGACCTACTCCTTGCTCAACGAAATGGACTCAACACCACATATTCAACGCCTAGGAATATACCTGACTAGGAAGAATCTTAAAACCCATGGATATATATGTATCCGTAAGAGAATCAAGCATGTGTACAGCGGCGGAAGTGCAGCAGTGAAAATCCGATAAATCCCATTATCAAAATAAATTTCGAAAACAAAACACTAAGACAGTGAAATAGAGAGCAATTCTTAAATAATTCACTCAGGGCATGTGATGCAACCGGGGTTGACCACATCTACACCCAGAGCTGGTTGAGACATAAGGCTGGACACTTCAGGCTGATAGCACTGGTGAGTTTCGGTGAGCAAATGCAGACCCTTTGAAGTCATACTGCATGGTACCCATTCCATGGGTCCCAACTCTCCAGGTTCAAGGCATTCTTCCTCCAGCTAAAACATGCATGGGAAACCCAGAGTATCTTCCACCGTGTGATTGGGAAACGATTTAAAATGCATCTCAGTTTTCGTATCCTGGTCCTCGGGTTCACCATTCCAGATGCTTTACTAACACTCTCCCCGCTTGGAGAGTCAGTGCCTTTAACCTCCTGTTTGGCACAGCTTGCCATTTCTGTGCAAGATGAACAGGAATAGGGAGAACCAATGAGAGACTAGCTGTAGGTGTCTGCACGGGCAAATGTAACGCTCATTGCCCACCAGGAAGAGGAATTAAACAAAGGCTCAGTGTGCCCTGCTGGAAACAGATTAGGGCCTGAAGGAATCCTGCGGTTTTGTGCCCAGCTCACAAGAAAGCGAGTTGAACAAAGGAGTTCAGGGGCACTGTACTTCACAAACCTGCAGAGTTATAAATGACAGCTATCCTCCAAAAATATATTGAAGTAAGGCTGCGAAGGGGACTTGAAATCGGGGCTGAATTTCAGGAAAACGATTGCAGGGGGCAGACTGGAATTGCCCTGAAAGCATAGAAAAAGAGGCACAACGTCGACAATGATGCACTTGGCCAAAAAGGGCGTATGCGTTTTTTCCTGAATATATTCAGGGAAAAACCCATACGCCCTTTTTGGCCAACCAAGCAAGCCTGTAAAGGAAATCTGCACTACAATGAAATCTCACTGCCCCCCCGGGCAATAGGGCCATCTGAAAAAAGTGTAAAATCCAGAAAGGTAGGACAGGATATGGAGAACAGGGAGCCTTGTTATGCTAATTGGCAGGATGTAAATTGCCAGCAGCCACCCTGGAGAAGTGTATGGTGTTTCCTGAAACACGTAAGAAACAAAGCAAAACAGCCTATGGCACTTCCACTTATGGTCCTATAGCTTACGGAAATTAAAATCAAAAACAGACAGCCACCCCAATATTTGGGATGGCTGTGTTCACAAGAAGCTCGTCTACAGTATCAGGTAAATATCCCAGAAAGCAAAAAATGGATAAAGAAGTTGTGGCACGTACGTGCAATGCAATATCACTCAGCAATGAAATCTGTGTCATCAGGCCCGTAGCGGCATAGTGAGTGGATGCAGGTACGGTGATTCTACGTGAACTACGTCACACAGAAAAAGAAACATCATAAGATATCACTAATACACGGAATGTAAACTTGACTACACATGAACTGAATTACAAAACAGAACAGGGTCTCAAATTTAGAAAACCAACTAGTGCTTGCTTATGGGGAAAGGTGCCTTGGGGTGCTGCATAAAACCAGAGACTGAAATTAGCACAGATAACTTTCCATAAGCCAAATATGTAATAGACAAGACCTACTCCTTGCTCAACGAAATGGACTCAACACCACATATTCAACGCCTAGGAATATACCTGACTAGGAAGAATCTTAAAACCCATGGATATATATGTCTCCGTAAGAGAATCAAGCGTGTGTACAGCGGCCGAAACGCAGCAGTGAAAATCCGATAAATCCCATTATCATAATAAATTTCGAAAACAATACACAAAGACAGTGAAATAGAGAGCAATTCTTAAATAATTCACTCAGGGCATGTGATGCAACCGGGATTGACCACATCTACACCCAGAGCTGGTTGAGACATAAGGCTGGACACTTCAGGCTGATAGCATTGGTGAGTTTCGGTGAGCAAATGCAGACCCTTTGAAGTCATACTGCATGGTACCCATTCCATGGGTCCCAATTCTCCAGGTTGAAGGAATTCTTCCTCCAGCTAAAACATGCATGGGAAAAACAGAGTATCGTAAACCGTGTGATTGGGAAATGATTTAAAATGCATCTCAGTTTTCGTATCCAGGTCCTCGGGTTCACCATTCCAGATGCTTTACTATCACTCTCCCCGCTTGGAGAGTCAGTGCCTTTAACCTCCTGTTTGGCACAGGTTGCCATTTCTGTGCAAGATGAACAGGAATAGGGAGAACCAATGAGAGACTAGCTGTAGGTGTCTGCACGGGCAAATGTAACGCTCATTGCCCATCAGGAAGAGGAATTAAACAAAGGCTCAGTGTGCCCTGCTGGAAACAGATTAGGGCCTGAAGGAATCCTGCGGTTTTGTGCCCATCTCACAAGAAAGCGAGTTGAACAAAGGAGTTCAGGGGCACTGTACTTCACAAACCTGCAGAGTTATAAATGACAGCTATCCTCCAAAAATATATTGAAGTAAGGCTGAGAAGGGGACTTGAAAGCGGGGCTGAATTTCAGGAAAACGATTGCAGGGGGCAGACTGGAATTGCCCTGAAAGCATAGGAAAAGAGGCACAACGTCGACAATGATGCACTTGGCCAAAAAGGGCGTATGCGTTTTTTCCTGAATATATTCAGGAAAAAACGCATACGCCCTTTTTGGCCAACCAAGCAAGCCTGTAAAGGAAATCTGCACTACAATGAAATCTCACTGCCCCCCCGGGCAAAAGGGCCATCTGAAAAAAGTGTAAAATCCAGAAAGGTAGGACAGGATATGGAGAACAGGGAGCCTTGTTATGCTGATTGGCAGGATGTAAATTGCCAGCAGCCACCCTGGAGAAGTGTATGGTGTTTCCTGAAACACGTAAGAAACAAAGCAACACAGCCTATGGCACTTCCACTTATGGTCTTATAGCATACGGAAATTAAAATCAAAAACAGACAGCCACCCCAATATTTGGGACGGCTGTGTTCACAAGAAGCTCGTCTACAGTATCAGCTAAATATCCCAGAAAGCAAAAAATGGATAAAGAAGTTGTGGCATGTACATTCAATGCAATATCACTCAGCAATGAAATCTGTGTCATCAGGCCCGTAGTGGCATAGTGAGTGGATGCAGGTACGGTGATTCTACGTGAACTACGTCACACAGAAAAAGAAACATCATAAGATATCACTAATACACGGAATGTAAACTTGACTACACATGAACTGAATTACAAAACAGAACAGGGTCTCAAATTTAGAAAACCAACTAGTGCTTGCTTATGGGGAAAGGTGCCTTGGGGTGCTGCATAAAACCAGAGACTGAAATTAGCACAGATAACATTCCATAAGCCAAATATGTAATAGACAAGACCTACTCCTTGCTCAACGAAATGGACTCAACACCACATATTCAACGCCTAGGAATATAACTGACTAGGAAGAATCTTAAAACCCATGGATATATATGTCTCCGTAAGAGAATCAAGCGTGTGTACAGCGGCGGAAGTGCAGCAGTGAAAATCCGATAAATCCCATTATCAAAATAAATTTCGAAAACAAAACACAAAGACAGTGAAATAGAGAGCAATTCTTAAATAATTCACTCAGGGCATGTGATGCAACCGGGATTGACCACATCTACACCCAGAGCTGGTTGAGACATAAGGCTGGACACTTCAGGCTGATAGCACTGGTGAGTTTCGGTGAGCAAATGCAGACCCTTTGAAGTCATACTGCACGGTACCCATTCCATGGGTCCCAACTCTCCAGGTTCAAGGCATTCTTCCTCCAGCTAAAACATGCATGGGAAACCCAGAGTATCTTCCACCGTGTGATTGGGAAACGATTTAAAATGCATCTCAGTTTTCGTATCCTGGTCCTCGGGTTCACCATTCCAGATGCTTTACTAACACTCTCCCCGCTTGGAGAGTCAGTGCCTTTAACCTCCTGTTTGGCACAGCTTGCCATTTCTGTGCAAGATGAACAGGAATAGGGAGAACTAATGAGAGACTAGCTGTAGGTGTCTGCACGGGCAAATGTAACGCTCATTGCCCACCAGGAAGAGGAATTAAACAAAGGCTCAGTGTGCCCTGCTGGAAACTGATTAAGGCCTGAAGGAATCCTGCGGTTTTGTGCCCATCTCACAAGAAAGCGAGTTGAAGAAAGGAGTTCAGGGGCACTGTACTTCACAAACCTGCAGAGTTATAAATGACAGCTATCCTCCAAAAATATATTGAAGTAAGCCTGCGAAGGGGACTTGAAAGCAGGGCTGAATTCCAGGAAAACGATTGCAGGGGGCAGACTGGAATTGCCCTGAAAGCATAGGAAAAGAGGCACAACGTCGACAATGATGCACTTGGCCAAAAAGGGCGTATGCTTTTTTTCCTGAATATATTCAGGAAAAAACGCATACGCCCTTTTTGGCCAACCAAGCAAGCCTGTAAAGGAAATCTGCACTACAATGAAATCTCACTGCCCCCCCGGGCAAAAGGGCCATCTGAAAAAAGTGTAAAATCCAGAAAGGTAGGACAGGATATGGAGAACAGGGAGCCTTGTTATGCTGATTGGCAGGATGTAAATTGCCAGCAGCCACTCTGGAGAAGTGTATGGTGTTTCCTGAAACACGTAAGAAACAAAGCAACACAGCCTATGGCACTTCCACTTATGGTCTTATAGCTTACGGAAATTAAAATCAAAAACAGACAGCCACCCCAATATTTGGGACGGCTGTGTTCACAAGAAGCTAGTCTACAGTATCAGGTAAATATCCCAGAAAGCAAAAAATGGATAAAGAAGTTGTGGCACGTACGTACAATGCAATATCACTCAGCAATGAAATCTGCGTCATCAGGCCCGTAGCGGCATAGTGAGTGGATGCAGGTACGGTGATTCTACGTGAACTACGTCACACAGAAAAAGAAACATCATAAGATATCACTAATACACGGAATGTAAACTTGACTACACATGAACTGAATTACAAAACAGAACAGGGTGTCAAATTTAGAAAACCAACTAGTGCTTGCTTATGGGGAAAGGTGGCTTGGGGTGCTGCATAAAACCAGAGGCTGAAATTAGCACAGATAACTTTCCATAAGCCAAATATGTAATACACAAGACCTACTCCTTGCTCAACGAAATGGACCCAACACCACATATTCAACGCCTAGGAATATACCTGACTAGGAAGAATCTTTAAACCCATGGAAATATATGTCTCCGTAAGAGAATCAAGCGTGTGTACAGCGGCCGAAACGCAGCAGTGAAAATCCGAAAAATCCCATTATCAAAATAAATTTCGAAAACAAAACACAAAGACAGTGAAATAGAGAGCAATTCTTAAATAATTCACTCAGGGCATGTGATGCAACCGGGATTGACCACATCTACACCCAGAGCTGGTTGAGACATAAGGCTGGACACTTCAGGCTGATAGCATTGGTGAGTTTCGGTGAGCAAATGCAGACCCTTTGAAGTCATACTGCATGGTACCCATTCCATGGGTCCCAACTTTTCAGGTTCAAGTCATTCTTCCTCCAGCTAAAACATGCATGGGAAACACAGAGTATCGTCTACCGTGTGATTGGGAAATGATTTAAAATGCATCTCAGTTTTCGTATCCTGGTCCTCGGGTTCACCATTCCAGATGCTTTACTAACACTCTCCCCGCATGGAGAGTCAGTGCCTTTAACCTCCTGTTTGGCACAGCTTGCAATTTCTGTGCAAGATAAACAGGAATAGGGAGAACCAATGAGAGACTAGCTGTAGGTGTCTGCACGGGCAAATGTAACGCTCATTGCCCACCAGGAAGAGGAATTAACCAAAGGCTCAACGTGCCCTGCCGGAAAGAGATTAGGGCCTGAAGCAATGCTGCGGTTTTGTGCCCAGCTCACAAGAAAGCGAGTTGAAGAAAGGAGCTCAGGTGCACTGTAATTCACAAACCTGCAGACTTATAAATGACAGCTATCCTCCAAAAATATATTGAAGTAAGCCTGCGAAGGGGACTTGAAAGCGGGGCAGAATTTCAGGAAAACGATTGCAGGGGGTAGACTGGAATTTCCCTGAAAGCATAGGAAAAGAGGCAGAACGTCGACAATGATGCACTTGGCCAAAAAGGGCGTATGCGTTTTTTCCTGAATATATTTAGGAAAAAATGCATACGCCCTTTTTGGCCAACCAAGCAAGCCTGTAAAGGAAATCTGCACTACAATGAAATCTCACTGCCCCCCCGGGCAAAAGGGCCATCTGAAAAAAGTGTAAAATCCAGAAAGGTAGGACAGGATATGGAGAACAGGGAGCCTTGTTATGCTGATTGGCAGGATGTAAATTGCCAGCAGCCACCCTGGAGAAGTGTATGGTGTTTCCTGAAACACGTAAGAAACAAAGCAACACAGCCTATGGCACTTCCACTTATGGTCCTATAGCTTACGGAAATTAAAATCAAAAACAGACAGCCACCCCAATATTTGGGACGCCTGTGTTCACAAGAAGCTCGTCTACAGTATCAGGTAAATATCCCAGAAAGCAAAAAATGGATAAAGAAGTTGTGGCACGTACGTACAATGCAATATCACTCAGCAATGAAATCTGTGTCATCAGGCCCGTAGCGGCATAGTGAGTGGATGCAGGTACGGTGATTCTACGTGAACTACGTCACACAGAAAAAGAAACATCATAAGATATCACTAATACACGGAATGTAAACTTGACTACACATGAACTGAATTACAAAAAAGAACAGGGTCTCAAATTTAGAAAACCAACTAGTGCTTGCTTATGGGGAAAGGTGCCTTGGGGTGCTGCATAAAACCAGAGACTGAAATTACCACAGATAACTTTCCATAAGCCAAATATGTAATAGACAAGACCTACTCCTTGCTCAACGAAATGGACCCAACACCACATATTCAACGCCTAGGAATATACCTGACTAGGAAGAATCTTAAAACCCATGGATATATATGTCTCCGTAAGAGAATCAAGCGTGTGTACAGCGGCCGAAACGCAGCAGTGAAAATCCGATAAATCCCATTATCAAAATAAATTTCGAAAACAAAACACAAAGACAGTGAAATAGAGAGCAATTCTTAAATAATTCACTCAGGGCATGTGATGCAACCGGGATTGACCACATCTACACCCAGAGCTGGTTGAGACATAAGGCTGGACACTTCTGGCTGATAGCACTGGTGAGTTTCGGTGAGCAAATGCAGACCCTTTGAAGTCATACTGCATGGTACCCATTCCATGGGTCCCAACTCTCCAGGTTCGAGGCATTCTTCCTCCAGCTAAAACATGCATGGGAAACCCAGAGTATCGTCCACCGTGTGATTGGGAAACGATTTAAAATGCATCTCAGTTTTCGTATCCTGGTCCTCGGGTTCACTATTCCAGATGCTTTACTAACACTCTCCCCGCTTGGAGAGTTAGTGCCTTTAACCTCCTGTTTGGCACAGCTTGCCATTTCTGTGCAAGATGAACAGGAATAGGGAGAACCAATGAGAGACTAGCTGTAGGTGTCTGCAAGGGCAAATGTAACGCTCATTGCCCACCAGGAAGAGGAATTAAACAAAGGCTCAGTGTGCCCTGCTGGAAACAGATTAGGGCCTGAAGCAATCCTGCGGTTTTGTGCCCAGCTCACAAGAAAGCGAGTTGAAGAAAGGAGCTCAGGGGCACTGTACTTCACAAACCTGCAGAGTTATAAATGACAGCTATCCTCCAAAAATATATTGAAGTAAGCCTGCGAAGGGGACTTGAAAGCGGGGCTGAATTTCAAGGAAACGATTGCAGGGGGTAGACTGGAATTGCCCTGAAAGCATAGGAAAAGAGGCAGAACGTCGACAATGATGCACTTGGCCAAAAAGGGCGTATGCGTTTTTTCCTGAATATATTCAGGAAAAAACGCATACGCCCTTTTTGGCCAACCAAGCAAGCCTGTAAAGGAAATCTGCACTACAATGAAATCTCACTGCCCCCCCGGGCAAAAGGGCCATCTGAAAAAAGTGTAAAATCCAGAAAGGTAGGACAGGATATGGAGAACAGGGAGCCTTGTTATGCTGATTGGCAGGATGTAAATTGCCAGCAGCCACCCTGGAGAAGTGTATGGTGTTTCCTGAAACACGTAAGAAACAAAGCAACACAGCCTATGGCACTTCCACTTATGAACCTATTGCTTACGGAAATTAAAATCAAAAACAGACAGCCACCCCAATATTTGGGACGGCTGTGTTCACAAGAAGCTCGTCTACAGTATCAGGTAAATATCCCAGAAAGCAAAAAATGGATAAAGAAGTTGTGGCACGTACGTACAATGCAATTTCACTCAGCAATGAAATCTGTGTCATCAGGCCCGTAGCGGCATAGTGAGTGGATGCAGGTACGGTGATTCTACGTGAACTATGTCACACGGAAAAAGAAACATCATAAGATATCACTAATACACGGAATGTAAACTTGACTACACATGAACTGAATTACAAAAAAGAACAGGGTCTCAAATTTAGAAAACCAACTAGTGCTTGCTTATGGGGAAAGGTGCCTTGGGGTGCTGCATAAAACCAGAGACTGAAATTACCACAGATAACTTTCCATAAGCCAAATATGTAATAGACAAGACCTACTCCTTGCTCAACGAAATGGACCCAACACCACATATTCAACGCCTAGGAATATACCTGACTAGGAAGAATCTTAAAACCCATGGATATATATGTCTCCGTAAGAGAATCAAGCGTGTGTACAGCGGCCGAAACGCAGCAGTGAAAATCCGATAAATCCCATTATCAAAATAAATTTCGAAAACAAAACACAAAGACAGTGAAATAGAGAGCATTTCTTAACTAATTCACTCAGGGCATGTGATGCAACCGGGATTGACCACATCTACACCCAGAGCTGGTTGAGACATAAGGCTGGACACTTCAGGCTGATAGCATTGGTGAGTTTCAGTGAGCAAATGCAGACCCTTTGAAGTCATACTGCATGGTACCCATTCCATGGTTCCCAACTCTCCAGGTTCAAGGGATTCTTCCTCCAGCTAAAACATGCATGGGAAACCCAGAGTATCGTCCACCGTGTGATTGGGAAATGATTTAAAATGCATCTCAGTTTTCGTTTCCTGGTCCTCGGGTTCACCATTCCAGATGCTTTACTAACACTCTCCCCGCTTGGAGAGTCAGTGCCTTTAACCTCCTGTTTGGCACAGCTTGCCATTTCTGTGCAAGATGAACAGGAATAGGGAGAACCAATGAGAGACTAGCTGTAGGTGTCTGCACGGGCAAATGTAACGCTCATTGCCCACCAGGAAGAGGAATTAAACAAAGGCTCAGTGTGCCCTGCTGGAAACAGATTAGGGCCTGAAGCAATCCTGCGGTTTTGTGCCCAGCTCACAAGAAAGCGAGTTGAAGAAAGGAGCTCAGGGGCACTGTACTTCACAAACCTGCAGAGTTATAAATGACAGCTATCCTCCAAAAATATATTGAAGTAAGCCTGCGAAGGGGACTTGAAAGCGGGGCTGAATTTCAAGGAAACGATTGCAGGGGGTAGACTGGAATTGCCCTGAAAGCATAGGAAAAGAGGCAGAACGTCGACAATGATGCACTTGGCCAAAAAGGGCGTATGCGTTTTTTCCTGAATATATTCAGGAAAAAACGCATACGCCCTTTTTGGCCAACCAAGCAAGCCTGTAAAGGAAATCTGCACTACAATGAAATCTCACTGCCCCCCTGGGCAAAAGGGCCATCTGAAAAAAGTGTAAAATCCAGAAAGGTAGGACAGGATATGGAGAACAGGGAGCCTTGTTATGCTGATTGGCATGATGTAAATTGCCAGCAGCCACCCTGGAGAAGTGTATGGTGTTTCCTGAAACACGTAAGAAACAAAGCAACACAGCCTATGGCAGTTCCACTTATGGTCCTATAGCTTACGGAAATTAAAATCAAAAACAGACAGCCACCCAAATATTTGGGACGGCTGTGTTCACAAGAAGCTCGTCTACAGTATCTGGTAAATATCCCAGAAAGCAAAAAATGGATAAAGAAGTTGTGGCACGTACGTACAATGCAATATCACTCAGCAATGAAATCTGTGTCATCAGGCCCGTAGCGGCATAGTGAGTGGATGCAGGTACGGTGATTCTACGTGAACTACGTCACACAGAAAAAGAAACATCATAAGATATCACTAATACACGGAATGTAAACTTGACTACACATGAACTGAATTACAAAAAAGAACAGGGTCTCAAATTTAGAAAACCAACTAGTGCTTGCTTATGGGGAAAGGTGCCTTGGGGTGCTGCATAAAACCAGAGACTGAAATTAGCACAGATAACTTTCCATAAGCCAAATATGTAATAGAGAAGACCTACTCCTTGCTCAACGAAATGGACCCAACACCACATATTCAACGCCTAGGAATATACCTGACTAGGAAGAATCTTAAAACCCATGGATATATATGTCTCCGTAAGAGAATCAAGCCTGTGTACAGCGGCCGAAACGCAGCAGTGAAAATCCGATAAATCCCATTATCAAAATAAATTTCGAAAACAAAACACAAAGACAGTGAAATAGAGAGCAATTCTTAACTAATTCACTCAGGGCATGTGATGCAACCGGGATTGACCACATCTACACCCAGAGCTGGTTGAGACATAAGGCTGGACACTTCAGGCTGATAGCATTGGTGAGTTTCGGTGAGCAAATGCAGACCCTTTGAAGTCATACTGCATGGTACCCATTCCATGGGTCCCAACTCTCCAGGTTCAAGGGATTCTTCCTCCAGCTAAAACATGCATGGGAAACCCAGAGTATCGTCCACCGTGTGATTGGGAAATGATTTAAAATGCATCTCAGTTTTCGTTTCCTGGTCCTCGGGTTCACCATTCCAGATGCTTTACTAACACTCTCCCCGCTTGGAGAGTCAGTGCCTTTAACCTCCTGTTTGGCACAGCTTGCCATTTCTGTGCAAGATGAACAGGAATAGGGAGAACCAATGAGAGACTAGCTGTAGGTGTCTGCACGGGCAAATGTAACGCTCATTGCCCACCAGGAAGAGGAATTAAACAAAGACTCAGTGTGCCCTGCTGGAAACAGATTAGGGCCTGAAGCAATCCTGCGGTTTTTTGCCCAGCTCACAAGAAAGCGAGTTGAAGAAAGGAGCTCAGGGGCACTGTACTTCACAAACATGCAGAGTTATAAATGACAGCTATCCTCCAAAAATATATTGAAGTAAGCCTGCGAAGGGTACTTGAAAGCGGGGCTGAATTTCAGGAAAACGATTGCAGGGGGTAGACTGGAATTGCCCTGAAAGCATAGGAAAAGAGGCACAACGTCGACAATGATGCACTTGGCCAAAAAGGGCGTATGCGTTTTTTCCTGAATATATTCAGGAAAAAACGCATACGCCCTTTTTGGCCAACCAAGCAAGCCTGTAAAGGAAATCTGAACTACAATGAAATCTCACTGCCCCTCCGGGCAAAAGGGCCATCTGAAAAAAGTGTAAAATCCAGAAAGGTAGGACAGGATATGGAGAACAGGGAGCCTTGTTATGCTGATTGGCAGGATGTAAATTGCCAGCAGCCACCCTGGAGAAGTGTATGGTGTTTCCTGAAACACGTAAGAAACAAAGCAACACAGCCTATGGCACTTCCACTTATGGTCCTATAGCTTACGGAAATTAAAATCAAACACAGACAGCCACCCCAATATTTGGGACGGCTGTGTTCACAAGAAGCTCGTCTACCGTATCAGGTAACTATCCCAGAAAGCAAAAAATGGATAAAGAAGTTGTGGCACATACGTGCAATGCAATATCACTCAGCAATGAAATCTGTGTCATCAGGCCCGTAGCGGCATAGTAAGTGGATGCAGGTATGGAGATTCTACGTGAACTACGTCACACAGAAAAAGAAACATCATAAGATATCACTAATACACGGAATGTAAACTTGACTACACATGAACTGAATTACAAAACAGAACAGGGTCTCAAATTTAGAAAACCAACTAGTGATTGCATATGGGGAAAGGTGCATTGGGGTGCTGCATAAAACCAGAGACTGAAATTAGCACAGATAACATTCCATAAGCCAAATATGTAATAGACAAGACCTACTCCTTGCTCAACGAAATGGACTCAACACCACATATTCAATGCCTAGGAATATACCTGACTAGGAAGAATCTTAAAACCCATGGATATATATGTCTCCGTAAGAGAATCAAGCGTGTGTACAGCGGCGGAAATGCAGCAGTGAAAATCCGATAAATCCCATTATCAAAATAAATTTCGAAAACAAAACACAAAGACAGTGAAATAGAGAGCAATTCTTAAATAATTCACTCAGGGCATGTGATGCAACCGGGATTGATCACATCTACACCCAGATCTGGTTGAGACATAAGGCTGGAAACTACAGGCTGATAGCACTGGTGAGTTTCGGTGAGCAAATGCAGACCCTTTGAAGTCATACTGCATGGTACCCATTCCATGGGTCCCAACTCTCCAGGTTCAAGGCATTCTTCCTCCAGCTAAAACATGCATAGGAAACCCAGAGTATCATCCACCGTGTGATTGGGAAACGATTTAAAATGCATCTCAGTTTTCGTATCCTGGTCCTCGGGTTCACCATTCCTGATGCTTTACTAACACTCTCCCCGCTTGGAGAGTCAGTGCCTTTAACCTCCTGTTTGGCACAGCTTGCCATTTCTGTGCAAGATGAACAGGAATAGGGAGAACCAATGAGAGACTAGCTGTAGGTGTCTGCACGGGCAAATGTAACGCTCATTGCCCACCAGGAAGAGGAATTAAACAAAGGCTCAGTGTGCCCTGCTGGAAACAGATTAGGGCCTGAAGCAATCCTGCGGTTTTGTGCCCAGCTCACAAGAAAGCGAGTTGAAGAAAGGAGCTCAGGGGCACTGTACTTCACAAACCTGCAGAGTTATAAATGACAGCTATCCTCCAAAAATATATTGAAGTAAGCCTGCGAAGGGGACTTGAAAGCGGGGCTGAATTTCAGGAAAACGATTGCAGGGGGTAGACTGGAATTGCCCTGAAAGCATAGGAAAAGAGGCACAACGTCGACAATGATGCACTTGGCCAAAAAGGGCGTATGCGTTTTTTCCTGAATATATTCAGGAAAAAACGCATACACCCTTTTTAGCCAACCAAGCAAGCCTGTAAAGGAAATCTGCACTACAATGAAATCTCACTGCCCCCCCGGGCAATAGGGCCATCTGAAAAAAGTGTAAAATCCAGAAATGTAGGACAGGATATGGAGAACAGGGAGCCTTGTTATGCTAATTGGCAGGATGTAAATTGCCAGCAGCCACCCTGGAGAAGTGTATGGTGTTTCCTGAAACACGTAAGAAACAAAGCAAAACAGCCTATGGCACTTCCACTTATGGTCCTATAGCTTACGGAAATTAAAATTAAAAACAGACAGCCACCCCAATATTTGGGATGGCTGTGTTCACAAGAAGCTCGTCTACAGTATCAGGTAAATATCCCAGAAAGCAAAAAATGGATAAAGAAGTTGTGGCACGTACGTACAATGCAGTATCACTCAGCAATGAAATCTGTGTCATCAGGCCCGTAGCGGCATAGTGAGTGGATGCAGGTACGGTGATTCTACGTGAACTACGTCACACAGAAAAAGAAACATCATAAGATATCACTAATACACGGAATGTAAACTTGACTACACATGAACTGAATTACAAAAAAGAACAGGGTCTCAAATTTAGAAAACCAACTAGTGCTTGCTTATGGGGAAAGGTGCGTTGGGGTGCTGCATAAAACCAGAGACTGAAATTAGCACAGATAACTTTCCATAAGCCAAATATGTAATAGACAAGACCTACTCCTTGCTCAACGAAATGGACCCAACACCACATATTCAACGCCTAGGAATATACCTGACTAGGAAGAATCTTAAAACCCATGGATATATATGTCTCCGTAAGAGAATCAAGCGTGTGTACAGCGGCCGAAACGCAGCAGTGAAAATCCGATAAATCCCATTATCAAAATAAATTTCGAAAACAAAACACAAAGACAGTGAAATAGAGAGCAATTCTTAAATAATTCACTCAGGGCATGTGATGCAACCGGGATTGACCACATCTACACCCAGAGCTGGTTGAGACATAAGGCTGGACACTTCAGGCTGATAGCATTGGTGAGTTTCGGTGAGCAAATGCAGACCCTTTGAAGTCATACTGCATGGTACCCATTCCATGGGTCCCAATTCTCCAGGTTCAAGGAATTCTTCTTCCAGCTAAAACATGCATGGGAAACCCAGAGTATCGTAAACCGTGTGATTGGGAAATGATTTAAAATGCATCTCAGTTTTCGTATCCTGGTCCTCGGGTTCACCATTCCAGATGCTTTACTATCACTCTCCCCGCTTGGAGAGTCAGTGCCTTTAACCTCCTGTTTGGCACAGCTTGCAATTTCTGTGCAAGATGAACAGGAATAGGGAGAACCAATGAGAGACTAGCTGTAGGTGTCTCCACGGGCAAATGTAACGCTCATTGCCCACCAGGAAGAGGAATTAAACAAAGGCTCATTGTGCCCTGCTGGAAACAGATTAGGGCCTGAAGCAATCCTGCGGTTTTGTGCCCAGCTCACAAGAAAGCGAGTTGAAGAAAGGAGTTCAGGGGCACTGTACTTCACAAACCTGCAGAGTTATAAATGACAGCTATCCTCCAAAAATATATTGAAGTAAGCCTGCGAAGGGGACTTGAAAGCGGGGCTGAATTTCAGGAAAACGATTGCAGGGGGTAGACTGGAATTGCCCTGAAAGCATAGGAAAAGAGGCACAACGTCGACAATGATGCACTTGGCCAAAAAGTGCGTATGCGTTTTTTCCTGAATATATTCAGGAAAAAACGCATACGCCCTTTTTGGCCAACCAAGCAAGCCTGTAAAGGAAATCTGCACTACAATGAAATCTCACTGCCCCCCAGGGCAAAAGGGCCATCTGAAAAAAGTGAAAAATCCAGAAAGGTAGGACAGGATATGGAGAACAGGGAGCCTTGTTATGCTGATTGGCAGGATGTAAATTGCCAGGAGCCACCCTGGAGAAGTGTATGGTGTTTCCTGAAACACGTAAGAAACAAAGCAACACAGCCTATGGCACTTTCACTTATGGTCCTATAGCTTACGGAAATTAAAATCAAAAACAGACAGCCACCCCAATATTTGGGACGGCTGTGTTCAAAAGAAGCTCGTCTACAGTATCAGGTAAATATCCCAGAAAGCAAACAATGGATAAAGAAGTTGTGGCACGTACGTACAATGCAATATCACTCAGCAATGAAATCTGTGTCATCAGGCCCGTAGCGGCATAGTGAGTGGATGCAGGTACGGTGATTCTACGTGAACTACGTCACACAGAAAAAGAAACATCATAAGATATCACTAATACACGGAATGTAAACTTGACTACACATGAACTGAATTACAAAACAGAACAGGGTCTCAAATTTAGAAAACCAACTAGTGCTTGCTTATGGGGAAAGGTGCATTGGGGTGCTGCATAAAACCAGAGACTGAAATTAGCACAGATAACATTCCATAAACCAAATATGTAATAGACAAGACCTACTCCTTGCTCAACGAAATGGACTCAACACCACATATTCAACGCCTAGGAATATACCTGACTAGGAAGAATCTTAAAACCCATGGATATATATGTCTCCGTAAGAGAATCAGGCGTGTGTACAGCGGCCGAAATGCAGTAGTGAAAATCCGATAAATCCCATTATCAAAATAAATTTCGAAAACAAAACACAAAGACAGTGAAATAGAGAGCATTTCTTAACTAATTCACTCAGGGCATGTGATGCAACCGGGATTGACCACATCTACACCCAGAGCTGGTTGAGACATAAGGCTGGACACTTCAGGCTGATAGCACTGGTGAGTTTCGGTGAGCAAATGCAGACCCTTTGAAGTCATACTGCATGGTACCCATTCCATGGGTCCCAACTCTCCAGGTTCAAGGGATTCTTCCTCCAGCTAAAACATGCATGGGAAACCCAGAGTATCGTCCACCGTGTGATTGGGAAATGATTTAAAATGCATCTCAGTTTTC
Source organism: Phocoena phocoena (assembly GCF_963924675.1). Classification (NCBI taxonomy): domain Eukaryota; kingdom Metazoa; phylum Chordata; class Mammalia; order Artiodactyla; family Phocoenidae; genus Phocoena; species Phocoena phocoena. The sequence goes on from NW_027077476.1 coordinate 79,308, forward strand.
GTTTCCTTGTCCTCGGGTTCACCATTCCAGATGCTTTACTAACACTCTCCCCGCTTGGAGAGTCAGTGCCTTTAACCTCCTGTTTGGCACAGCTTGCCATTTCTGTGCAAGATGAACAGGAATAGGGAGAACCAATGAGCGACTAGCTGTAGGTGTCTGCACGGGCAAATGTAATGCTCATTGCCCACCAGGAAGAGGAATTAAACAAAGGCTCAGTGTGCCCTGCTGGAAACAGATTAGGGCCTGAAGCAATCCTGCGGTTTTGTGCCCAGCTCACAAGAAAGCGAATTGAAGAAAGGAGCTCAGGGGCACTGTACTTCACAAACCTGCAGAGTTATAAATGACAGCTATCCTCCAAAAATATATTGAAGTAAGCCTGCGAAGGGGACTTGAAAGCGGGGCTGAATTTCAGGAAAACGATTGCAGGGGGTAGACAGGAATTGCCCTGAAAGCATAGGAAAAGAGGCACAACGTCGACAATGATGCACTTGGCCAAAAAGGGCGTATGCGTTTTTTCCTGAATATATTCAGGAAAAAACGCATACGCCCTTTTTGGCCAACCAAGCAAGCCTGTAAAGGAAATCTGCACTACAATGAAATCTCACTGCCCCCCCGGGCAAAAGGGCCATCTGAAAAAAGTGTAAAATCCAGAAAGGTAGGACAGGATATGGAGAACAGGGAGCCTTGTTATGCTGATTGGCAGGATGTAAATTGCCAGCAGCCACCCTGGAGAAGTGTATGGTGTTTCCTGAAACACGTAAGAAACAAAGCAACACAGCCTATGGCACTTCCACTTATGGTCCTATAGCTTACGGAAATTAAAATCAAAAACAGACAGCCACCCCAATATTTGGGACGGCTGTGTTCACAAGAAGCTCGTCTACAGTATCAGGTAAATATCCCAGAAAGCAAAAAATGGATAAAGAAGTTGTGGCACGTACGTGCAATGCAATATCACTCAGCAATGAAATCTGTGTCATCAGGCCCTTAGCGGCATAGTGAGTGGATGCAGGTACGGTGATTCTACGTGAACTACGTCACACAGAAAAAGAAACATCATAAGATATCACTAATACACGGAATGTAAACTTGACTACACATGAACTGAATTACAAAACAGAACAGGGTCTCAAATTTAGAAAACCAACTAGTGCTTGCTTATGGGGAAAGGTGGCTTGGGGTGCTGCATAAAACCAGAGACTGAAATTAGCACAGATAACTTTCCATAAGCCAAATATGTAATAGACAAGACCTACTCCTTGCTCAACGAAATGGACCCAACACCACATATTCAACGCCTAGGAATATACCTGACTAGGAAGAATCTTAAAACCCATGGATATATATGTCTCCGTAAGAGAATCAAGCGTGTGTACAGCGGCCGAAACGCAGCAGTGAAAATCCGATAAAACCCATTATCAAAATAAATTTCGAAAACAAAACACAAAGACAGTGAAATAGAGAGCAATTCTTAAATAATTCACTCAGGGCATGTGATGCAACCGGGATTTACCGCATCTACACCCAGAGCTGGTTGAGACATAAGGCTGGACACTTCAGGCTGATAGCATTGGTGAGTTTCGGTGAGCAAATGCAGACCCTTTGAAGTCATACTGCATGGTACCCATTCCATGGGTCCCAACTCTCCAGGTTCAAGGGATTCTTCCTCCAGCTAAAACATGCATGGGAAACCCAGAGTATCGTCCACCGTGTGATTGGGAAATGATTTAAAATGCATCTCAGTTTTCGTTTCCTTGTCCTCGGGTTCACCATTCCAGATGCTTTACTAACACTCTCCCCGCTTGGAGAGTCAGTGCCTTTAACCTCCTGTTTGGCACAGCTTGCCATTTCTGTGCAAGATGAACAGGAATAGGGAGAACCAATGAGAGACTAGCTGTAGGTGTCTGCACGGGCAAATGTAATGCTCATTGCCCACCAGGAAGAGGAATTAAACAAAGGCTCAGTGTGCCCTGCTGGAAACAGATTAGGGCCTGAAGCAATCCTGCGGTTTTGTGCCCAGCTCACAAGAAAGCGAATTGAAGAAAGGAGCTCAGGGGCACTGTACTTCACAAACCTGCAGAGTTATAAATGACAGCTATCCTCCAAAAATATATTGAAGTAAGCCTGCGAAGGGGACTTGAAAGCGGGGCTGAATTTCAGGAAAACGATTGCAGGGGGTAGACAGGAATTGCCCTGAAAGCATAGGAAAAGAGGCACAACGTCGACAATGATGCACTTGGCCAAAAAGGGCGTATGCGTTTTTTCCTGAATATATTCAGGAAAAAACGCATACGCCCTTTTTGGCCAACCAAGCAAGCCTGTAAAGGAAATCTGCACTACAATGAAATCTCACTGCCCCCCCGGGCAAAAGGGCCATCTGAAAAAAGTGTAAAATCCAGAAAGGTAGGACAGGATATGGAGAACAGGGAGCCTTGTTATGCTGATTGGCAGGATGTAAATTGCCAGCAGCCACCCTGGAGAAGTGTATGGTGTTTCCTGAAACACGTAAGAAACAAAGCAACACAGCCTATGGCACTTCCACTTATGGTCCTATAGCTTACGGAAATTAAAATCAAAAACAGACAGCCACCCCAATATTTGGGACGGCTGTGTTCACAAGAAGCTCGTCTACAGTATCAGGTAAATATCCCAGAAAGCAAAAAATGGATAAAGAAGTTGTGGCACGTACGTGCAATGCAATATCACTCAGCAATGAAATCTGTGTCATCAGGCCCATAGCGGCATAGTGAGTGGATGCAGGTACGGTGATTCTACGTGAACTACGTCACACAGAAAAAGAAACATCATAAGATATCACTAATACACGGAATGTAAACTTGACTACACATGAACTGAATTACAAAACAGAACAGGGTCTCAAATTTAGAAAACCAACTAGTGCTTGCTTATGGGGAAAGGTGCCTTGGGGTGCTGCATAAAACCAGAGACTGAAATTAGCACAGATAACTTTCCATAAGCCAAATATGTAATAGACAAGACCTACTCCTTGCTCAACGAAATGGACCCAACACCACATATTCAACGCCTAGGAATATACCTGACTAGGAAGAATCTTAAAACCCATGGATATATATGTCTCCGTAAGAGAATCAAGCCTGTGTACAGCGGCCGAAACGCAGCAGTGAAAATCCGATAAATCCCATTATCAAAATAAATTTCGAAAACAAAACACAAAGACAGTGAAATAGAGAGCAATTCTTAAATAATTCACTCAGGGCATGTGATGCAACCGGGATTTACCGCATCTACACCCAGAGTTGGTTGAGACATAAGGCTGGACACTTCAGGCTGATAGCATTGGTGAGTTTCGGTGAGCAAATGCAGACCCTTTGAAGTCATACTGCATGGTACCCATTCCATGGGTCCCAACTCTCCAGGTTCAAGGGATTCTTCCTCCAGCTAAAACATGCATGGGAAACCCAGAGTATCGTCCACCGTGTGATTGGGAAATGATTTAAAATGCATCTCAGTTTTCGTTTCCTGGTCCTCGGGTTCACCATTCCAGATGCTTTACCAACACTCTCCCGGCTTGGAGAGTCAGTGCCTTTAACCTCCTGTTTTGCACAGCTTGCAATTTCTGTGCAAGATGAACAGGAATAGGGAGAACCAATGAGAGACTAGCTGTAGGTGTCTGCACGGGCAAATGTAACGCTCATTGCCCACCAGGAAGAGGAATTAAACAAAGGCTCAGTGTGCCCTGCTGGAAACACATTAGGGCCTGAAGCAATCCTGCGGTTTTGTGCCCAGCTCACAAGAAAGCGAGTTGAAGAAAGGAGCTCAGGGGCACTGTACTTCACAAACCTGCAGAGTTATAAATGACAGCTATCCTCCAAAAATATATTGAAGTAAGCCTGCGAAGGGGACTTGAAAGCGGGGCTGAATTTCAGGAAAACGATTGCAGGGGGTAGACTGGAATTGCCCTGAAAGCATAGGAAAAGAAGCACAACGTCGACAATGATGCACTTGGCCAAAAAGGGCGTATGCGTTTTTTCCTGAATATATTCAGGATAAAACGCATACGCCCTTTTTGGCCAACCAAGCAAGCCTGTAAAGGAAATCTGCACTACAATGAAATCTCACTGCCCCCTCGGGCAAAAGGGCCATCTGAAAAAAGTGTAAAATCCAGAAAGGTAGGACAGGATATGGAGAACAGGGAGCCTTGTTATGCTGATTGGCAGGATGTAAATTGCCAGCAGCCACCCTGGAGAAGTGTATGGTGTTTCCTGAAACACGTAAGAAACAAAGCAACACAGCCTATGGCACTTCCACTTATGGTCCTATAGCTTACGGAAATTAAAATCAAAAACAGACAGCCACCCCAATATTTGGGACGGCTGTGTTCACAAGAAGCTCGTGTACAGTATCAGGTAAATATCCCAGAAAGCAAAAAATGGATAAAGAAGTTTTGGCACGTACGTGCAATGCAATATCACTCAGCAATGAAATCTGTGTCATCAGGCCCGTAGCGGCATAGTGAGTGGATGCAGGTACGGTGATTCTACGTGAACTACGTCACACAGAAAAAGAAACATCATAAGATATCACTAATACACGGAATGTAAACTTGACTACACATGAACTGAATTACAAAACAGAACAGGGTCTCAAATTTAGAAAACCAACTAGTGCTTGCTTATGGGGAAAGGTGCCTTGGGGTGCTGCATAAAACCAGAGACTGAAATTAGCACAGATAACTTTCCATAAGCCAAATATGTAATAGACAAGACCTACTCCTTGCTCAACGAAATGGACTCAACAACACATATTCAACGCCTAGGAATATACCTGACTAGGAAGAATCTTAAAACCCATGGATATATATGTCTCTGTAAGAGAAGCAAGCGTGTGTGCAGCGGCGGAAACGCAGCAGTGAAAATCCGATAAATCCCATTATCAAAATAAATTTCGAAAACAAAACACAAAGACAGTGAAATAGAGAGCAATTCTTAAATAATTCACTCAGGGCATGTGATGCAACCGGGATTGACCACATCTACAACCAGAGCTGGTTGAGACATAAGGCTGGACACTTCTGGCTGATAGCACTGGTGAGTTTCGGTGAGCAAATGCAGACCCTTTGAAGTCATACTGCATGGTACCCATTCCATGGGTCCCAACTCTCCAGGTTCAAGGCATTCTTCCTCCAGCTAAAACATGCATGGGAAACCCAGAGTATCGTCCACCGTGTGATTGGGAAACGATTTAAAATGCATCTCAGTTTTCGTATCCTGGTCCTCGGGTTCACCATTCCAGATGCTTTAATAACACTCTCCCCGCTTGGAGAGTCAGTGCCTTTAACCTCCTGTTTGGCACAGCTTGCCATTTCTGTGCAAGATGAACAGGAATAGGGAGAACCAATGAGAGACTAGCTGTAGGTGTCTGCACGGGCAAATGTAATGCTCATTGCCCACCAGGAAGAGGAATTAAACAAAGGCTCAGTGTGCCCTGCTGGAAACAGATTAGGGCCTGAAGCAATCCTGCGGTTTTGTGCCCAGCTCACAAGAAAGCGAGTTGAAGAAAGGAACTCAGGGGCACTGTACTTCACAAACCTGCAGAGTTATAAATGACAGCTATCCTCCAAAAATATATTGAAGTAAGCCTGCGAAGGGGATTGGAAAGCAGGGCTGAATTTCAGGAAAACGATTGCAGGGGGTAGACTGGAATTGCCCTGAAAGCATAGGAAAAGAGGCACAACGTCGACAATGATGCACTTGGCCAAAAAGGGCGTATGCGTTTTTTCCTGAATATATTTAGGAAAAAATGCATACGCCCTTTTTGGCCAACCAAGCAAGCCTGTAAAGGAAATCTGCACTACAATGAAATCTCACTGCCCCCCCGGGCAAAAGGGCCATCTGAAAAAAGTGTAAAATCCAGAAAGGTAGGACAGGATATGGAGAACAGGGAGCCTTGTTATGCTGATTGGCAGGATGTAAATTGCCAGCAGCCACCCTGGAGAAGTGTATGGTGTTTCCTGAAACACGTAAGAAACAAAGCAACACAGCCTATGGCACTTCCACTTATGGTCCTATAGCTTACGGAAATTAAAATCAAAAACAGACAGCCACCGCAATATTTGGGACGCCTGTGTTCACAAGAAGCTCGTCTACAGTATCAGGTAAATATCCCAGAAAGCAAAAAATGGATAAAGAAGTTTTGGCACGTACGTACAATGGATATCACTCAGCAATGAAATCTGTGTCATCAGGCCCGTAGCGGCATAGTGAGTGGATGCAGGTACGGTGATTCTACGTGAACTACGTCACACTGAAAAAGAAACATCATAAGATATCACTAATACACGGAATGTCAACTTGACTACACATGAACTGAATTACAAAAAAGAACAGGGTCTCAAATTTAGAAAACCAACTAGTGCTTGCTTATGGGGAAAGGTGCCTTGGGGTGCTGCATAAAACCAGAGACTGAAATTACCACCGATAACTTTCCATAAGCCAAATATGTAATAGACAAGACCTACTCCTTGCTCAACGAAATGGACCCAACACCACATATTCAACGCCTAGGTATATACCTGACTAAGAAGAATCTTAAAACCCATGGATATATATGTCTCCGTAAGAGAATCAAGCGTGTGTACAACGGCCGAAACGCAGTAGTGAAAATCCGATAAATCCCATTATCAAAATAAATTTCAAAAACAATACACAAAGACAGTGAAATAGAGAGCAATTCTTAAATAATTCACTCAGGGCATGTGATGCAACCGGGATTCACCACATCTACACCCAGAGCTGGTTGAGACATAAGGCTGGACACTTCAGGCTGATAGCATTGGTGAGTTTCGGTGAGCAAATGCAGACCCTTTGAAGTCATACTGCATGGTACCCATTCCATGGGTCCCAACTCTCCAGGTTCAAGGGATTCTTCCTCCAGCTAAAACATGCATGGGAAACCCAGAGTATCGTCCACCGTGTGATTGGGAAATGATTTAAAATGCATCTCAGTTTTCGTTTCCTGGTCCTCGGGTTCACCATTCCAGATGCTTAACGAACACGCTCCCCGCTTGGAGAGTCAGTGCCTTTAACCTCCTGTTTGGCACAGCTTGCAATTTCTGTGCAAGATGAACAGGAATAGGGAGAACCAATGAGAGACTAGCTGTAGGTGTCTGCACGGGCAAATGTAACGCTCATTGCCCACCAGGAAGACGAATTAAAGAAAGGCTCAGTGTGCCCTGCTGGAAACAGATTAGGGCCTGAAGCAATCCTGCGGTTTTGTGCCCAGCTCACAAGAAAGCGAGTTGAAGAAAGGAGCTCAGGGGCACTGTACTTCACAAACCTGCAGAGTTATAAATGACAGCTATCCTCCAAAAATATATTGAAGTAAGCCTGCGAAGGGGACTTGAAAGCGGGGCTGAATTTCAGGAAAACGATTGCAGGGGGTAGACTGGAATTGCCCTGAAAGCATAGGAAAAGAGGCACAACGTCGACAATGATGCACTTGGCCAAAAAGGGCGTATGCGTTTTTTCCTGAATATATTCAGGAAAAAACGCATACGCCCTTTTTGGCCAACCAAGCAAGCCTGTAAAGGAAATCTGCACTACAATGAAATCTCACTGCCCCCCCGGGCAAAAGGGCCATCTGAAAAAAGTGTAAAATCCAGAAAGGTAGGACAGGATATGGAGAACAGGGAGCCTTGTTATGCAGATTGGCAGGATGTAAATTGCCAGCAGCCACCCTGGAGAAGTGTATGGTGTTTCCTGAAACACGTAAGAAACAAAGCAACACAGCCTATGGCACTTCCACTTATGGTCCTATAGCTTACGGAAATTAAAATCAAAAACAGACAGCCACCCCAATATTTGGGACGGCTGTGTTCACAAGAAGCTCGTCTACAGTATCAGGTAAATATCCCAGAAAGCAAAAAATGGATAAAGAAGTTTTGGCACGAACGTGCAATGCAATATCACTCAGCAATGAAATCTGTGTCATCAGGCCCATAGCGGCATAGTGAGTGGATGCAGGTACGGTGATTCTACGTGAACTACGTCACACAGAAAAAGAAACATCATAAGATATCACTAATACACGGAATGTAAACTTGACTACACATGAACTGAATCACAAAACAGAACAGGGTCTCAAATTTAGAAAACCAAATAGTGCTTGCGTATGGGGAAAGGTGCGTTGGGGTGCTGCATAAAACCAGAGACTGAAATTAGCACAGATAACATTCCATAAGCCAAATATGTAATAGACAAGACCTACTCCTTGCTCAACGAAATGGACTCAACACCACATATTCAACGCCTAGGAATATACCTGACTAGGAAGAATCTTAAAACCCATGGATATATATGTCTCCGTAAGAGAATCAAGCGTGTGTACAGCGGCGGAAATGCAGCAGTGAAAATCCGATAAATCCCATTATCAAAATAAATTTCGAAAACAAAACACAAAGACAGTGAAATAGAGAGCAATTCTTAAATAATTCACTCAGGGCATGTGATGCAACCGGGATTGACCACATCTACAACCAGAGCTGGTTGAGACATAAGGCTGGACACTTCTGGCTGATAGCACTGGTGAGTTTCGGTGAGCAAATGCAGACCCTTTGAAGTCATACTGCATGGTACCCATTCCATGGGTCCCAACTCTCCAGGTTCAAGGCATTCTTCCTCCAGCTAAAACATGCATGGGAAACCCAGAGTATCGTCCACCGTGTGATTGGGAAACGATTTAAAATGCATCTCAGTTTTCGTATCCTGGTCCACGGGTTCACCATTCCAGATGCTTTACTAACACTCTCCCCGCTTGGAGAGTCAGTGCCTTTAACCTCCTGTTTGGCACAGCTTGCCATTTCTGTGCAAGATGAACAGGAATAGGGAGAACCAATGAGAGACTAGCTGTAGGTGTCTGCACGGGCAAATGTAACGCTCATTGCCCACCAGGAAGAGGAATTAAACAAAGGCTCAGTGTGCCCTGCTGGAAACAGATTAGGGCCTGAAGCAATCCTGCGGTTTTGTGCCCAGCTCACAAGAAAGCGAGTTGAAGAAAGGAGCTCAGGGGCACTGTACTTCACAAACCTGCAGAGTTATAAATGACAGCTATCCTCCAAAAATATATTGAAGTAAGCCTGCGAAGGGGACTTGAAAGCAGGGCTGAATTTCAGGAAAACGATTGCAGTGGGTAGACTGGAATTGCCCTGAAAGCATAGGAAAAGAGGCACAACGTCGACAATGATGCACTTGGCCAAAAAGGGCGTATGCGTTTTTTCCTGAATATATTTAGGAAAAAATGCATACGCCCTTTTTGGCCAACCAAGCAAGCCTGTAAAGGAAATCTGCACTACAATGAAATCTCACTGCCCCCCCGGGCAAAAGGGCCATCTGAAAAAAGTGTAAAATCCAGAAAGGTAGGACAGGATATGGAGAACAGGGAGCCTTGTTATGCTGATTGGCAGGATGTAAATTGCCAGCAGCCACCCTGGAGAAGTGTATGGTGTTTCCTGAAACACGTAAGAAACAAAGCAACACAGCCTATGGCACTTCCACCTATGGTCCTATAGCTTACGGAAATTAAAATCAAAAACAGACAGCCACCCCAATATTTGGGATGGCTGTGTTCACAAGAAGCTCGTCTACAGTATCAGGTAAATATCCCAGAAAGCAAAAAATGGATAAAGAAGTTGTGGCACGTACGTGCAATGCAATATCACTCAGCAATGAAATCTGTGTCATCAGGCCCGTAGCGGCATAGTGAGTGGATGCAGGTACGGTGATTCTACGTGAACTACGTCACACTGAAAAAGAAACATCATAAGATATCACTAATACACGGAATGTAAACTTGACTACACATGAACTGAATTACAAAAAAGAACAGGGTCTCAAATTTAGAAAACCAACTAGTGCTTGCTTATGGGGAAAGGTGCCTTGGGGTGCTTCATAAAACCAGAGACTGAAATTACCACATATAACTTTCCATAAGCCAAATATGTAATAGACAAGACCTACTCCTTGCTCAACGAAATGGACCCAACACCACATATTCAACGCCTAGGAATATACCTGACTAGGAAGAATCTTAAAACCCATGGATATATATGTCTCCGTAAGAGAATCAAGCGTGTGTACAGCGGCCGAAACGCAGCAGTGAAAATCCGATAAATCCCATTATCAAAATAAATTTCGAAAACAAAACACAAAGACAGTGAAATAGAGAGCAATTCTTAAATAATTCACTCAGGGCATATGATGCAACCGGGATTGACCACATCTACACCCAGAGCTGGTTGAGACATAAGGCTGGACACTTCTGGCTGATAGCACTGGTGAGTTTCGGTGAGCAAATGCAGACCCTATGAAGTCATACTGCATGGTACCCATTCCATGGGTCCGAACTCTCCAGGTTCAAGGCATTCTTCCTCCAGCTAAAACATGCATGGAAAACCCAGAGTATGGTCCACCGTGTGATTGGGAAACGATTTAAAATGCATCTCAGGTTTCGTATCCTGGTCCTCGGGTTCACCATTCCAGATGCTTTACTAACACTCTCCCCGCTTGGAGAGTCAGTGCCTTTAACCTCCTGTTTGGCACAGCTTGCCATTTCTGTGCAAGATGAACAGGAATAGGGAGAACCAATGAGAGACTAGCTGTAGGTGTCTGCACGGGCAAATGTAACGCTCATTGCCCACCAGGAAGAGGAATTAAACAAAGGCTCAGTGTGCCCTGCTGGAAACAGATTAGGGCCTGAAGCAATCCTGCGGTTTTGTGCCCAGCTCACAAGAAAGCGAGTTGAAGAAAGGAGCTCAGGGGCACTGTACTTCACAAACCTGCAGAGTTATAAATGACAGCTATCCTCCAAAAATATATTGAAGTAAGCCTGCGAAGGGGACTTGAAAGCGGGGCAGAATTTCAGGAAAACGATTGCAGGGGGTAGACTGGAATTGCCCTGAAAGCATAGGAAAAGAGGCACAACGTCGACAATGATGCACTTGGCCAAAAAGGGCGTATGCGTTTTTCCTTGATTATATTCAGGAAAAAACGCATACGCCCTTTTTGGCCAACCAAGCAAGCCTCTAAAGGAAATCTGCACTACAATGAAATCTCACTGCCCCCCCCGGGCAAAAGGGCCATCTGAAAATAGTGTAAAATCCAGAAAGGTAGGACAGGATATGGAGAACAGGGAGCCTTGTTATGCTGATTGGCAGGATGTAAATTGCCAGCAGCCACCCTGGAGAAGTGTATGGTGTTTCCTGAAACACGTAAAAAACAAAGCAACACAGCCTATGGCACTTCCACTTATGGTCCTATAGCTTACGGAAATTAAAATCAAAAACAGACAGCCACCCCAATATTTGGGACGGCTGTGTTCACAAGAAGCTCGTCTACAGTATCAGGTAAATATCCCAGAAAGCAAAAAATGGATAAAGAAGTTGTGGCACGTACGTGCAATGCAATATCACTCAGCAATGAAATCTGTGTCATCAGGCCCGTAGCGGCATAGTAAGTGGATGCAGGTACGGTGATTCTACGTGAACTACGTCACACAGAAAAAGAAACATCATAAGATATCACTAATACACGGAATGTAAACTTGACTACACATGAACTGAATTACAAAACAGAACAGGGTCTCAAATTTAGAAAACCAACTAGTGCTTGCTTATGGGGAAAGGTGCGTTGGGGTGCTGCATAAAACCAGAGACTGAAATTAGCACAGATAACATTCCATAAGCCAAATATGTAATAGACAAGACCTACTCCTTGCTCAACGAAATGGACTCAACACCACATATTCAACGCCTACGAATATACCTGACTAGGAAGAATCTTAAAACCCATGGATATATATGTCTCCGTAAGAGAATCAAGCGTGTGTACAGCGGCGGAAATGCAGCAGTGAAAATCCGATAAATCCCATTATCAAAATAAATTTCGAAAACAAAACACAAAGACAGTGAAATAGAGAGCAATTCTTAAATAATTCACTCAGGGCATGTGATGCAACCGGGATTGACCACATCTACACCCAGAGCTGGTTGAGACATAAGGCTGGACACTTCTGGCTGATAGCACTGGTGTGTTTCGGTGAGCAAATGCAGACCCTTTGAAGTCATACTGCATGGTACCCATTCCATGGGTCCCAACTCTCCAGGTTCAAGGCATTCTTCCTCCAGCTAAAACATGCATGGGAAACCCAGAGTATCGTCCACCGTGTGATTGGGAAACGATTTAAAATGCATCTCAGTTTTCGTATCCTGGTCCTCGGGTTCACCATTCCAGATGCTTTACTAACACTCTCCCCGCTTGGAGAGTCAGTGCCTTTAACCTCCTGTTTGGCACAGCTTGCCATTTCTGTGCAAGATGAACAGGAATAGGGAGAACCAATGAGAGACTAGCTGTAGGTGTCTGCACGGGCAAATGTAACGCTCATTGCCCACCAGGAAGAGGAATTAAACAAAGGCTCAGTGTGCCCTGCTGGAAACAGATTAGGGCCTGAAGCAATCCTGCGGTTTTGTGCCCAGCTCACAAGAAAGCGAGTTGAAGAAAGGAGCTCAGGGGCACTGTACTTCACAAACCTGCAGAGTTATAAATGACAGCTATCCTCCAAAAATATATTGAAGTAAGCCTGCGAAGGGGACTTGAAAGCGGGGCTGAATTTCAGGAAAACGATTGCAGTGGGTAGACTGGAATTGCCCTGAAAGCATAGGAAAAGAGGCACAACGTCGACAATGATGCACTTGGCCAAAAAGGGCGTATGCGTTTTTTCCTGAATATATTCAGGAAAAAACGCATACGCCCTTTTTGGCCAACCAAGCAAGCCTTCAAAGGAAATCTGCACTACAATGAAATCTCACTGCCCACCCGGGCAAAAGGGCCATCTGAAAAAAGTGTAAAATCCAGAAAGGTAGGACAGGATATGGAGAACAGGGAGCCTTGTTATGCTGATTGGCAGGATGTAAATGGCCAGCAGCCACCCTGGAGAAGTGTATGGTGTTTCCTGAAACACGTAAGAAACAAAGCAACACAGCCTATGGCACTTCCACTTATGGTCCTATAGCTTACGGAAATTAAAATCAAAAACAGACAGCCACCCCAATATTTGGGACGGCTGTGTTCACAAGAAGCTCCTCTACAGTATCAGGTAAATATCCCAGAAAGCAAAAAATGGATAAAGAAGTTGTGGCACGTACGTACAATGCAATATCACTCAGCAATGAAATCTGTGTCATCAGGCCCGTAGCGGCATAGTGAGTGGATGCAGGTACGGTGATTCTACGTGAACTACGTCACACAGAAAAAGAAACATCATAAGATATCACTAATACACGGAATGTAAACTTGACTACACATGAACTGAATTACAAAACAGAACAGGGTCTCAAATTTAGAAAATCAACTAGTGCTTGCTTATGGGGAAAGGTGCCTTGGGGTGCTGCATATAACCAGAGACTGAAATTAGCACAGATAACTTTCCATAAGCCAAATATGTAATAGACAAGACCTACTCCTTGCTCAACGAAATGGACCCAACACCACATATTCAACGCCTAGGAATATACCTGACTAGGAAGAATCTTAAAACCCATGGATATATATGTCTCCGTAAGAGAATCAAGCGTGTGTACAGCGGCCGAAACGCAGCAGTGAAAATCCGATAAATCCCATTATCAAAATAAATTTCGTAAACAAAACACAAAGACAGTGAAATAGAGAGCAATTCTTAAATAATTCACTCAGGGCATGTGATGCAACCGGGATTGACCACATCTACACCCAGAGCTGGTTGAGACATAAGGCTGGACACTTCAGGCTGATAGCATTGGTGAGTTTCGGTGAGCAAATGCAGACCCTTTGAAGTCATACTGCATGGTACCCATTCCATGGGTCCCAACTCTCCAGGATCAAGGCATTCTTCCTCCAGCTAAAACATGCATGGGAAACCCAGAGTATCGTCCACCGTGTGATTGGGAAATTATTTAAAATGCATCTCAGTTTTCATATCCTGGTCCTCGGGTTCACCATTCCAGATGCTTTACTATCACTCTCCCCGCTTGGAGAGTCAGTGCCTTTAACCTCCTGTTTGGCACAGCTTGCAATTTCTGTGCAAGATGAACAGGAATAGGGAGAACCAATGAGAGACTAGCTGTAGGTGTCTGCACGGGCAAATGTAACGCTCATTGCCGACCAGGAAGAGGAATTAAACAAAGGCTCAGTGTGCCCTGCGGGAAACAGATGAGTGCCTGAAGCAATCCTGCGGTTTTGTGCCAAGCTCACAAGAAAGCGAGTTGAAGAAAGGAGCTCAGGGGCACTGTACTTCACAAACCTGCAGAGTTATATATGACAGCTATCATCCAAAAGTATATTGAAGTAAGCCTGCGAAGGGGACTTGAAAGCGGGGCAGAATTTCAGGAAAACGATTGCAGGGGGTAGACTGGAAATGCCCTGAAAGCATAGGAAAAGAGGCACAACGTCGACAATGATGCACTTGGCCAAAAAGGGCGTATGCGTTTTTTCCTGAATATATTCAGGAAAAAAAGCATACGCCCTTTTTGGCCAACCAAGCAAGCCTGTAAAGGAAATCTGCACTACAATGAAGTCTCACTGCCCCCCGGGCAAAAGGGCCATCTGAAAAAAGTGTAAAATACTGAAAGGTAGGACAGGATATGGAGAACAGGGAGCCTTGTTATGCTGATTGGCAGGATGTAAATTGCCAGCAGCCACCCTGGAGAAGTGTATGGTGTTTCCTGAAACACGTAAGAAACAAAGCAACACAGCCTATGGCACTTCCACTTATGGTCCTATAGCTTACGGAAATTAAAATCAAAAACAGACAGCCACCCCAATATTTGGGACGGCTGTGTTCACAAGAAGCTCGTCTACAGTATCAGGTAAATATCCCAGAAAGCAAAAAATGGATAAAGAAGTTGTGGCACATACGTACAATGCAATATCACTCAGCAATGAAATGTGTGTCATCAGGCCCGTAGCGGCATAGTGAGTGGATGCAGGTACGGTGATTCTACGTGAACTACGTCACACAGAAAAAGAAACATCATAAGATATCACTAATACACGGAATGTAAACTTGACTACACATGAACTGAATTACAAAACAGAACAGGGTCTCAAATTTAGAAAACCAACTAGTGCTTGCTTATGGGGAAAGGTGCCTTGGGGTGCTGCATAAAACCAGAGACTGAAATTAGCACAGATAACTTTCCATAAGCCAAATATGTAATAGACAAGACCTACTCCTTGCTCAACGAAATGGACCCAACACCACATATTCAACGCCTAGGAATATACCTGACTAGGAAGAATCTTAAAACCCATGGATATATATGTCTCTGTAAGAGAATCAAGCGTGTGTACAGCGGCCGAAACGCAGCAGTGAAAATCCGATAAATCCCATTATCAAAATAAATTTCGAAAACAAAACACAAAGACAGTGAAATAGAGAGCAATTCTTAAATAATTCACTCAGGGCATGTGATGCAACCGGGATTGACCACATCTACACCCAGAGCTGGTTGAGACATAAGGCTGGACTCTTCAGGCTGATAGCATTGGTGAGTTTCGGTGAGCAAATGCAGACCCTTTGAAGTCATACTGCATGGTACCCATTCCATGGGTCCCAACTCTCCAGGATCAAGGGATTCTTCCTCCAGCTAAAACATGCATGGGAAACCCAGAGTATCGTCCACCGTGTGATTGGGAAATGATTTAAAATGCATCTCAGTTTTCGTATCCTGGTCCTCGGGTTCACCATTCCAGATGCTTTACTATCACTCTCCCCGCTTGGAGAGTCAGTGCCTTTAACCTCCTGTTTGGCACAGCTTGCAATTTCTGTGCAAGATGAACAGGAATAGGGAGAACCAATGAGAGACTAGCTGTAGGTGTCTGCACGGGCAAATGTAACGCTCATTGCCCACCAGGAAGAGGAATTAAACAAAGGCTCAGTGTGCCCTGCTGGAAACAGATTAGGGCCTGAAGCAATCCTGCGGTTTTGTGCCCAGCTCACAAGAAAGCGAGTTGAAGAAAGGAGTTCAGGGGCACTCTACTTCACAAACCTGCAGAGTTATAAATGACAGCTATCCTCCAAAAATATATTGAAGTAAGCCTGCGAAGGGGACTTGAAAGCGGGGCTGAATTTCAGGAAAACGATTGCAGGGGGTAGACTGGAATTGCCCTGAAAGCATAGGAAAAGAGGCACAACGTCGACAATGATGCACTTGGCCAAAAAGGGCGTATGCGTTTTTTCCTGAATATATTCAGGAAAAAACGCATACGCCCTTTTTGGCCAACCAAGCAAGCCTGTAAAGGAAATCTGCACTACAATGAAATCTCACTGCCCCCCCGGGCAAAAGGGCCATCTGAAAAAATTGTAAAATCCAGAAAGGTAGGACAGGATATGGAGAACAGGGAGCCTTGTTATGCTGATTGGCAGGATGTAAATTGCCAGCAGCCACCCTGGAGAAGTGTATGGTGTTTCCTGAAACACGTAAGAAACAAAGCAACACAGCCTATGGCACTTCCACTTATGGTCCTATAGCTTACGGAAATTAAAATCAAAAACAGACAGCCACCCCAATATTTGGGATGGCTGTGTTCACAAGAAGCTCGTCTACAGTATCAGGTAAATATCCCAGAAAGCAAAAAATGGATAAAGAAGTTGTGGCACGTACGTGCAATGCAGTATAACTCAGCAATGAAATCTGTGTCATCAGGCCCGTAGTGGCATAGTGAGTGGATGCAGGTACGGTGATTCTACGTGAACTACGTCACACAGAAAAAGAAACATCATAAGATATCACTAATACACGGAATGTAAACTTGACTACACATGAACTGAATTACAAAACAGAACAGGGTCTCAAATTTAGAAAACCAACTAGTGCTTGCTTATGGGGAAAGGTGCGTTGGGGTGCTGCATAAAACCAGAGACTGAAATTAGCACAGATAACATTCCATAAGCCAAATATGTAATAGACAAGACCTACTCCTTGCTCAACGAAATGGACCCAACACCACATATTCAACGCCTAGGAATATACCTGACTAGGAAGAATCTTAAAACCCATGGATATATATGTCTCCATAAGAGAATCAAGCGTGTGTACAGCGGCGGAAATGCAGCAGTGAAAATCTGATAAATCCCATTATCAAAATAAATTTCGAAAACAAAACACAAAGACAGTGAAATAGAGAGCAATTCTTAAATAATTCACTCAGGGCATGTGATGCAACCGGGATTGACCACATCTACACCCAGAGCTGGTTGAGACATAAGGCTGGACACTTCAGGCTGATAGCACTGGTGAGTTTCGGTGAGCAAATGCAGACCCTTTGAAGTCATACTGCATGGTACCCAATCCATGGGTCCCAACTCTCCAGGTTCAAGGCATTCTTCCTCCAGCTAAACCATGCATGGGAAACCCAGAGTATTGTCCACCGTGTGATTGGGAAACGATTTAAAATGCATCTCAGTTTTCGTATCCTGGTCCTCGGGTTCAACATTCCAGATGCTTTACTAACACTCTCCCCGCTTCGAGATTCAGTGCCTTTAACCTCCTGTTTGGCACAGCTTGCCATTTCTGTGCAAGATGAACAGGAATAGGGAAAACCAATGAGAGACTAGCTGTAGGTGTCTGCACGGGCAAATGTAACGCTCATTGCCCACCAGGAAGAGGAATTAAACAAAGGCTCAGTGTGCCCTGCTGGAAACAGATTAGGGCATGAAGCAATCCTGCGGTTTTGTGCCCAGCTCACAAGAAAGCGAGTTGAAGAAAGGAGCTCAGGGGCACTGTACTTCACAAACCTGCAGAGTTATAAATGACAGCTATCCTCCAAAAATATATTGAAGTAAGCCTGCGAAGAGGACTTGAAAGCGGGGCAGAGTTTCAGGAAAACGATTGCAGGGGGTAGACTGGAATTGCCCTGAAAGCATAGGAAAAGAGGCACAACGTCGACAATGATGCACTTGGCCAAAAAGCGCGTATGCGTTTTTTCCTGAATATATTCAGGAAAAAACGCATACGCCCTTTTTGGCCAACCAAGCAAGCCTGTAAAGGAAATCTGCACTACAATGAAATCTCACTGCCCCCCCCCCCCCCGGGCAAAAGGGCCATCTGAAAAAAGTGTAAAATCCAGAAAGGTAGGACAGGATATGGAGAACAGGGAGCCTTGTTATGCTGATTGGCAGGATGTAAATTGCCAGCAGCCACCCTGGAGAAGTGTATGGTGTTTCCTGAAACACGTAAGAAACAAAGCAACACAGCCTATGGCACTTCCACTTATGGTCCTATTGCTTAGGGAAATTAAAATCAAAAACAGACAGTCACCCCAATATTTGGGACGGCTGTGTTCACAAGAAGCTCGTCTACAGTATCAGGTAAATATCCCAGAAAGCAAAAAATGGATAAAGAATTTGTGGCACGTACGTACAATGCAATATCACTCAGCAATGAAATCTGTGTCATGAGGCCCGTAGCGGCATAGTGAGTGGATGCAGGTACGGTGATTCTACGTGAACTACGTCACACAGAAAAAGAAACATCATAAGATATCACTAATACACGGAATGTAAACTTGACTACACATGAACTGAATTACAAAACACAACAGGGTCTCAAATTTAGAAAACCAACTAGTGCTTGCTTATGGGGAAAGGTGCCTTGGGGTGCTGCATAAAACCAGAGACTGAAATTAGCACAGATAACTTTCCATAAGACAAATATGTAATAGACAAGACCTACTCCTTGCTCAACGAAATGGACCCAACACCACATATTCAACGCCTAGGAATATACCTGACTAGGAAGAATCTTAAAACCCATGGATATATATGTCTCCGTAAGAGAATCAAGCGTGTGTACAGCGGCCAAAACGCAGCAGTGAAAATCCGGTAAATCCCATTATCAAAATAAATTTCGAAAACAAAACACAAAGACAGTGAAATAGAGAGCAATTCTTAAATAATTCACTCAGGGCATGTGATGCAACCGGGACTGACCACATCTACACCCAGAGCTGGTTGAGACATAAGGCTGGACACTTCAGGCTGATAGCATTGGTGAGTTTCGGTGAGCAAATGCAGACCCTTTGAAGTCATACTGCATGGTACCCATTCCATGGGTCCCAACTCTCCATGTTCAAGGGATTCTTCCTCCAGCTAAAACATGCATGGGAAACCCAGAGTATGGTCCACCGTGTGATTGGGAAACGATTTAAAATGCATCTCAGTTTTCGTATCCTGGTCCTCGGGTTCACCATTCCAGATGCTTTACTAACACTCTCCCCGCTTGGAGAGTCAGTGCCTTTAACCTCCTGTTTGGCACAGCTTGCAATTTCTGTGCAAGATGAACAGGAATAGGGAGAACCAATGAGAGACTAGCTGTAGGTGTCTGCACGGGCAAATGTAACGCTCATTTCCCACCAGGAAGAGGAATTATCCAAAGGATCACTGTGCCCTGCCGGAAACAGATTAGGGCCTGAAGCAATCCTGCGGTTTTGTGCCCAGCTCACAAGAAAGCGAGTTGAAGAAAGGAGCTCAGGGGCACTGTAATTCACAAACCTGCAGAGTTATAAATGACAGCTATCCTCCAAAAATATATTGAAGTAAGCCTGCGAAGGGGACTTGAAAGCGGGGCAGAGTTTCAGGAAAATCACTGCATGGGGTAGACTGGAATTGCCCTGAAAGCATTGGAAAAGAGGCACAACGTCGACAATGATGCACTTGGCCAAAAAGGGCGTATGCGTTTTTTCCTGAATATATTCAGGAAAAAACGCATACGCCCTTTTTGGCCAACCAAGCAAGCCTGTAAAGGAAATCTGCACTACAATGAAGTCTCACTGCCCCCCGGGCAAAAGGGCCATCTGAAAAAAGTGTAAAATCCAGAAAGGTAGGACAGGATATGGAGAACAGGGAGCCTTGTTATGCTGATTGGCAGGATGTAAATTGCCAGCAGCCACCCTGGAGAAGTGTATGGTGTTTCCTGAAACACGTAAGAAACAAAGCAACACAGCCTATGGCACTTCCACTTATGTTCCTATAGCTTACGGAAATTAAAATCAAAAACAGACAGCCACCCCAATATTTGGGACGGCTGTGTTCACAAGAAGCTCGTCCACAGTATCAGGTAAATATCCCAGAAAGCAAAAAATGGATAAAGAAGTTGTGGCACGTACGTACAATGCAATATCACTCAGCAATGAAATCTGTGTCATCAGGCCCTTAGCGGCATAGTGAGTGGATGCAGGTACGGTGATTCTACGTGAACTACGTCACACAGAAAAAGAAACATCATAAGATATCACTAATACACGGAATGTAAACTTGACTACACATGAACTGAATTACAAAAAAGAACAGGGTCTCAAATTTAGAAAACCAACTAGTGCTTGCTTATGGGGAAAGGTGCCTTGGGGTGCTGCATAAAACCAGAGACTGAAATTAGCACAGATAACATTCCATAAGCCAAATATGTAATAGACAAGACCTACTCCTTGCTCAACGAAATGGACCCAACACCACATATTCAACGCCTAGGAATATACCTGACTAGGAAGAATCTTAAAACCCATGGATATATATGTCTCCGTAAGAGAATCAAGCGTGTGTACAGCGGCCGAAACGCAGCAGTGAAAATCCGATAAATCCTATTATCAAAATAAATTTCAAAAACAAAACACAAAGACAGTGAAATAGAGAGCAATTCTTAAATAATTCACTCAGGGCATGTGATCCAACCGGGATTGACCACATCTACACCCAGAGCTGGTTGAGACATAAGGCTGGACACTTCAGGCTGATAGCCTTGGTGAGGTTTGGTGAGTAAATGCAGACCCTTTGAAGTCATACTGCATGGTACCCATTCCTTGGGTCCCAACATTCCAGGTTCTGGGGATTCTTCCTCCAGTTAAATCATGCATGGGAGACCCAGAGTATGCTCCACCGTGTGATTGGGAAACGATTTAAAATGCATCTCAGTTTTCGTATCCTGGTCCTCCGCTTCACCATTCCAGACGCTTTACTAACACTCTCCCCGCTTGGAGAGTCAGTGCCTTTAACCTCCTGTTTGGCACAGCTTGCAATTTCTGAACAAGATGAACAGGAATAGGGAGAACCAATGTGAGACTAGCTGTAGGTGTCTGCACGGGCAAATGTAACGCTCATTGCCCACCAGGAAGAGGAATTAACCAAAAGCTCAGCATGCCCTGCTGGAAACAGATTAGTGCCTGAAGCAATCCTGCGATTTTGTGCCCAGCTCACAAGAAAGCGAGTTGAAGAAAGGAGCTCACGGGCACTGTAATTCACAAACCTGCAGAGTTATAAATGACAGCTATCCTCCAAAAATATATTGAAGTAAGCCTGCAAAGGGGACTTGAAAGCGGGGCAGAAATTCAGGAAAACGATTGAAAGGTTAAACTGGAATTGCACTTAAAGAATAGGAAAAGAGGCAGAACGTCGATAATGATGCACTTGTCCAAAAAGTGCGGATGCTTTTTTCCCTAAATATATTCAGGAAAAAACGCATACGCACTTTTTGGCCAACCAAGCAAGCTTGTAAATAAACCTGCACTACAATGAAGTCTCAGTGCCCCCCAGGGCAAAAGGGCCATTTAAAAAAATTGTAAAATCCAGAAACGGAGGACAGGCAATGGAAAAGAGGGATCCTTATTATGCTGATGCGTATGATGTAAATTGCCGACAGCCATTCTGGAGATGTGTTATGTGTTTCCTGAAACACGTAAGAAACAAAGCAACACAGCCTATGGCACTTCCACTTATGGTCCTACATTTTAGGGAAATTAAAATCAAAAACACCCAGCCACCTCAAAGTTTGGGACCTCTCTGTTCACAAGAACCTCGTTTACAGTACCAGGTAAATATCTCAGAGAGCAAACAATGGATAAAGAAGTTGTGGTACGTACGTACAATGGAATATCACTCAGCAATGAAATCTGTGTCATCAGGCCCGTAGTGGCATAGTGAGTGGATACAGGTATGGTGATTCTACGTGTAATAAGTCACACATAAAAAGAAACATCATAAAATATCACTAATACACAGTATGTAAACTTGACTACACATGAACTGAATTACAAAACAGAACAGTCTCAAATTTAGAAAACCAACTTGTGCTTTCTTATGGAGAAAGGTGCGTTGGAGTGCTGCATAAAACCAGAGACTGAAATTAGCACAGATACCGTTCCATAAGCCAAATATGTAATAGACAAGACCTACTCCTTGCTCAACGAAATGGACTCAACATCACATATTCAACGCCTAGTAATATACCTGACTAGGAAGAATCTTAAAACCCGTGGATATTTATGTCTCCGTAAGAGAATCAAGAGTGTGTACAGCGGCATTAACGCAGCAGTGAAAATCCGATAAATCCCAGTGTCAAAAAAAAATTTCAAATACAAAACACAATGACAGTGAAATAGAGAGCAATTCTTAAATAACTCACACAGGGCATGTGATGCAACCTGGTTTACCACATCTACACCCAGAGCTGGGTGAGAGATAAGGCTTGACCCTTTGGGCTGATAGCATTGGTGAGGTTCAGTGAGCAAATGCAGACCCTTTGATGTCATACTGCCTGGTACCCATTCCATGGTTCCCAACTCTCCAGGTTCAAGGGATTCTTCCTTCTGCTAAAATTTGCATGGGAAACCCAGAGTATGCTCCACCGTGTGACTGGGAAACCTTTTTACATGCATGTCTGTTTTCGTCCCCTGGTACTCAGGTTCACCATTCCAGACCCTTTTCTTACACTCTCCCCATTTGGAGAGTCAGTGCCTTTAACCTCCTGTTTGGCACTGTTTGCAATTTCTGCGCAAGATGAACAGGAATAAGGAGAACCAATGGGAGACTATCTGTAGGTGTGTGCACGGGCAAATATTTTTTTTAACATCTTTATTGGGGTATAATTGCTTTACAATGGTGTGTTAGTTTTTGCTTTATAACAAAGTGAATCAGCTATACATATACATATGCTCCCTGTGTCTTCCCTCTTGTGTCTCCCTCCCTCCCTCTCTCCCCCTTCCACCCCTCCAGGCTGTCCCAACGCCCCGAGCTAATATCCCTGTGCCTTATGGCTGCTTCCCCCTTGCTATCTACCTTACTACATTTGTTAGTGTGTATATGTCCATGACTCTCTCTCGCCCTGTCAAAACTCACCATTCCCCCTCCCCATATCCTCAATTCCGTTCTCCAGTAGGTCTGCGCCTCTATTCCTGTCTTATCCCTAGGTTCTTCATGACATTTTTTTCCTTTAAATTCCATATATATGTGTTAGCATACGCTATTTGTCTTTTTCTTTCTGACTTACTTCACTCTGTATGACAGACTCTTGGTCTATCCATCTCATTACAAATAACTCAGTTTCATTTCTTTTTAAGGCTGAGTAATATTCCATTGTGTATATGTGCCACATCTTCTTTATCCATTCGTCCGATGATGGGCGCTTAGGTTCTTTCCATCTCCGGGCTATTGTAAATAGAGCTGCAATGAACATTTTGGTACATGCCTCTTTTTGAATTTTGGTTTTCTCAGGGTATATGCCCAGTATGCACGGGCAATTTTAACACTCATTTCCCAACAGGAAAAGGAATTAACCAAAGGCTCAGCATGCCATGCTGGAACAAGATTAGGGCCTGAAGCAATCCTGCGGTTTTGTGGCCAGCTCACAAGAAAGCGAGTTGAGGAAAGGAGCTCAGGGGCACTGTCATTCACATACCTGCAGACTTATAAATGACAGAAATCGTACAAAAATATATTGAATTAAGGCTGCGAAGAGGACTTGAAAGTGGGGCAGAATTGCTGGAATCCGATTTCAGGAGGTAGACGTGAATTGCTCTGAAAGCATAAGAGAAGTGGCAGAACCTCGTCAATGAAGCACTTAGCCAAAAAGGGCATATGCATTTTTTCCAGGGCCATCATTCACGGGAGTAGGAGGCTCCCAGCATGCTCCAGTGGCCAACAGAGGGCCCACGTCGCCAAGGCGATGTGAGCTAGCCAGGCAGGAGTGACCTGACATCAGAGGGCCCACCTCACAGAATGGTAGGGAACCCAGCCAGGAGCAGACTCTCCCCAGAGGGCCCACATCACCAAGGTGATGGGAACCAGGCAGGAGTGTCCTCACACCCGTGGGGCCACATCATCAAAAGTTGAGGTACACAGCACATGTGGCCTCAAACCAGAGGACCCACATCACCATGGGTTTCGGAGTGAGGCAGGCAGGATTAACCTCACAACACATGTCCCATTGTATATAAAAGGTGTGGAAACTAGCAGTTGGATCTTCCTAGCAGGCGGCCCAGAGCACTGAGGCTATGAGATCCAGGCCGGCATGAACTCACAACAGAGGGCCCTCATTGTGATTCTGTAAGCAACCCAGCCGTTGTGACCTCAGAGCAGAAGGCCCACATCCCCATGGGGAAGGGAAACAAGCAGGAGTGTCATCGCAAGAGTGGGCACACATGAAAAAATGTGGGGAGCCCAGCAATTAGTGCCTGATGCCAGAGGGCCCTCATCACCGAGGGGCGGTGGCTCCCAGCCAGCTCCGACTGCTACCAGAGGGGCGACGTCGCCAATGCGGAGTGCGACAACCAGGCAGGAGTGACCTCAGAGCAGAGGGTCAACCTCACAGAAGTGTGAAGAACCAAAGAGGATCAGATTCTCACCAGAGGGCCCACATCACCAAGGGAATGGGAACCAGGCAGGAGTGTCCTCACACTAGTGGGGCCACATCACCGAAAAGTGAGGGACCCAGCACACGTGGCCTCAAACCAGAGGACACACATCACAAGGGAGCTGGGATTGAGGCAGGCAGGAGGAGCCTCAAAACAGAGGGACCATAGAATTAAAGAGGTGAAGAATCCCGCAGTTGGAACCTCCCAGCAGGCGGCCAGGAGCAGCGAGACTATGGGATCCAGGCCGGAGTGATCTCACACCAGAGGGCCGTCATCATGAAACTGTGAGCAACCTAGGCGTTGGGATCTCAGAGCAGAAGGCCCACATTCCCATGGGGTTGGGAACCTGTCAGAAGTGTACTCGCACCACAGGGCACACATCAGAGAATTTAGGGAACCCAGGAGTTAGGGCCTGACGCCAGAGGGCCCTCATTACCAAGGGGAGGAGACTCCAATCAGGCACCAACACCCAACTGAGGTCCCACGTCGCCAAGGTGACGTGTGACAGCCAGGTAGGAGTGACCTCACCGCAGAGGGCCTACCTCACAGAAGGGTGAGGAACACAGCCAGGATAAGACTCTCACCAGAGGGCCCACATCACCAAGGTGATCAGAACCAGGCAGGAGAGTCTTCACACCAGTGTGGCCACATCATAGAAAGGTGAGGAACCCAGCACATGTGGCCTAAACCAGAAGACCCACATCTCCAAGGGGCTCGGAATGAGGCAGGCAGGAGTAGCCTCACAACACAGGGCCCATAGAATAAAAAAGCTGAGGGATCCAGCAATGGGAACCTCCCAGCAGGCGGCCAAGAGCACCAAGTCTATGCGATTCAGGCCGCAGTAAACTCACAGCAGAGGGTCCACATCATGAAACTGCGAGCAACCCAGCCATTTGGACCTCAGAGCAGAAGGTCCACATCCCCAAGGTGTTGGGAGCATGGCAGGAGTGTCCTCGCACCACTTAGCACATATCAGAAAATGTGGGTACCCAGCAGTTAGGGCCTGACGCCAGAGGGCCCTCATCACTGAGGGGAGGAGGCTCCCAGCATGTTCCAACTACCACAAGAGGGCCCACGTCGCCAAGGCGGGGTGTGCCAGCCAGGCAGGAGTGACCTCACAGCAGACGGCCCACCTCAAAGAAGTGTGAGGAACCCAACCAGGATCAGACTCTCACCAGAGGGCCCATATCACCAAGGGGACGGGAACCAGGCACGAGTGTCCTCACACCAGTGGGGCCACATCACTAAAAGATGAGGAAACTGGCACATGTGGCCACAAACCAGAG
Organism: Phocoena phocoena; assembly: GCF_963924675.1. Classification (NCBI taxonomy): domain Eukaryota; kingdom Metazoa; phylum Chordata; class Mammalia; order Artiodactyla; family Phocoenidae; genus Phocoena; species Phocoena phocoena. The sequence continues at coordinate 105,283 of NW_027077476.1, forward strand.
GACCTACATCACCAAGGGGCTGGGAGTGACACAGGCAGGAGGAGCCTCCCAACACAGGGCCCAAAGAATAAAAAAGGTGAGGAACCCAGCAGTTGGAACTTCCCAGCAGGCGGCCCAGAGTACAGAGGCTATGGGATCTAGGAATGAGTGAACTAACACCAGAGAGCTAACATCAGGAAACTGTGAGCAACCCAGTCGTTGGAACCTCAGAGCAGAAGGCCCATATCGCCATGGGGATGGGAACATTTCACGAGTGTCCTGGCATCACTGGGCTCACATCAGAAAACCTGGGGAGCCCAGCAGTTAGAGCCTGACGCCAGAGGGACCTCATCACCGAGGACAGGAGTCTCCAAAAGGATCCAACTGCCACCAGAGGGCCGACGTCACCAAGGCAATGGGAGCAAGCCAGGCAGGAGTTACCTCAGAGCACAGGGCCCACCTCACAGAACGGTAAGGAACCCAGCCAGGATCAGACTCTCACCAGAGGGGCCACATCACCAAGGGGTTGGGAAACAGGCACGAGTGTCCTCACACCATTGGGGCCACATCATCGAAAGGTGAGGGACCCAGCACACGTGGCCTCACACCAGAGGACACATATCACAACGGGGCTGGGATTGAGGCAGGCAGGAGGAGCCTCAAAACAGAGGGCCCATAGAATAAAAAAGGTGAGGAATCCCGCAGTTGGAACCTCCCAGCAGGCGCCCAGGAGCAGCAAGCCTATGGGATCTAGGCCGGAATGAACGCACATCAGAGGGCCCTCATCATGAAACTGTGAGCACCCCAGCCGTTGGGACCTCAGAGCAGAAGGCCCAAATTCCCATGGGGTTGGGAACCTGACAGGAGTGTACTCGCACCACAGGTCGCACATCTGCAAATTTTGGGAGCCCAGGAGTTAGGGTCTGACGCAAGAGGGCCCTCATTACCGAGGGACGGAGACTCGCAGCAGACACCAACTCCCAACTGAGGGCCCACGTCACCAAGGTGATGTGTGCCAGCCAGGCAGGAGTGACCTCACCGCAGAGGGCCTACCTCACAGAAGGGTGAGGAAACCAGCCAGGATAAGACTCTCACCAGAGGGCCCACATCACCAAGGGGATCGGAACCAGGCAGGAGGGTCCTCACACCAGTGTGGCCACATTATAGAAAGGTGAGGAACCCAGAACATGTGGCCTAAAACAGGGGACCCACATCTCCAAGGGGCTAGGAGTGAGGCAAGCAGGAGTATCCTCACAAAACAGAGCCCACAGAATAAAAGTTGTGAGGAATCCAGCAGTTGGAACCGGCCAGTAGGCCGCCCAGAGCACAGAGTCTATGGGATCCAGGCCACAGCAAACTCACAGCAGAGGTCCCACATCATGAAACTGTGAGCAACCCAGCGGATGGGACCTCAGAGCAGAAGGCCCACATCCCTATGGGGATGGGAACCTGACAGGAGTGTCCTCGGCCCACTTCCACGAATCAGAAAATGTGGGAACCCAGCAGTTAGGACCTGAGGTCAGAGGACCCTCATCACCGAGGGGAGGAGGCTCCCAGCAGGCTCTAACTGTCACCATAAGGCCGATGTCACCAAGGCAGGGTGTGCCAACCAGGCAGGAGTGACCTCAGAGCAGAAAGCCCACCTCACAGAAGTGTGAGGAACCCAACAAGGATCAGACTGTCACCAGAGGGCCAACATCACCAAGGGAATGGGAACCAGGCAGGAGTGTCCTCACACCAGTGGGGCTACATCACCATAATTTGAGGGACCCAGCACACGTGGCCTCAAACCTGAGGACACACATCACCAAGGGGCTGGGAGTGAGGCAGGCCAGAGGATCCTCAAAACAGAGGGACCATAGAATAAAAAAGGTGAGGAATCCCACAGTTGGAACCTCCGGCAGGCAGCCAGGAGCAGCGAGGCTATGGGATCTAGGCAGGAGTGAACTCACACCAGAGGGCCCTCATCATGAAACTGTGAGCAACACAGCCGTTGGGACCTCAGAGCAGAAGGCTCACATCCCCATGGGGATGGGAACCTGGCAGGAGTGTCCTTGCACCACTTAGCACGAATCAGAAAATGTGGGAACCCAGCAGTTAGGGCCTGAGGCCAGAGGGCCCTCATCACTGAGGGGAGGAGGCTCCCAGCAGGCTCCAACTGCCACCATATGGCCGACGTTGCCAAGGCGGGGTGTGCCAGCCAGGCAGGAGTGACCTCAGAGCAGAGGGCCCACCTCACAGAAGGGTGAGGAACCTAACCAGGATCAGACTCTCACCAGAGGGCCAACATCACCAAGGTGATGGGAACCAGGCAAGACTGTCCTAACAGCAGTGGGGCCAACATCACCAAGGGAATGGGAACCAGGCAAGAGTGTCCTCACACCAGTGTGGCCACATTATAGAAAGGTGAGGAACACAGCACATGTGGCCTCAAACAAGGGGACACACATCACGAAGGGGCTGGGAGTGAGGCATGCAGGAGGAGACGCACAACCGAGGGCCCATAGAATAAAAAAGGTGAGGAATCGAGAAGTTGGAAACTCCAAGCTGGAGGCCCAGAGCACTGACACTATGGGATACAGGCCAGAGTGAACACACAGCAAAGGGCCCACATCATGAAACTGTGAGCAACCCAGCAGTTGGGACCACAGAACAGAAGTCCCACATGCCCATGGGGATGGGAACCTGGCAGGAGTGACTCGCACCACTGGGCACACATCAGAAAATGTGTGGAGCCCAGCACTTAGGGCCTGACACCAGAAGGCCCTCATCACTGAGGGGAGGAGGCCCCAGCACACTCCAACTGCCACCAGAGGGTCCACATCGCCAAGGCGACGTGCGCCAGCCAGGCAGGATTGACCTCACAGCAGAGGGCCCACATCATGAAAGTGTGAGCAACCCAGCCGTTAGGACCTCAGAACAGAAGGCCCACACGCTCATGAGGATGGGAACCTGGCAGGAGTGCCCTCGTACCACTTAGCACGTATCAGAAAATGTGGGAACCCCGCCATTAGGGTCTGACGCCAGAGGGCCTCATCACCGCGGGAAGGAGGCTCCCAGCAGGCTCCAACTGCCACCAGGGTGCCGAAGTCAACAAGGCGGGTTGTGCCAGCCAGGCAGGAGTGACCTCAGAGAAGAGGGCTCACCTCACGGATGTGTGAGGAACCCAACCAGGATCAGAGTCTCACCAGAGGGCCCACATCACCAAGGGGATGGGAACCAGGCAGGAGTGTCCACACACCAGTGGGGCCACATCATCAAAAGATGAGGAACCCATCACATATGGCCTCAAACCTGAGGACATACATCACCATGTGGCTGGGAGTGAGGCAGGTATCTGGAGGGGCACATTTAACTCTAATTTCCCACCAGGAAGAGGAATTAACCAAAGGCTCAGAGTGCCGTGCTGGACCCTGATTATGGCCTGAAGCAAACCTGCAGTTTTGTGGCCAGCTTACAAGGAAGCGAGTTAAGAAAGGAGCTCAGGGGCACTGTAATTCACAAACCTGCAGAGATAAATGACAGCTATTGGCAAAAATATATCGAAGTAAGTCTGCAAAGAGGACTTGAAAACGAGGCAGAATTGCAGGAATCATATTTCAAGAGGTAGATTGGAATTGCATTTAAAGCATATGAAAAGCGGCAGATCTTTGACAGTGATGCACATGGACAAAAAGTGCGTATACATTTTTCCTGAATATATTCAGGAAAAAACGCATATGAACATTTTGGCCAACCAAGCACTCCAGCAATGGAAATCCACACTACAATGAAGTCACATTTCCCATTCGTCAAAAAGGCCATCTGAATAAAGTGTAAAAACCAGAAACACAGGACAGGCCATGGAGAACAGGGAGCCGTGTTATGCTGATGGGCGGGATGTAAATTGCCAACAGACACTCTGGAGATGTTCTTGGTGTATCCTGAAACATCTAAAAAACAAAGCTACAGAGCCTAGGGCACTTCCACTTTTGGCCCTATAGCTTAGGAAAATTAAAATCAACAAGACACAGCCAACACAAAATTTAGGGCTGCTGTGTTTACAAGAACCTCGAGTCCAGTACAAATTAAATATCCCAGAAAGAAAAAAATGGATAAAGAAGTTGTGCTACTTACGTACAACGGAATATCACTCAGCAGTGAAATCAATGTCATCAGGCCTGTAGCAGCAAATTGAGTGGATTTAATTATGATGATTCTAAGAGAAATATATCACACAAAGAAAGATAATTATCATAAGATATCACTAATAGAGGGAGTGTAAACTTGGCTACACATAAACTGAATTACAAAACCGAACAGAGTCTCACATTTAGATAAAAACCTTATGCTTGCTTAAGGGGAAAGTTGAGTTGGGCTGCTGTATAAAAACAGATTGAAATTAGCACACATACCATTCCATAAGCCAAATACGTAATAAACAAGACCTACTCTTTGCTCAACGAAATAGACTCATCCATGGTGTATCACCTCACACCTATTAGAATGGGCATCATCAGAAAATCTACAAACAACAAATGCTGGAAACGGTGTGGAGATAAGGAATCCTCTTCCACTATTGTTGGGAACGTAAATTGATACAGTCACTGTGGAGAACATTATGGAGTTTCTTATAAAACTAAGAATAGAATTACCATATGATACAGCAATCCCTCTACTGGGCATATACCCAGACAAAACCATAAATCAAAAAGAGACATTCACCACAATGTTCATTGCATCACTATTTACACTATCCAGGAAATGGAAGCAACCTAAATGCCCACAGACAGACGAATGCATAAAGATGTGGTACATATATAAAATGGAATATTACTAAGCCATAAAAAGGAATGAAATTGGGACATTTGTAGAGACGTTGATGGATCTAGAGACTGTCATACAGAGTGAAGTAAGTCAGAAAGAGAAAAACAAATCTTGTATATTAATGCATATATGTGGAACCTAGAAAAATTGTACAGATGAACCGTTTTGCAAGGCAGAAATAGAGCAATACATGTATACAACAAACGTATGGACAACAAGGGGGGAAAGCTGTTGGGGATGGTGGTGGGAGGAGTTGAGATATTGGGATTGGTATGTATACATTTATATGTATAAAGTAGATAACCAAAAACAACCTGCTGTATAAAAATATAAAATTAAATTCAAAATAAAAAAATAAAATTAAAAAAAGTAAAACAGAAAAATATTCTTCCCTTCACATACATGTATTTATATGAATAAATTATTTCCATGCTTATATCTGTAAATACACAAAAGAGGAATAAAATCTACCTTGAACCAAAAACGAAAAAAAGATAAAAAAGAACAGAACCCACCAGTTACACAGAGGAAAACCGTTTCAGGGCACTTGCTCCAATTGCAAACAATTCTGAAGTTGGTCAGTGGTGGGGAATCATCTCCCATTCAGCCAGCATGCTCCTCGCAACAAGCGTCCTCACTGCAAAGCTGGGGGACCGTGCCGAGGTATCTGTGAGTAAACGTGGGCCGAGCCCCAGGCCAGCTGCTGCTGAAATGTTCCCACCCTTCCAAGGCTAAACACCTGAATATGTACAAGGACTTGAAAACCTAGAGGAAGGGCCATGGAGCCACATGAGGGACAGCATGCCAGCCGACTTGGTGCCTGCAGGCCAGCCAGGATGGTCCTGGCCCTGGGTGCTCTTCTGGAAGCTCTCCATTTCCCTGCCTGAGATACCCCTGCTGTCCCGGCCCCCACTGCTTTCTTCCTTCCTCACCTGTGCCCAGGGAGAAATTCCAGCGGCAGGTGTGGGTGACACATCCTCTTCTTTAGCAGGTAGCATCTTGGCAACTGCTGCAGAAAGTCCAGCAGAGCCCCACTCACACTGGGACACCCACAAAGCCGTGGCCTCTCACTCCCTCCCACCAGCCCAGCCCCGAGACTGCTGACAGGGCAGAGAAAATGGCGTCAGGCACAGCTGCAGGGGCTCTTGCTGCCTGGAGCGGTGTTTATATTGATCTCAACCCAGGCACACCTGGGGAGGGCTGGCCGGCACGGTCAGGCTTCCCAAGCCAGCCAATAATCACCCCTCAGGGGCTCACAGTTGCTGAAAATGGAACTTGCTGAATTGGCCAGGTCCAAGGAACAGGTGTGGGCTCCTGAGAGTCAGGATAGACAAGGGGCTGCAGCTCTGGCTTGTTTTCTAATTATATTATCTGGCCCATGAGTGGGAGACAACTTCAAGAAAACCCTCTCCTAATGAGAGGAACCCAGGAGTCAGGGAGAGGAGGGGTGGGTGGTGGTTGGAGACAGAGGCCTGGTGCCCCGGGTGCAGTGGAAGTCTCTGGAAGACCAGGTGGAGGAGGCCGCACAGAGTGATGCCCAGGGTCACAGACCTGTCAGAGCTGCTGTTTGTTAGTTCAAGTCCTGCTCTGAGGTGCTCTGTGTCAGATCTGAGCGACAGGTGAGCTGGGAGTGCTCTGCAATGAGGGCTATGTGCACGGTTCCTGTGTGCCCAGCCCTGCCAAGGTACCTGCAAGGGTAGCTCTGTATCCTGGGAGGGGCCTGACCACGGGAGCCCCATGGACTGCAGAGGACCTGCCCAGGGAATCCCATATCCTGGGAGGGGCCTGAACACGAGAGCCCCGTGGGCTGGGGTGGGGGTAGGGTACCTGCCCAGGTGAGCTCCATATCCTGGGATTGGCCTGACCTCGAGAGCCCCATGGGCTGCCGGAGTCCTGGTAAAGGATGTCAGGACAGTCAGTGAAGCCACTGAGGATATACCTCCAGTAGTTCCTAAATCCTACACCCTGCTGGTCATTCTACCAACCACCAGGACTTGGTATTCTGTATTAGTCTTCACTGATGCCTTCTTTTGTATTCCATTAGTCCCAGAGTCACAAGAAATTTTGGCTTGTGAGTGACAGGACTCAACATACAACTAAAACAATACTTCCAGGCTGTCTTGCCCCAAGGGTTCAAAAATTCCCACACCATCTTTGGGGAAAGCTCAGCTAAAGACCTAAAAGTTCTACCTCTGGAAAAGGAAACACTCCTTCAATATTCAGACGACATTCTGATCGCCAGCCCTACTAAGGAGGCCTCAGAACTACCAAGCCAATAAAGGATAGAAGTTGTCCACGAAAAAGCTCAAGTATCACAGACTACGGTGACCTGCCTGGGCTTCATTCTCACAGAAGGTCGGAGAAGCCCATCCCAGGAAAGGGAAGAAACAATTTACAGCCTTACCCCTTTCTGAAACTAGAAGACAGCTTAGGGGTTCCTGGGGAAGCCAGGGTTTCCTGCCTCTGGATCCCTAACTACAGTCTACTAGCTGGGCCTCTATATGAAACACTGAAAGGAAAAGATGATGATCCTTTTGAATAGAATCCAGAAGTGGCCTTTCAAGAATGGAAAGAGCAGTCAATTCAGACCCTTGCCCTGGAACTCCCTAATTTAGCTAAACCCTTTGACCTTTACATTCCTGGTGAAAGGTGAATCGCCATTGGAGTATTAGTGCAAAAACTGGGACCACTTGAAATGGAACAATGCAAGAATGCCATCCAGGTAGGATAAGCTATGGTCACCAAGGGGCTTGGCCCACCGCCACATCTGGCCAAGATACTGGTGGTATCTGAAAACCTGGAAATCAGCAGCCCAAAAGGCCACCTCCCTTCTAAGGGAAACGGACCCCACGTGGTGATCCTAACCCCCAACCATGCCCTGAAGTTGCAGGGTTTGCTCCGTGGGCACACTGACCTCGATTGAGGAGGCCCTCCAACTCCAACCTCCAGAGAGATAACCGGGGGCAACGGGGCACCATGACGACCCGTGTGACCATCACTTGACCTGGAGTTTCTCTCATAAAACAACAAGAGTGTGTCCCAAAAGAGTAGACTACTGCTTGCAGTACTTACTGTACCCAGAGGGGAGCTAATAATCTTGGCGGGGGAACCGTATATCATGCTGTCACCATAGAAAAGCCTACAGACACCCTGATGATGGTGGCCAATAAGACCGGCTGGACTCCTGTTTACTTCCAAAGGCTCTTGACTCAGTGACCATCATGATCCTTCATCACCACTGACCCTGGACTGTCTGGGAGCTGAGCGGGCAGGATCCTGACACCTGGTGCTGTTTTTACGTTAATTCAGGGGCCTAATGGAAGAAAGCGCAGACTGTTGGTCAGAGCATCTAGGCTGGCAGAAACGGTCAGTCAGAGCATCTAGGCTGGCAGAAACGGTCAGCCTAAGGTGGCCGAACAAATGTGGGGCGGAGTGAAACTGGACCTCACAGCGCCACTGCACATCTCCTTTCTGGACCCTTAAAGGTCATTAGAATCTATAACACTTCCAATACTGGTGCTCAGGTGGACGAGCAGGGAGGCAGGAGGCCTGGGGACAATCAACGTCACCTGGAGGCTGCTGGGGAGAAGTTCTGACCCTCGCCCACGGGTATGAAGCCTCCTAACTCAGCACTCAGCAGTTACAGAAGAAGGGTCTGCACCCGCAGCACTCCAAGAATGAGGAAAGGGACAAAAGGCAGAAGAGAAGTTTGTCCCAGGCAAAGCCCCTTAAAAATGCCTGGGAGATAAAAATAGAATCTGGGCAATAAAATAAAGTCTAACCATTTTTATCCTTTGTGCTTTGTCTAATTTCAGGTGCTCCTAGTGTCCCGCATACAGAGGTTCCACACCCGGCACTTCAGACCAGATTTCCTAGAGCAGAATGGCTCGATGACACTTCAGCTCCTGGGGCCCAGTTCAGACTCCGTGACATAGAGCCTGAGCTGCAGCCAACCAGGTCCTCGAGAGCTCAGCCCCCTCCCTCCCAGTGACTCTGACAGGATCTCTACACAGCAGCCCAGCCCACAGCCCACAGGGTAGCACCTCTCCATTCTCTGATCAAAATATAAAGTTTCCTTTGCTTTTGAACCAAACTCAGTCTCGATCTATTGGCTCCAATGACACTGGGCAGGGGGACACTTGTTGGCGTCCACTCTGGAGGATCAGTAACAGAAATTGAGAACATTGTAACTTCAATGAACAGATGTGTGAGCCAAACTGTAATTAACATAGAACAGTGTATAAGGCTCGGGTAAAATAAGATGTTTCTAACACTTCCATTTGATATTTCCATCACTTTCTTATAAGCAAGTTCAGTGAAAAGGTTTGTCTTCTTTGTCAGGTCAATATTAGAGAAACAAAGTGATTTCTTTCCAAGGATGTACATCTAATAATCTTGGTTAAAGCTTCAATCTTGTTTTAAATGCTTTTGCATTGAAAATGATACCTCTCTTTCAGCTCCCCCATTTCTGAGAAGCATAAAATCTTATAATTTATTATTACCAAAGGGAAATGGTAGGAGGAGGGATAAATTAACAGTTTGGGATTAACACATACACACTGCTATGTATGAAATCATCAGCAAGGAACTACTGTATAGCACAGGGAACTACACTCAATATTTTGCAATAACCTATAAGGGGAAATGATCTGAAAAAGAATAGATATTTTTATTGACATCATCCATCAATGACAGTAAAAATGGAATCTAAGGGAAGACAGTGGTGAGTGCTTCTGACCCTGAAGACTTCAATCATCTAAAGTTTGGACTCTGCCTACTTCCCAAGGCCCTTAATGAACATATGTGTAGCCGTAGCTTAAAAAATTCCCCAGTTTGGTTGCGGAGAGACACTGATATTTAAAATCCCCTGGTGTTCTCCTCACATGAATGGGACCCTTCCTACACCTAAAACATGCCTGTCACACCCAGAGGATGGTATACCGTCTGATCGGGAAAAGTTTGGAAAAGGCATCTCATCTCCTCATCTCTTGGTGCTAGGGTTCACCACTCCAGCGTCTTTACTAACAGTCTCCCCACTTGGAGATGTCAGCACTGTCAACATCCTGTTGCATACAGTTTGGAATTTGTCCAGAGGATGAAGCAGAAGGAGGAGGAACAATGAGAGACAAGTCCTAGGTGTTCGGACAGGCACATGCCACTCTAATTTCCAATCAGGAAGACGAATTGACCAAAGGCTAGGGTTGCCCATGGAAACAGAATAGGGCTTGAGGAATCCTGATGCTTTGTGGCCAGTTCCCATAAACACAAGTTGGAAAATGGAACTCAGGGGCACTAAAATTCACGAAACTGCAGAATTGAAAATATCTATCACTGAAAAATGTCTTGAGGAAAGTCAGAGAAAAGGACTTGTAAGCAACGGAGAATGGCAGGAAAGGGATTGGAAGAGGTAGAAAGGACTCGCCATTAAGCACAAGAAAAGGGGCTGAACATTGCCAACATTGCAGTTGGCCAAAAAGGGTGTATGCGTCTTTTTCTGTATATATTCAAGAAAAGGGCATACACTTTTTTAGCCAACCAAACAGGTGGGCACTGGAAATCAATACTACAAAACATATCACTTTGCATCAGTCAGAAGAGCCGTCCTCATAAAGTGTAAACACCAGAAATGCAGGACAGGGCAAGGAGAAAAGGGAGCCCTGTGAGTCTTATAGTGGAAATGTATATTGCCAACGGTCACTCTGGATAAGTCTATTGTGTTTACTAAAGCATCTAAAAAATGAGCTACCGAGCACAGGGCACTTGCACTCATGGACGTATATCTTGGGAAAAACAAAAATCGAGAGGACACAGGCACCCCAATGTTTACCACCTCTCTGTTTAAAAGATCCTCGACTAGGATATAACTTAAAGTATCTGCAGAGAAAAAACGGACAGAGATGTGGTGCTTATGTAGAGTGGAATATTACTCAGCCTGGAAATCAATGAAATACGGCCAGTTATAACAACTCAAGAGGAGTTACGTGTGATCATTCGAAGTCACATAATTCAAAAAGAAAAAGACATAAGATATCACTAATACATGGAATGTTAACATGGCTACACATGAACTGAATTACAAAAGAGAAGAGGGTTTCAAATTAAGAAAACCAACTTATGCTTCCTTAAGGGGAAAGGTGAGTTGGGGTGCTGCATAAAACCAGAGATTGAAATTAGCACAGATACCATTCCATAAGCCAAATATGTAATAGTCAAGACCTACTCCTTGCTCAATGAAATGGACTCCACACGCCATATTCAAGGCCTAAGAATATACCGGATTAGTAAGAATCTTAAAACCCATGGACTTATATGTCTCCGTAACAGAATCAAGCGCGTGTACAGCGGCATAAACGAAGCAGTGAAAATCCGATAAATCCCATTATTAAAATAAATTTCAAAAACAAAACACAATGACAGTGAAATAGGAAGCAATTCTTAAATAATTCACTCAGGGCATGTGATGCAACCTGGATTTACCACATCTACACCCAGAGCTGGTTGAGACATAAGGCTGGACACTTCAGGCTGATAGCATTGGTGAGTTTCGGTGAACAAATGCAGATCCTTTGAAGTCATACTGCATGGTACCCAATCCAAGGGTCCCAACTCTCCAGGTTCAAGGGATTCTTTCTTCAGCTAAAACATGCGTGAGAAACGGCGAGTATGGTCCACCGTGGGATTAGGAAACGATTTAAAATGCATCTCAGTTTTCGTATCCTGGTCCTCGGGTTCACCATTCCAGACGGTTTACTAACATTCTCCCCGCTTGGACAGTCAGTGCCTTTAACCTCCTGTTTGGCACAGCTTGCAATTTCTGCGCAAGATGAACAGGAATAGGGAGAACCAATGAGAGACTAGCTATAGGTGTCTGCACGGACAAATGTAAGGCTCATTTCCCACCAGGAAGAGGAATTAACCAAAGGCTCAGCGTGCCCTGCCGGAAACAGATTAGGGCCTGAAGCAATCCTGCGGTTTTGTGCCCAGCTCACAAGAAAGCGAGTTGAAGAAAGGAGCTCAGGGGCACTGTAATTCACAAACCTGCAGAGTTATAAATGACAGCTCTCCTCCAAAAATATATTGAAGTAAGCCTGCGAAGGGGACTTGAAAGCGGGACAGAATTTCAGGAAAACGATTGCAGGGGGTAGACTGGAATTGCCCAGAAAGCATAGGAAAAGAGGCAGAACGTCGACAATGGTGCACTTGGCCAAAAAGTGCGTATGCATTTTTTCCTGAATATATTCAGGAAAAAACGCATACGCCCTTTTTCGCAAACCAAGCAAGCCTGTAAAGGAAATCTGCACTACAATGAAGTCTAACTGCCCCATGGGCAAAAGGGCCATCTGAAAAAAGTGTAAAATCCAGAAAGGTAGGACAGGATATGGAGAACAGGGAGCCTTGTTATGCTGATTGGCAGGATGTAAATTGCCAACAGCCACCCTGGAGAAGTGTATGGTTTTTCCTGAAACCCATAAGAAACAAAGCAACACAGCCTATGGCACTTCCACTTATGGTCCCAAAGATTACGGAAATTAAAATCAAAAACAGACAGCCACCCCAATGTTTGGGACGGCTGTGTTCACAAGAAGCTCGTCTACAGTACCAGGTAAATATTCCAGAAAGCAAAAAATGGATAAAGAAGTTGTGGCACGTACGTGCAATGCAATATCACTCAGCAATGAAATCTGTGTCATCAGGCCCGTAGCGGCATAGTGAGTGGATGCAGGTACGGTGATTCTACGTGAACTACGTCACACAGAAAAAGAAACATCATAAGATATCACTAATACATGGAATGTAAACTTGACTACACATGAACTGAATTACAAAACAGAACAGGGTCTCAAATTTAGAAAACCAATTAGTGCTTGCTTATGGGGAAAGGTGCGTTGGGGTGCTGCATAAAACCAGAGACTGAAATTAGCACAGATAACATTCCATAAGCCAAATATGTAATAGACAAGACCTACTCCTTGCTCAACGAAATGGACCCAACACCACATATTCAACGCCTAGGAATATACCTGACTAGGAAGAATCTTAAAACCCATGGATTTATATGTCTCCATAAGAGAATCAAGCGTGTGTACAGCGGCATAACGGCAGCAGTGAAAATCCGATAAATCCCATTATCAAAATAAATTTCAGAAACAAAACACAAAGACAGTGAAATACAGAGCAATTCTTAAATAATTCACTCAGGGCATGTGATGCAACCGGGATTGACCACATCTACACCCAGAGCTGGTTGAGATATAAGGCTGGACACTTCAGGCTGATAGCATTGGTGAGTTTCGGTGAGCAAATGCAGACCCTTTGAAGTCATACTGCATGGTACCCATTCCATGGGTCCCAACTCTCCAGGTTCAAGGGATTCTTCCTCCAGCTAAAACATGCATGGGAAACCCAGAGTATCGTCCACCGTGTAATTGGGAAACGATTTAAAATGTATCTCAATTTTCGTATCCTGGTCCTCGGGTTCACCATTCCAGATGCTTTACTAACACTCTCCCCGCTTGGAGAGTCAGTGCCTTTAACCTCCTCTTTGGCACAGCTTGAAATTTCTGTGCAAGATGAACAGGAATAGGGAGAACCAATGAGAGACTAGCTGTAGGTGTCTGCACGGGCAAATGTAACGCTCATTTCCCACCAGGAAGAGGAATTAACCAAAGGCTCAGCGTGCCCTGCCGGAAACTGATTAGGGCCTGAAGCAATCCTGCGGTTTTGTGCCCAGCTCACAAGAAAGCGAGTTGAAGAGAGGAGCTCAGGGGCACTGTAATTCACAAACCTGCAGAGTTATAAATGACAGCTATCCTCCAAAAATATATTGAAGTAAGCCTGCGAAGGGGACTTGAAAGCGGGGCAGAGTTTCAGAAAAACCATTGCAGGGGGTAGACTGGAATTGCCCTGAAAGCATAGGAAAAGAGGCAGAACGTGGACAATGATGCACTTGGCCAAAAAGAGCGTATGCGTTTTTTCCTGAATATATTCAGGAAAAAACGCATACGCCCTTTTTGGCCAAACAAGCAAGCCTGTAAAGGAAATCTGCACTACAATGAAGTCTCACTGCCGCCCGGGCAAAAGGGCAATCTGAAAAAAGTGTAAAATCCAGAAAGGTAGGACAGGATATGGAGAACAGGGAGCCTTGTTATGCTGATTGGCAGGATGTAAATTGCCAGCAGCCACCCTGGAGAAGTGTATGGTGTTTCTTGAAACACGTAAGAAACAAAGCAACACAGCCTATGGCACTTCCACTTATGGTCCTATAGCTTACGGAAATTAAAATCAAAAACAGAGAGCCACCCCAAAATTTGGGACGGCTGTGTTCCCAAGAAGCTCGTCTACAGTACCAGGTAAATATCCCAGAAAGCAAAAAATGGATAAATAATTTGTGGCACGTACGTGCAATGCAATATCACTCAGCAATGAAATCTGTGTCATCAGGCCCGTAGCGGCATAGTGAGTGGATGCAGGTACGGTGATTCTACGTGAACTACCTCACACAGAAAAAGAAACATCATAAGATATCACTAATACACGAAATATAAACTTGACTACACATGAACTGAATTACAAAACAGAACAGGGTCTCAAATTTAGAAAACCAACTAGTGCTTGCTTATGGGGAAAGGTGCCTTGGGGTGCTGCATAAAACCAGAGACTGAAATTAGCACAGATAACATTCCATAAGCCAAATATGTAATAGACAAGACCTACACCTTGCTCAACGAAATGGACTCAACACCACATATTCAACGCCTAGGAATATACCTGACTAGGAAGAATCTTAAAACCCATGGATTTATATGTCTCCATAAGAGAATCAAGTGTGTGTACAGCGGCATAAACGCAGCAGTGAAAATCTGATAAATCCCATTAAGAAAATAAATTTCAAAAACAAAACACAAAGACAGTGAAATAGAGAGCAATTCTTAAATAATTCACTCAGGGCATGTGATGCAACCGGGATTTAACACATCTACACCCAGAGCTGGTTGAGACATAAGGCTGGACACTTCAGGCTGATAGCATTGGTGAGTTTCGGTGAGCAAATGCAGACCCTTTGAAGTCATACTGCATGGTACCCATTCCATGGGTCCCAACTCTCCAGGTTCAAGGGATTCTTCCTCCAGCTAAAACATGCATGGGAAACACAGAGTATCGTCCACCGTGTGATTGGGAGACGATTTAAAATGCATCTCAGTTTTCGATTCCTGGTCCTCGGGTTCACCATTCCAGATGCTTTACTAACACTCTCCCCGCTTGGAGAGTCAGTGCCTTTAACCTCCTCTTTGGCACAGCTTGCAATTTCTGTGCAAGATGAACAGGAATAGGGAGAACCAATGAGAGACTAGCTGTAGGTGTCTGCACGGGCAAATGTAACGCTCATTTCCCACCAGGAAGAGGAATTAACCAAAGGCTCAGTGTGCCCTGCCGGAAACAGATTAGGGCCTGAAGCAATCCTGCGGTTTTGTGCCCAGCTCACAAGAAAGCGAGTTGAAGAAAGGAGCTCAGGGGCACTGTAATTCACAAACCTGCAGAGTTATAAATGACAGCTATCCTCCAAAAATATATTGAAGTAAGCCTGCGAAGGGGACTTGAAATCGGGGCAGAATTTCAGGAAAACGATTGCAGGGGGTAGACTGGAATTGCCCTGATACATAGGAAAAGAGGCACAACGTCGACAATGATGCACTTGGCCAAAAAGAGCGTATGCGTTTTTTCCTGAATATATTCAGGAAAAAACGCGTACGCCCTTTTTGGACAACCAAGCAAGCCTGTAAAGGAAATCTGCACTACAATGAAATCTCACTGCCCCCCGGCAAAAGGGCCATCTGAAAAAAGTGTAAAATCCAGAAAGGTAGGACAGGATATGGAGAACAGGGAGCCTTGTTATGCTGATTGGCAGGATGTAAATTGTGAACAGCCACCCTGGAGAAGTGTATGGTGTTTCCTGAAACATGTAAGAAATAAAGCAACACAGCCTATGGCAATTGCACTTATGGTCCTATTCCTTAGGGAAATTAAAATCAAAAACAGGGAGCCACCCCAAAGTTTGGGACGGCTGTGTTCCCAAGAAGCTCGTCTACAGTACCAGGTAAATATCCCAGAAAGCAAAAAATGGATAAAGAAGTTGTGGCACGTACGTGCAATGCAATATCACTCAGCAATGAAATCTGTGTCATCAGGCCCTTAGTGGCATAGTGAGTGGATGCAGGTACGGTGATTCTCTGTGAACTACGTCACACAGAAAAAGAAACATCATAAGATATCACTAATACACGGAATGTAAACTTGACTACACATGAACTGAATTACAAAACAGAACAGGGTCTCAAATTTAGAAAACCAACTAGTGCTTGCTTATGGGGAAAGGTGCCTTGGGCTGTTGCATAAAACCAGAGACTGAAATTAGCACAGATAACTTTCCATAAGCCAAATATGTAATAGACAAGACCTACTCCTTGCTCAACGAAATGGACTCAACACCACATATTCAAGGCCTAGGAATATACCTGACTAGGAAGAATCTTAAAACCCATTGATATATATGTCTCCGTAAGAGTATCAAGCGTGTGTACAGCGGTGGAAATGCAGCAGTGAAAATCCGATAAATCCCATTATCAAAATAAATTTCGGAAACAAAACACAAAGACAGTGAAATAGAGAGCAATTCTTAAATAATTCACTCAGGGCATGTGATGCAAAAGGGATTGACCACATCTACACCCAGAGCTGGTGGAGACATAAGGCTGGACACTTCAGGCTGATAGCATTGGTGAGTTTCGGTGAGCAAATGCAGACCCTTTGAAGTCATACAGCATGGTACCTATTCCATGGGTCCCAACTCTTCAGGTTCAAGGGATTCTTCCTCCAGCTAAAACATGCATGGGAAACCCAGAGTATCGTCCACCGTGTGATTGGGAAACCATTTAAAATGCATCTCAGTTTTCGAATCCTGGTCCTCGGGTTCACCATTCCAGATGCTTTACTAACACTCTCCCCGCTTGGAAAGTCAGTGCCTTTAACCTCCTCTTTGGCACAGCTTGCAATTTCTGTGCAAGATGAACAGGAATAGGGAGAACCAATGAGAGACTAGCTGTAGGTGTCTGCACGGGCAAATGTAACGCTCATTGCCCACCAGGAAGAACAATTAAACAAAGGCTCAGTGTGCCCAGCTGGAAACAGATTAGGGCCTTAAGCAATCCTGCGGTTTTGTGCCCAGCTCACAAGAAAGCGAGTTGAAGAAAGGAGCTCAGGGGCACTGTAATTCACAAACCTGCAGAGTTATAAATGACAGCTATCTTCCAAAAGTATATTGAAGTAAGCCTGCGAAGGGGACTTGAAAGCAGGGCAGAATTTCAGGAAAACGATTGCAGGGGGTAGACTGGAATTGCCCTGAAAGCATAGGAAAAGAGGCACAACGTCGACAATGATGCACTTGGCCAAAAAGGGCGTAAGCGTTTTTTCCTGAATATATTCAGGAAAAAACGCATACGCCCTTTTTGGCCAACCGAGCAAGCCTGTAAAGGAAATCTGCACTACAATGAAATCTCACTGCCCCCCGGCAAAAGGGCCATCTGAAAAAAGTGTAAAATCCAGAAAGGTAGGACAGGATATGGAGAACAGGGAGCCTTGTTATGCTGATTGGCAGGATGTAAATTGTGAACAGCCACCCTGGAGAAGTGTATGGTGTTTCCTGAAACACGTAAGAAATAAAGCAACACAGCCTATGGCAATTGCACTTATGGTCCTATTCCTTAGGGAAATTAAAATCAAAAACAGGGAGCCACCCCAAAGTTTGGGACGGCTGTGTTCCCAAGAAGCTCGTCTACAGTACCAGGTAAATATCCCAGAAAGCAAAAAATGGATAAAGAAGTTGTGGCACGTACGTGCAATGCAGTATAACTCAGCAATGAAATCTGTGTCATCAGGCCCTTAGTGGCATAGTGAGTGGATGCAGGTACGGTGATTCTATGTGAACTACGTCACACAGAAAAAGAAACATCATAAGATATCACTAATACACGGAATGTAAACTTGACTACACATGAACTGAATTACAAAACAGAACAGGGTCTCAAATTTAGAAAACCAACTAGTGCTTGCTTAAGGGGGAAGGTACCTTGGGCTGTTGCATAAAACCAGAGACTGAAATTAGCACAGATAACTTTCCATAAGCCAAATATGTAATAGACAAGACCTACTCCTTGCTCAACGAAATGGACTCAACACCACATATTCAAGGCCTAGGAATATACCTGACTAGGAAGAATCTTAAAACCCATTGATATATATGTCTCCGTAAGAGTATGAAGCGTGTGTACAGCGGTGGAAATGCAGCAGTGAAAATCCGATAAATCCCATTATCAAAATAAATTTCGGAAACAAAACACAAAGATAGTGAAATAGAGAGCAATTCTTAAATAATTCACTCAGGGCATGTGATGCAAAAGGGATTGACCACATCTACACCCAGAGCTGGTCGAGACATAAGGCTGGACACTTCAGGCTGATAGCATTGGTGAGTTTCGGTGAGCAAATGCAGACCCTTTGAAGTCATACTGCATGGTACCCATTCTATGGGTCCCAACTCTCCAGGTTCAAGGGATTCGTCCTCCAGCTAAAACATGCATGGGAAACCCAGAGTATCGTCCACCGTGTGATTGGGAAGCGATTTAAAATGCATCTCAGTTTTCGTATCCTGGTCCTCGGGTTCAACATTCCAGATGCTTTACTAACACTCTCCCCGCTTGGAGAGTCAGTGCCTTTAACCTCCTCTTTGGCACAGCTTGCAATTTCTGTGCAAGATTAACAGGAATAGGGAGAACCAATGAGAGACTAGCTGTAGGTGTCTGCACGGGCAAATGTAATGCTCATTGCCCACCAGGAAGAGGAATTAAACAAAGGCCCAGCGTGCCCTGCTGAAAACAGATTAGGGCCTGAAGCAATCCTGCGGTTTTGTGCCCAGCTCTCAAGAAAGCGAGTTGAAGAAAGGAGCTCAGGTGCACTGTAATTCACAAACCTGCAGAGTTATAAATGACAGCTATCCTCCAAAAATATATTGAAGTAAGCCTGCGAAGGGGCCTTGAAAGCGGGGCAGAATTTCAGGAAAACGATTGCAGGGGTAGACTGGAATTGCCCAGAAAGCATAGGAAAAGAGGCAGAACGTCGACAATGATGCACTTGGCCAAAAAGGGCGTATGCGTATTTTCCTGAATATATTCAGGAAAAAACGCATACGCCCTTTTTGGCCAACCAAGCAAGCCTGTAAAGGAAAACTGCACCACAACGAAGTCTCACTGCCCCCCGGGCAAAAGGGCCATCGGAAAAAAGTGTAAAATCCAGAAAGGTAGGACAGGATATGGAGAACAGGGAGCCTTGTTATGCTGATTGGCAGGATGTAATTTGCCAGCAGCCACCCTGGAGAAGTGTATGGTTTTTCCTGAAACCCATAAGAAACAAAGCAACACAGCCTATGGCACTTCCACTTATGGTCCCAAAGATTACGGAAATTAAAATCAAAAACAGACAGCCACCCCAATGTTTGGGACGGCTGTGTTCACAAGAAGCTCGTCTACAGTACCAGGTAAATATCCCAGAAAGCAAAAAATGGATAAAGAAGTTGTGGCACGTACGTGCAATGCAATATCACTCAGCAATGAAATCTGTGTCATCAGGCCCGTAGCGGCATAGTGAGTGGATGCAGGTACGGTGATTCCACGTGAACTACGTCACACAGAAAAAGAAACATCATAAGATATCACTAATACACGGAATGTAAACTTGACTACACATGAACTGAATTACAAAACAGAACAGGGTCTCAAATTTAGAAAACCAATTAGTGCTTGCTTATGGGGAAAGGTGCGTTGGGGTGCTGCATAAAACCAGAGACTGAAATTAGCACAGATAACATTCCATAAGCCAAATATGTAATAGACAAGACCTACTCCTTGCTCAACGAAATGGACCCAACACCACATATTCAACGCCTAGGAATATACCTGACTAGGAAGAATCTTAAAACCCATGGATTTATATGTCTCCATAAGAGAATCAAGCGTGTGTACAGCGGCATAACGGCAGCAGTGAAAATCCGATAAATCCCATTATCAAAATAAATTTCAAAAACAAAACACAAAGACAGTGAAATACAGAGCAATTCTTAAATAATTCACTCAGGGCATGTGATGCAACCGGGATTGACCACATCTACACCCAGAGCTGGTTGGGATATAAGGCTGGACACTTCAGGCTGATAGCATTGGTGAGTTTCGGTGAGCAAATGCAGACCCTTTGAAGTCATACTGCATGGTACCCATTCCATGGGTCCCAACTCTCCAGGTTCAAGGGATTCTTCCTCCAGCTAAAACATGCATGGGAAACCCAGAGTATCGTCCACCGTGTAATTGGGAAACGATTTAAAATGTATCTCAATTTTCGTATCCTGGTCCTCGGGTTCACCATTCCAGATGCTTTACTAACACTCTCCCCGCTTGGAGAGTCAGTGCCTTTAACCTCCTCTTTGGCACAGCTTGAAATTTCTGTGCAAGATGAACAGGAATAGGGAGAACCAATGAGAGACTAGCTGTAGGTGTCTGCACGGGCAAATGTAACGCTCATTTCCCACCAGGAAGAGGAATTAACCAAAGGCTCAGCGTGCCCTGCCGGAAACTGATTAGGGCCTGAAGCAATCCTGCGGTTTTGTGCCCAGCTCACAAGAAAGCGAGTTGAAGAGAGGAGCTCAGGGGCACTGTAATTCACAAACCTGCAGAGTTATAAATGACAGCTATCCTCCAAAAATATATTGAAGTAAGCCTGCGAAGGGGACTTGAAAGCGGGGCAGAGTTTCAGAAAAACCATTGCAGGGGGTAGACTGGAATTGCCCTGAAAGCATAGGAAAAGAGGCAGAACGTGGACAATGATGCACTTGGCCAAAAAGGGCATATGCGTTTTTTCCTGAATATATTCAGGAAAAAACGCATACGCCCTTTTTGGCCAAACAAGCAAGCCTGTAAAGGAAATCTGCACTACAATGAAGTCTCACTGCCCCCCGGGCAAAAGGGCCATCTGAAAAAAGTGTAAAATCCAGAAAGGTAGGACAGGATATGGAGAACAGGGAGCCTTGTTATGCTGATTGGCAGGATGTAAATTGCCAGCAGCCACCCTGGAGAAGTGTATGGTGTTTCTTGAAACACGTAAGAAACAAAGCAACACAGCCTATGGCACTTCCACTTATGGTCCTATAGCTTACGGAAATTAAAATCAAAAACAGAGAGCCACCCCAAAGTTTGGGACGGCTGTGTTCCCAAGAAGCTCGTCTACAGTACCAGGTAAATATCCCAGAAAGCAAAAAATGGATAAATAATTTGTGGCACGTACGTGCAATGCAATATCACTCAGCAATGAAATCTGTGTCATCAGGCCCGTAGCGGCATAGTGAGTGGATGCAGGTACGGTGATTCTACGTGAACTACGTCACACAGAAAAAGAAACATCATAAGATATCACTAATGCACGGAATGTAAACTTGACTACACATGAACTGAATTACAAAACAGAACAGGGTCTCAAATTTAGAAAACCAACTAGTGCTTGCTTATGGGGAAAGGTGCCTTGGGGTGCTGCATAAAACCAGAGACTGAAATTAGCACAGATAACATTCCATAAGCCAAATATGTAATAGACAAGACCTACACCTTGCTCAACGAAATGGACTGAACACCACATATTCAACGCCTAGGAATATACCTGACTAGGAAGAATCTTAAAACCCATGGATTTATATGTCTCCATAAGAGAATCAAGTGTGTGTACAGCGGCATAAACGCAGCAGTGAAAATCTGATAAATCCCATTAAGAAAATAAATTTCAAAAACAAAACACAAAGACAGTGAAATAGAGAGCAATTCTTAAATAATTCACTCAGGGCATGTGATGCAACCGGGATTTAACACATCTACACCCAGAGCTGGTTGAGACATAAGGCTGGACACTTCAGGCTGATAGCATTGGTGAGTTTCGATGAGCAAATGCAGACCCTTTGAAGTCATACTGCATGGTACCCATTCCATGGGTCCCAACTCTCCAGGTTCAAGGGATTCTTCCTCCAGCTAAAACATGCATGGGAAACACAGAGTATCGTCCACCGTGTGATTGGGAGACGATTTAAAATGCATCTCAGTTTTCGATTCCTGGTCCTCGGGTTCACCATTCCAGATGCTTTACTAACACTCTCCCCGCTTGGAGAGTCAGTGCCTTTAACCTCCTCTTTGGCACAGCTTGCAATTTCTGTGCAAGATGAACAGGAATAGGGAGAACCAATGAGAGACTAGCTGTAGGTGTCTGCACGGGCAAATGTAACGCTCATTTCCCACCAGGAAGAGGAATTAACCAAAGGCTCAGTGTGCCCTGCCGGAAACAGATTAGGGCCTGAAGCAATCCTGCGGTTTTGTGCCAAGCTCACAAGAAAGCGAGTTGAAGAAAGGAGCTCAGGGGCACTGTAATTCACAAACCTGCAGAGTTATAAATGACAGCTATCCTCCAAAAATATATTGAAGTAAGCCTGCGAAGGGGACTTGAAATCGGGGCAGAATTTCAGGAAAACGATTGCAGGGGGTAGACTGGAATTGCCCTGATACATAGGAAAATAGGCACAACGTCGACAATGATGCACTTGGCCAAAAAGAGCGTATGCGTTTTTTCCTGAATATATTCAGGAAAAAACGCGTACGCCCTTTTTGGACAACCAAGCAAGCCTGTAAAGGAAATCTGCACTACAATGAAATCTCACTGCCCCCCGGCAAAAGGGCCATCTGAAAAAAGTGTAAAATCCAGAAAGGTAGGACAGGATATGGAGAACAGGGAGCCTTGTTATGCTGATTGGCAGGATGTAAATTGTGAACAGCCACCCTGGAGAAGTGTATGGTGTTTCCTGAAACACGTAAGAAATAAAGCAACACAGCCTATGGCAATTGCACTTATGGTCCTATTCCTTAGGGAAATTAAAATCAAAAACAGGGAGCCACCCCAAAGTTTGGGACGGCTGTGTTCCCAAGAAGCTCGTCTACAGTACCAGGTAAATATCCCAGAAAGCAAAAAATGGATAAAGAAGTTGTGGCACGTACGTGCAATGCAGTATAACTCAGCAATGAAATCTGTGTCATCAGGCCCTTAGTGGCATAGTGAGTGGATGCAGGTACGGTGATTCTATGTGAACTACGTCACACAGAAAAAGAAACATCATAAGATATCACTAATACACGGAATGTAAACTTGACTACACATGAACTGAATTACAAAACAGAACAGGGTCTCAAATTTAGAAAACCAACTAGTGCTTGCTTATGGGGAAAGGTACCTTGGGCTGTTGCATAAAACCAGAGACTGAAATTAGCACAGATAACTTTCCATAAGCCAAATATGTAATAGACAAGACCTACTCCTTGCTCAACGAAATGGACTCAACACGACATATTCAAGGCCTAGGAATATACCTGACTAGGAAGAATCTTAAAACCCATTGATATATATGTCTCCGTAAGAGTATCAAGCGTGTGTACAGCGGTGGAAATGCAGCAGTGAAAATCCGATAAATCCCATTATCAAAATAAATTTCGGAAACAAAACACAAAGACAGTGAAATAGAGAGCAATTCTTAAATAATTCACTCAGGGCATGTGATGCAAAAGGGATTGTCCACATCTACACCCAGAGCTGGTGGAGACATAAGGCTGGACACTTCAGGCTGATAGCATTGGTGAGTTTCGGTGAGCAAATGCAGACCCTTTGAAGTCATACAGCATGGTACCTATTCCATGGGTCCCAACTCTTCAGGTTCAAGGGATTCTTCCTCCAGCTAAAACATGCATGGGAAACCCAGAGTATCGTCCACCGTGTGATTGGGAAACGATTTAAAATGCATCTCAGTTTTCGAATCCTGGTCCTCGGGTTCACCATTCCAGATGCTTTACTAACACTCTCCCCGCTTGGAAAGTCATTCCCTTTAACCTCCTCTTTGGCACAGCTTGCCATTTCTGTGCAAGATGAACAGGAATAGGGAGAACCAATGAGAGACTAGCTGTAGGTGTCTGCACGGGCAAATGTAACGCTCATTGCCCACCAGGAAGAACAATTAAACAAAGGCTCAGTGTGCCCAGCTGGAAACAGATTAGGGCCTTAAGCAATCCTGCGGTTTTGTGCCCAGCTCACAAGAAAGCGAGTTGAAGAAAGGAGCTCAGGGGCACTGTAATTCACAAACCTGCAGAGTTATAAATGACAGCTATCTTCCAAAAGTATATTGAAGTAAGCCTGCGAAGGGGACTTGAAAGCAGGGAAGAATTTCAGGAAAACGATTGCAGGGGGTAGACTGGAATTGCCCTGAAAGCATAGGAAAAGAGGCACAACGTCGACAATGATGCACTTGGCCAAAAAGGGCGTAAGCGTTTTTTCCTGAATATATTCAGGAAAAAACGCATACGCCCTTTTTGGCCAACCGAGCAAGCCTGTAAAGGAAATCTGCACTACAATGAAATCTCACTGCCCCCCGGCAAAAGGGCCATCTGAAAAAAGTGTAAAATCCAGAAAGGTAGGACAGGATATGGAGAACAGGGAGCCTTGTTATGCTGATTGGCAGGATGTAAATTGTGAACAGCCACCCTGGAGAAGTGTATGGTGTTTCCTGAAACACGTAAGAAATAAAGCAACACAGCCTATGGCAATTGCACTTATGGTCCTATTCCTTAGGGAAATTAAAATCAAAAACAGGGAGCCACCCCAAAGTTTGGGACGGCTGTGTTCCCAAGAAGCTCGTCTACAGTACCAGGTAAATATCCCAGAAAGCAAAAAATGGATAAAGAAGTTGTGGCACGTACGTGCAATGCAGTATAACTCAGCAATGAAATCTGTGTCATCAGGCCCGTAGTGGCATAGTGAGTGGATGCAGGTACGGTGATTCTACGTGAACTACGTCACACAGAAAAAGAAACATCATAAGATATCACTAATACACGGAATGTAAACTTGACTACACATGAACTGAATTACAAAAAAGAACAGGGTCTCAAATTTAGAAAACCAACTAGTGCTTGCTTATGGGGAAAGGTGCGTTGGGGTGCTGCATAAAACCAGAGACTGAAATTAGCACAGATAACTTTCCATAAGCCAAATATGTAATAGACAAGACCTACTCCTTGCTCAACGAAATGGACCCAACACCACATATTCAACGCCTAGGAATATACCTGACTAGGAAGAATGTTAAAACCCATGGATATATATGTCTCCGTAAGAGAATCAAGCGTGTGTACAGCGGCCGAAACGCAGCACTGAAAATCCGATAAATCCCATTATCAAAATAAATTTCGAAAACAAAACACAAAGACAGTGAAATAGAGAGCAATTCTTAAATAATTCACTCAGGGCATGTGATGCAACCGGGATTGACCACATCTACACCCAGAGCTGGTCGAGACATAAGGCTGGACACTTCAGGCTGATAGCATTGGTGAGTTTCGGTGAGCAAATGCAGACCCTTTGAAGTCATACTGCATGGTACCCATTCTATGGGTCCCAACTCTCCAGGTTCAAGGGATTCGTCCTCCAGCTAAAACATGCATGGGAAACCCAGAGTATCGTCCACCGTGTGATTGGGAAGCGATTTAAAATGCATCTCAGTTTTCGTATCCTGGTCCTCGGGTTCAACATTCCAGATGCTTTACTAACACTCTCCCCGCTTGGAGAGTCAGTGCCTTTAACCTCCTCTTTGGCACAGCTTGCAATTTCTGTGCAAGATTAACAGGAATAGGGAGAACCAATGAGAGACTAGCTGTAGGTGTCTGCACGGGCAAATGTAATGCTCATTGCCCACCAGGAAGAGGAATTAAACAAAGGCCCAGCGTGCCCTGCTGAAAACAGATTAGGGCCTGAAGCAATCCTGCGGTTTTGTGCCCAGCTCTCAAGAAAGCGAGTTGAAGAAAGGAGCTCAGGTGCACTGTAATTCACAAACCTGCAGAGTTATAAATGACAGCTATCCTCCAAAAATATATTGAAGTAAGCCTGCGAAGGGGCCTTGAAAGCGGGGCAGAATTTCAGGAAAACGATTGCAGGGGTAGACTGGAATTGCCCAGAAAGCATAGGAAAAGAGGCAGAACGTCGACAATGATGCACTTGGCCAAAAAGGGCGTATGCGTATTTTCCTGAATATATTCAGGAAAAAACGCATACGCCCTTTTTGGCCAACCAAGCAAGCCTGTAAAGGAAAACTGCACCACAACGAAGTCTCACTGCCCCCCGGGCAAAAGGGCCATCGGAAAAAAGTGTAAAATCCAGAAAGGTAGGACAGGATATGGAGAACAGGGAGCCTTGTTATGCTGATTGGCAGGATGTAATTTGCCAGCAGCCACCCTGGAGAAGTGTATGGTTTTTCCTGAAACCCATAAGAAACAAAGCAACACAGCCTATGGCACTTCCACTTATGGTCCCAAAGATTACGGAAATTAAAATCAAAAACAGACAGCCACCCCAATGTTTGGGACGGCTGTGTTCACAAGAAGCTCGTCTACAGTACCAGGTAAATATCCCAGAAAGCAAAAAATGGATAAAGAAGTTGTGGCACGTACGTGCAATGCAATATCACTCAGCAATGAAATCTGTGTCATCAGGCCCGTAGCGGCATAGTGAGTGGATGCAGGTACGGTGATTCTACGTGAACTACGTCACACAGAAAAAGAAACATCATAAGATATCACTAATACACGGAATGTAAACTTGACTACACATGAACTGAATTACAAAACAGAACAGGGTCTCAAATTTAGAAAACCAATTAGTGCTTGCTTATGGGGAAAGGTGCGTTGGGGTGCTGCATAAAACCAGAGACTGAAATTAGCACAGATAACATTCCATAAGCCAAATATGTAATAGACAAGACCTACTCCTTGCTCAACGAAATGGACCCAACACCACATATTCAACGCCTAGGAATATACCTGACTAGGAAGAATTTTAAAACCCATGGATTTATATGTCTCCATAAGAGAATCAAGCGTGTGTACAGCGGCATAACGGCAGCAGTGAAAATCCGATAAATCCCATTATCAAAATAAATTTCAAAAACAAAACACAAAGACAGTGAAATACAGAGCAATTCTTAAATAATTCACTCAGGGCATGTGATGCAACCGGGATTGACCACATCTACACCCAGAGCTGGTTGAGACATAAGGCTGGACACTTCAGGCTGATAGCATTGGTGAGTTTCGGTGAGCAAATGCAGACCCTTTGAAGTCATACTGCATGGTACCCATTCCATGGGTCCCAACTCTCCAGGTTCAAGGGATTCTTCCTCCAGCTAAAACATGCATGGGAAACCCAGAGTATCGTCCACCGTGTAATTGGGAAACGATTTAAAATGTATCTCAATTTTCGTATCCTGGTCCTCGGGTTCACCATTCCAGATGCTTTACTAACACTCTCCCCGCTTGGAGAGTCAGTGCCTTTAACCTCCTCTTTGGCACAGCTTGAAATTTCTGTGCAAGATGAACAGGAATAGGGAGAACCAATGAGAAACTAGCTGTAGGTGTCTGCACGGGCAAATGTAACGCTCATTTCCCACCAGGAAGAGGAATTAACCAAAGGCTCAGCGTGCCCTGCCGGAAACTGATTAGGGCCTGAAGCAATCCTGCGGTTTTGTGCCCAGCTCACAAGAAAGCGAGTTGAAGAGAGGAGCTCAGGGGCACTGTAATTCACAAACCTGCAGAGTTATAAATGACAGCTATCCTCCAAAAATATATTGAAGTAAGCCTACGAAGGGGACTTGAAAGCGGGGCAGAGTTTCAGAAAAACCATTGCAGGGGGTAGACTGGAATTGCCCTGAAAGCATAGGAAAAGAGGGAGAACGTGGACAATGATGCACTTGGCCAAAAAGGGCATATGCGTTTTTTCCTGAATATATTCAGGAAAAAACGCATACGCCCTTTTTGGCCAAACAAGCAAGCCTGTAAAGGAAATCTGCACTACAATGAAGTCTCACTGCCCCCCGGGCAAAAGGGCCATCTGAAAAAAGTGTAAAATCCAGAAAGGTAGGACAGGATATGGAGAACAGGGAGCCTTGTTATGCTGATTGGCAGGATGTAAATTGCCAGCAGCCACCCTGGAGAAGTGTATGGTGTTTCTTGAAACACGTAAGAAACAAAGCAACACAGCCTATGGCACTTCCACTTATGGTCCTATAGCTTACGGAAATTAAAATCAAAAACAGAGAGCCACCCCAAAGTTTGGGACGGCTGTGTTCCCAAGAAGCTCGTCTACAGTACCAGGTAAATATCCCAGAAAGCAAAAAATGGATAAATAATTTGTGGCACGTACGTGCAATGCAATATCACTCAGCAATGAAATCTGTGTCATCAGGCCCGTAGCGGCATAGTGAGTGGATGCAGGTATGGTGATTCTACGTGAACTACCTCACACAGAAAAAGAAACATCATAAGATATCACTAATACACGAAATATAAACTTGACTACACATGAACTGAATTACAAAACAGAACAGGGTCTCAAATTTAGAAAACCAACTAGTGCTTGCTTATGGGGAAAGGTGCCTTGGGGTGCTGCATAAAACCAGAGACTGAAATTAGCACAGATAAAATTCCATAAGCCAAATATGTAATAGACAAGACCTACACCTTGCTCAACGAAATGGACTCAACACCACATATTCAACGCCTAGGAATATACCTGACTAGGAAGAATCTTAAAACCCATGGATTTATATGTCTCCATAAGAGAATCAAGTGTGTGTACAGCGGCATAAACGCAGCAGTGAAAATCTGATAAATCCCATTAAGAAAATAAATTTCAAAAACAAAACACAAAGACAGTGAAATAGAGAGCAATTCTTAAATAATTCACTCAGGGCATGTGATGCAACCGGGATTTAACACATCTACACCCAGAGCTGGTTGAGACATAAGGCTGGACACTTCAGGCTGATAGCATTGGTGAGTTTCGGTGAGCAAATGCAGACCCTTTGAAGTCATACTGCATGGTACCCATTCCATGGGTCCCAACTCTCCAGGTTCAAGGGATTCTTCCTCCAGCTAAAACATGCATGGGAAACACAGAGTATCGTCCACCGTGTGATTGGGAGACGATTTAAAATGCATCTCAGTTTTCGATTCCTGGTCCTCGGGTTCACCATTCCAGATGCTTTACTAACACTCTCCCCGCTTGGAGAGTCAGTGCCTTTAACCTCCTCTTTGGCACAGCTTGCAATTTCTGTGCAAGATGAACAGGAATAGGGAGAACCAATGAGAGACTAGCTGTAGGTGTCTGCACGGGCAAATGTAACGCTCATTTCCCACCAGGAAGAGGAATTAACCAAAGGCTCAGTGTGCCCTGCCGGAAACAGATTAGGGCCTGAAGCAATCCTGCGGTTTTGTGCCCAGCTCACAAGAAAGCGAGTTGAAGAAAGGAGCTCAGGGGCACTGTAATTCACAAACCTGCAGAGTTATAAATGACAGCTATCCTCCAAAAATATATTGAAGTAAGCCTGCGAAGGGGACTTGAAATCGGGGCAGAATTTCAGGAAAACGATTGCAGGGGGTAGACTGGAATTGCCCTGATACATAGGAAAAGAGGCACAACGTCGACAATGATGCACTTGGCCAAAAAGAGCGTATGCGTTTTTTCCTGAATATATTCAGGAAAAAACGCGTACGCCCTTTTTGGACAACCAAGCAAGCCTGTAAAGGAAATCTGCACTACAATGAAATCTCACTGCCCCCCGGCAAAAGGGCCATCTGAAAAAAGTGTAAAATCCAGAAAGGTAGGACAGGATATGGAGAACAGGGAGCCTTGTTATGCTGATTGGCAGGATGTAAATTGTGAACAGCCACCCTGGAGAAGTGTATGGTGTTTCCTGAAACACGTAAGAAATAAAGCAACACAGCCTATGGCAATTGCACTTATGGTCCTATTCCTTAGGGAAATTAAAATCAAAAACAGGGAGCCACCCCAAAGTTTGGGACGGCTGTGTTCCCAAGAAGCTCGTCTACAGTACCAGGTAAATATCCCAGAAAGCAAAAAATGGATAAAGAAGTTGTGGCACGTACGTGCAATGCAGTATAACTCAGCAATGAAATCTGTGTCATCAGGCCCTTAGTGGCATAGTGAGTGGATGCAGGTACGGTGATTCTATGTGAACTACGTCACACAGAAAAAGAAACATCATAAGATATCACTAATACACGGAATGTAAACTTGACTACACATGAACTGAATTACAAAACAGAACAGGGTCTCAAATTTAGAAAACCAACTAGTGCTTGCTTAAGGGGGAAGGTGCCTTGGGCTGTTGCATAAAACCAGAGACTGAAATTAGCACAGATAACTTTCAATAAGCCAAATATGTAATAGACAAGACCTACTCCTTTCTCAACGAAATGGACTCAACACCACATATTCAAGGCCTAGGAATATACCTGACTAGGAAGAATCTTAAAACCCATTGATATATATGTCTCCGTAAGAGTATCAAGCGTGTGTACAGCGGTGGAAATGCAGCAGTGAAAATCCGATAAATCCCATTATCAAAATAAATTTCGGAAACAAAACACAAAGACTGTGAAATAGAGAGCAATTCTTAAATAATTCACTCAGGGCATGTGATGCAAAAGGGATTGACCACATCTACACCCAGAGCTGGTGGAGACATAAGGCTGGACACTTCAGGCTGATAGCATTGGTGAGTTTCGGTGAGCAAATGCAGACCCTTTGAAGTCATACAGCATGGTACCTATTCCATGGGTCCCAACTCTTCAGGTTCAAGGGATTCTTCCTCCAGCTAAAACATGCATGGGAAACCCAGAGTATCGTCCACCGTGTGATTGGGAAACGATTTAAAATGCATCTCAGTTTTCGAATCCTGGTCCTCGGGTTCACCATTCCAGATGCTTTACTAACACTCTCCCCGCTTGGAAAGTCAGTGCCTTTAACCTCCTCTTTGGCACAGCTTGCAATTTCTGTGCAAGATGAACAGGAATAGGGAGAACCAATGAGAGACTAGCTGTAGGTGTCTGCACGGGCAAATGTAACGCTCATTGCCCACCAGGAAGAACAATTAAACAAAGGCTCAGTGTGCCCAGCTGGAAACAGATTAGGGCCTTAAGCAATCCTGCGGTTTTGTGCCCAGCTCACAAGAAAGCGAGTTGAAGAAAGGAGCTCAGGGGCACTGTAATTCACAAACCTGCAGAGTTATAAATGACAGCTATCTTCCAAAAGTATATTGAAGTAAGCCTGCGAAGGGGACTTGAAAGCAGGGCAGAATTTCAGGAAAACGATTGCAGGGGGTAGACTGGAATTGCCCTGAAAGCATAGGAAAAGAGGCACAACGTCGACAATGATGCACTTGGCCAAAAAGGGCGTAAGCGTTTTTTCCTGAATATATTCAGGAAAAAACGCATACGCCCTTTTTGGCCAACCGAGCAAGCCTGTAAAGGAAATCTGCACTACAATGAAATCTCACTGCCCCCCGGCAAAAGGGCCATCTGAAAAAAGTGTAAAATCCAGAAAGGTAGGACAGGATATGGAGAACAGGGAGCCTTGTTATGCTGATTGGCAGGATGTAAATTGTGAACAGCCACCCTGGAGAAGTGTATGGTGTTTCCTGAAACACGTAAGAAATAAAGCAACACAGCCTATGGCAATTGCACTTATGGTCCTATTCCTTAGGGAAATTAAAATCAAAAACAGGGAGCCACCCCAAAGTTTGGGACGGCTGTGTTCCCAAGAAGCTGGTCTACAGTACCAGGTAAATATCCCAGAAAGCAAAAAATGGATAAAGAAGTTGTGGCACGTACGTGCAATGCAGTATAACTCAGCAATGAAATCTGTGTCATCAGGCCCGTAGTGGCATAGTGAGTGGATGCAGGTACGGTGATTCTACGTGAACTACGTCACACAGAAAAAGAAACATCATAAGATATCACTAATACACGGAATGTAAACTTGACTACACATGAACTGAATTACAAAAAAGAACAGGGTCTCAAATTTAGAAAACCAACTAGTGCTTGCTTATGGGGAAAGGTGCGTTGGGGTGCTGCATAAAACCAGAGACTGAAATTAGCACAGATAACTTTCCATAAGCCAAATATGTAATAGACAAGACCTACTCCTTGCTCAACGAAATGGACCCAACACCACATATTCAACGCCTAGGAATATACCTGACTAGGAAGAATGTTAAAACCCATTGATATATATGTCTCCGTAAGAGAATCAAGCGTGTGTACAGCGGCCGAAACGCAGCACTGAAAATCCGATAAATCCCATTATCAAAATAAATTTCGAAAACAAAACACAAAGACAGTGAAATAGAGAGCAATTCTTAAATAATTCACTCAGGGCATGTGATGCAACCGGGATTGACCACATCTACACCCAGAGCTGGTCGAGACATAAGGCTGGACACTTCAGGCTGATAGCATTGGTGAGTTTCGGTGAGCAAATGCAGACCCTTTGAAGTCATACTGCATGGTACCCATTCTATGGGTCCCAACTCTCCAGGTTCAAGGGATTCGTCCTCCAGCTAAAACATGCATGGGAAACCCAGAGTATCGTCCACCGTGTGATTGGGAAGCGATTTAAAATGCATCTCAGTTTTCGTATCCTGGTCCTCGGGTTCAACATTCCAGATGCTTTACTAACACTTTCCCCGCTTGGAGAGTCAGTGCCTTTAACCTCCTCTTTGGCACAGCTTGCAATTTCTGTGCAAGATGAACAGGAATAGGGAGAACCAATGAGAGACTAGCTGTAGGTGTCTGCACGGGCAAATGTAATGCTCATTGCCCACCAGGAAGAGGAATTAAACAAAGGCCCAGCATGCCCTGCTGAAAACAGATTAGGGCCTGAAGCAATCCTGCGGTTTTGTGCCCAGCTCTCAAGAAAGCGAGTTGAAGAAAGGAGCTCAGGTGCACTGTAATTCACAAACCTGCAGAGTTATAAATGACAGCTATCCTCCAAAAATATATTGAAGTAAGCCTGCGAAGGGGCCTTGAAAGCGGGGCAGAATTTCAGGAAAACGATTGCAGGGGTAGACTGGAATTGCCCAGAAAGCATAGGAAAAGAGGCAGAACGTCGACAATGATGCACTTGGCCAAAAAGGGCGTATGCGTATTTTCCTGAATATATTCAGGAAAAAACGCATACGCCCTTTTTGGCCAACCAAGCAAGCCTGTAAAGGAAAACTGCACCACAACGAAGTCTCACTGCCCCCCGGGCAAAAGGGCCATCGGAAAAAAGTGTAAAATCCAGAAAGGTAGGACAGGATATGGAGAACAGGGAGCCTTGTTATGCTGATTGGCAGGATGTAATTTGCCAGCAGCCACCCTGGAGAAGTGTATGGTGTTTCCTGAAACACGTAAGAAACAAAGCAACACAGCCTATGGCACTTCCACTTATGGTCCTATAGATTACGGAAATTAAAATCAAAAACAGACAGCCACCCCAATATTAGGGACGGCTGTGTTCACAAGAAGCTCGTCTACAGTATCAGGTAAATATCCCAGAAAGCAAAAAATGGATAAAGAAGTTGTGGCACGTACGTACAATGCAATATCACTCAGCAATGAAACCTGTGTCATCAGGCCCGTAGCGGCATAGTGAGTGGATGCAGGTACGGTGATTCTACGTGAACTACGTCACACAGAAAAAGAAACATCATAAGATATCACTAATACACGGAATGTAAACTTGACTACACATGAACTGAATTACAAAACAGAACAGGGTCTCAAATTTAGAAAACCAACTACTGCTTGCTTATGGGGAAAGGTGCGTTGGGGTGCTGCATAAAACCAGAGACTGAAATTAGCACAGATAACTTTCCATAAGCCAAATATGTAATAGACAAGACCTACTCCTTGCTCAACGAAATGGACCCAACACCACATATTCAACGCCTAGGAATATACCTGACTAGGAAGAATCTTAAAACCCATGGATATATATGTCTCCGTAAGAGAATCAAGCGTGTGTACAGCGGCCGAAACGCAGCAGTGAAAATCCGATAAATCCCATTATCAAAATAAATTTCGAAAACAAAACACAAAGACAGTGAAATAGAGAGCAATTCTTAACTAATTCACTCAGGGCATGTGATGCAACCGGGATTGACCACATCTAAACCCAGAGCTGGTTGAGACATAAGGCTGGACACTTCAGGCTGATAGCATTGGTGAGTTTCGGTGAGCAAATGCAGACCCTTTGAACTCATACTACATGGTACCCATTCCATGGGTCCCAACTCTCCAGGATCAAGGGATTCTTCCTCCAGCTAAAACATGCATGGGAAACCCAGAGTATCGTCCACCGTGTGATTGGGAAACGATTTAAAATGCATCTCAGTTTTCGTATCCTGGTTCTCGGGTTCACCATTCCAGATGCTTTACTAACACTCTCCCCGCTTGGAGAGTCAGTGCCTTTAACCTCCTGTTGGGCACAGCTTGCCATTTCTGTGCAAGATGAACAGGAATAGGGAGAACCAGTGAGAGACTAGCTGTAGGTGTCTGCACGGGCAAATGTAATGCTCATTGCCGACCAGGAAGAGGAATTAAACAAAGGCTCAGCGTGCCCTGCTGGAAACAGATTAGGGCCTGAAGCAATCCTGCGGTTTTGTGCCCAGCTCACAAGAAAGCGAGTTGAAGAAAGGAGCTCAGGGGCACTGTAATTCACAAACCTGCAGAGTTATAAATGACAGCTATCCTCCAAAAATATATTGAAGTAAGCCTGCGAAGGGGACTTGAAAGCGGGGCAGAATTTCAGGAAAACGATTGCAGGGGGTAGACTGGAATTGCCCTGAAAGCATAGGAAAAGAGGCAGAACGTCGACAATGATGCACTTGGCCAAAAAGGGCGTATGCGTTTTTTCCTGAATATATTCAGGAAAAAATGCATACGCCCTTTTTGGCCAACCAAGCAAGCCTGTAAAGGAAATCTGCACTACAATGAAGTCTCACTGCCCCCCGGGCAAAAGGGCCATCTGAAAAAAGTATAAAATCCAGAAATGTAGGACAGGATATGGAGAACAGGGAGCCTTGTTATGCTGATTGGCAGGATGTAAATTGCCAGCAGCCACCCTGGAGAAGTGTATGGTGTTTCCTGAAACACGTAAGAAACAAAGCAACACAGCCTATGGCACTTCCACTTATGATCCTATAGCTTACGGAAATTAAAATCAAAAACAGACAGCCACCCCAATATTTGGGACGGCTGTGTTCACAAGAAGCTCGTCTACAGTATCAGGTAAATATCCCAGAAAGCAAACAATGGATAAAGAAGTTGTGGCACGTACGTACAATGCAATATCACTCAGCAATGAAATCTGTGTCATCAGGCCCGTAGCGGCATAGTGAGTGGATGCAGGTACGGTGTTTCTACGTGAACTACGTCACACAGAAAAAGAAACATCATAAGATATCACTAATACACGGAATGTAAACTTGACTACACATGAACTGAATTACAAAACAGAACAGGGTCTCAAATTTAGAAAACCAACTAGTGCTTTCTTATGGGGAAAGGTGCCTTTGGGTGCTGCATAAAACCAGAGACTGAAATTAGCACAGATAACTTTCCATAAGCCAAATATGTAATAGACAAGACCTACTCCTTGCTCAACGAAATGGACCCAACACCACATATTCAACGCCTAGGAATATACCTGACTAGGAAGAATCTTAAAACCCATGGATATATATGTCTCCGTAAGAGAATCAAGCGTGTGTACAGCGGCCGAAACGCAGCAGTGAAAATCCGATAAATCCCATTATCAAAATAAATTTCGAAAACAAAACACAAAGACAGTGAAATAGAGAGCAATTCTTAACTAATTCACTCAGGGCATGTGATGCAACCGGGATTGACCACATCTAAACCCAGAGCTGGTTGAGACATAAGGCTGGACACTTCAGGCTGATAGCATTGGTGAGTTTCGGTGAGCAAATGCAGACCCTTTGAACTCATACTACATGGTACCCATTCCATGGGTCCCAACTCTCCAGGATCAAGGGATTCTTCCTCCAGCTAAAACATGCATGGGAAACCCAGAGTATCGTCCACCGTGTGATTGGGAAACGATTTAAAATGCATCTCAGTTTTCGTATCCTGGTTCTCGGGTTCACCATTCCAGATGCTTTACTAACACTCTCCCCGCTTGGAGAGTCAGTGCCTTTAACCTCCTGTTGGGCACAGCTTGCCATTTCTGTGCAAGATGAACAGGAATAGGGAGAACCAGTGAGAGACTAGCTGTAGGTGTCTGCACGGGCAAATGTAATGCTCATTGCCGACCAGGAAGAGGAATGAAACAAAGGCTCAGCGTGCCCTGCTGGAAACAGATTAGGGCCTGAAGCAATCCTGCGGTTTTGTGCCCAGCTCACAAGAAAGCGAGTTGAAGAAAGGAGCTCAGGGGCACTGTAATTCACAAACCTGCAGAGTTATAAATGACAGCTATCCTCCAAAAATATATTGAAGTAAGCCTGCGAAGGGGACTTGAAAGCGGGGCAGAATTTCAGGAAAACGATTGCAGGGGGTAGACTGGAATTGCCCTGAAAGCATAGGAAAAGAGGCAGAACGTCGACAATGATGCACTTGGCCAAAAAGGGCGTATGCGTTTTTTCCTGAATATATTCAGGAAAAAATGCATACGCCCTTTTTGGCCAACCAAGCAAGCCTGTAAAGGAAATCTGCACTACAATGAAGTCTCACTGCCCCCCGGGCAAAAGGGCCATCTGAAAAAAGTATAAAATCCAGAAATGTAGGACAGGATATGGAGAACAGGGAGCCTTGTTATGCTGATTGGCAGGATGTAAATTGCCAGCAGCCACCCTGGAGAAGTGTATGGTGTTTCCTGAAACACGTAAGAAACAAAGCAACACAGCCTATGGCACTTCCACTTATGATCCTATAGCTTACGGAAATTAAAATCAAAAACAGACAGCCACCCCAATATTTGGGACGGCTGTGTTCACAAGAAGCTCGTCTACAGTATCAGGTAAATATCCCAGAAAGCAAACAATGGATAAAGAAGTTGTGGCACGTACGTACAATGCAATATCACTCAGCAATGAAATCTGTGTCATCAGGCCCGTAGCGGCATAGTGAGTGGATGCAGGTACGGTGTTTCTACGTGAACTACGTCACACAGAAAAAGAAACATCATAAGATATCACTAATACACGGAATGTAAACTTGACTACACATGAACTGAATTACAAAACAGAACAGGGTCTCAAATTTAGAAAACCAACTAGTGCTTTCTTATGGGGAAAGGTGCCTTTGGGTGCTGCATAAAACCAGAGACTGAAATTAGCACAGATAACTTTCCATAAGCCAAATATGTAATAGACAAGACCTACTCCTTGCTCAACGAAATGGACCCAACACCACATATTCAACGCCTAGGAATATACCTGACTAGGAAGAATCTTAAAACACATGGATATATATGTCTCCGTAAGAGAATCAAGCGTGTGTACAGCGGCGGAAATGCAGCAGTGAAAATCCGATAAATCCCATTATCAAAATAAATTTCGAAAACAAAACACAAAGACAGTGAAATAGAGAGCAATTCTTAAATAATTCACTCAGGGCATGTGATGCAACCGCGATTGACCACATCTACACCCAGAGCTGGTTGAGACATAAGGCTGGACACTTCAGGCTGATAGCACTGGTGAGTTTCGGTGAGCAAATGCAGACCCTTTGAAGTCATACTGCATGGTACCCATTCTATGGGTCCCAACTCTCCAGGTTCAAGGCATTCTTCCTCCAGCTAAAACATGCATGGGAAACCCAGAGTATCGTCCACCGTGTGATTGGGAAACGATTTAAAATGCATCTCAGTTTTCGTATCCTGGTCCTCGGGTTCACCATTCCAGATGCTTTACTAACACTCTCCCCGCTTGGAGAGTCAGTGCCTTTAACCTCCTGTTTCGCACAGCTTGCCATTTCTGTGCAAGATGAACAAGAATAGGGAGAACCAATGAGAGACTAGCTGTAGGTGTCTGCACGGGCAAATGTAACGCTCATTGCCCACCAGGAAGAGGAATTAAACAAAGGCTCAGTGTGCCCTGCTGGAAACAGATTAGGGACTGAAGCAATCCTGCGGTTTTGTGCCCAGCTCACAAGAAAGCGAGTTGAAGAAAGGAGTTCAGGGGCACTGTACTTCACAAACCTGCAGAGTTATAAATGACAGCTATCCTCCAAAAATATATTGAAGTATGCCTGCGAAGGGGACTTGAAAGCGGGGCTGAATTTCAGGAAAACGATTGCAGGGGGTAGACTGGAGCTGCCCTGAAAGCATAGGAAAAGAGGCAGAACGTCGACAATGATGCACTTGGCCAAAAAGGGCGTATGCGTATTTACCTGAATATATTCAGGAAAAAACGCATACGCCCTTTTTGGCCAACCAAGCAAGCCTGTAAAGGAAATCTGCACCACAATGAAATCTCACTGCCCCCCGGGCAAAAGGGCCATCGGAAAAAAGTGTAAAATCCAGAAAGGTAGGACAGGATATGGAGAACAGGGAGCCTTGTTATGCTGATTGGCAGGATGTAAATTGCCAGCAGCCACCCTGGAGAAGTGTATGGTGTTTCCTGAAACACGTAAGAAACAAAGCAACACAGCCTATGGCACTTCCACTTATGATCCTATAGCTTACGGAAATTAAAATCAAAAACATACAGCCACCCCAATATTTGGGACGGCTGTGTTCACAAGAAGCTCGTCTACAGTATCAGGTAAATATCCCAGAAAGCAAACAATGGATAAAGAAGTTGTGGCACGTACGTACAATGCAATATCACTCAGCAATGAAATCTGTGTCATCAGGCCCGTAGCGGCATAGTGAGTGGATGCAGGTACGGTGTTTCTACGTGAACTACGTCACACAGAAAAAGAAACATCATAAGATATCACTAATACACGGAATGTAAACTTGACTACACATGAACTGAATTACAAAACAGAACAGGGTCTCAAATTTAGAAAACCAACTAGTGCTTTCTTATGGGGAAAGGTGCCTTTGGGTGCTGCATAAAACCAGAGACTGAAATTAGCACAGATAACTTTCCATAAGCCAAATATGTAATAGACAAGACATACTCCTTGCTCAACGAAATGGACCCAACACCACATATTCAACGCCTAGGAATATACCTGACTAGGAAGAATCTTAAAACACATGGATATATATGTCTCCGTAAGAGAATCAAGCATGTGTACAGCGGTGGAAATGCAGCAGTGAAAATCCGATAAATCCCATTATCAAAATAAATTTCGAAAACAAAACACAAAGACAGTGAAATAGAGAGCAATTCTTAAATAATTCACTCAGGGCATGTGATGCAACCGCGATTGACCACATCTACACCCAGAGCTGTTTGAGACATAAGGCTGGACACTTCTGGCTGATAGCACTGGTGAGTTTCGGTGAGCAAATGCAGACCCTTTGAAGTCATACTGCATGGTACCCATTCTATGGGTCCCAACTCTCCAGGTTCAAGGCATTCTTCCTCCAGCTAAAACATGCATGGGAAACCCAGAGTATCGTCCACCGTGTGATTGGGAAACGATTTAAAATGCATCTCAGTTTTCGTATCCTGGTCCTCGGGTTCACCATTCCAGATGCTTTACTAACACTCTCCCCGCTTGGAGAGTCAGTGCCTTTAACCTCCTGTTTCGCACAGCTTGCCATTTCTGTGCAAGATGAACAAGAATAGGGAGAACCAATGAGAGACTAGCTGTAGGTGTCTGCACGGGCAAATGTAACGCTCATTGCCCACCAGGAAGAGGAATTAAACAAAGGCTCAGTGTGCCCTGCTGGAAACAGATTAGGGTCTGAAGCAATCCTGCGGTTTTGTGCCCAGCTCACAAGAAAGCGAGTTGAAGAAAGGAGTTCAGGGGCACTGTACTTCACAAACCTGCAGAGTTATAAATGACAGCTATCCTCCAAAAATATATTGAAGTATGCCTGCGAAGGGGACTTGAAAGCGGGGCTGAATTTCAGGAAAACGATTGCAGGGGGTAGACTGGAGCTGCCCTGAAAGCATAGGAAAAGAGGCACAACGTCGACAATGATGCACTTGGCCAAAAGGGGCGTATGCGTATTTTCCTGAATATATTCAGGAAAAAACGCATACGCCCTTTTTGGCCAACCAAGCAAGCCTGTAAAGGAAATCTGCACCACAATGAAATCTCACTGCCCCCCGGGCAAAAGGGCCATCGGAAAAAAGTGTAAAATCCAGAAAGGTAGGACAGGATATGGAGAACAGGGAGCCTTGTTATGCTGATTGGCAGGATGTAAATTGCCAGCAGCCACCCTGGAGAAGTGTATGGTGTTTCCTGAAACACGTAAGAAACAAAGCAACACAGCCTATGGCACTTCCACTTATGGTCCTATAGCTTACGGAAATTAAAATCAAAAACAGACAGCCACCCCAATATTTGGGACGGCTGTGTTCACAAGAAGCTCGACTACAGTATCAGGTAAATATCCCAGAAAGCAAAAAATGGATAAAGAAGTTGTGGCACGTACGTGCAATGCAATATCACTCAGCAATGAAATCTGTGTCATCAGGCCCGTAGCGGCATAGTAAGTGGATGCAGGTACGGTGATTCTACGTGAACTACATCACACAGAAAAAGAAACATCATAAGATATCACTAATACACGGAATGTAAACTTGACTACACATGAACTGAATTACAAAAAAGAACAAGGTCTCAAATTTAGAAAACCAACTAGTGCTTGCTTATGGGGAAAGGTGCGTTGGGGTGCTGCATAAAACCAGAGACTGAAATTAGCACAGATAACTTTCCATAAGCCAAATAAGTAATAGACAAGACCTACTCCTTGCTCAACGAAATGGACCCAACACCACATATTCAACGCCTAGGAATATACCTGACTAGGAAGAATCTTAAAACCCATGGATATATATGTTTCCGTAAGAGAATCAAGCGTGTGTACAGCGGCGGAAATGCAGCAGTGAAAATCCGATAAATCCCATTATCAAAATAAATTTCGAAAACAAAACACAAAGACAGTGAAATAGAGAGCAATTCTTAAATAATTCACTCAGGGCATGTGATGCAACCGGGATTGACCACATCTACACCCAGAGCTGGTTGAGACATAAGGCTGGACACTTCAGGCTGATAGCACTGGTGAGTTTCGGTGAGCAAATGCAGACCCTTTGAAGTCATACTGCATGGTACCCATTCCATGGGTCCCAACTCTCCAGGTTCAAGGCATTCTTCCTCCAGCTAAAACATGCATGGGAAACCCAGAGTATCGTCCACCGTGTGATTGGGAAACGATTTAAAATGCATCTCAGTTTTCGTATCCTGGTCCTCGGGTTCACCATTCCAGATGCTTTACTAACACTCTCCCCGCTTGGAGAGTCAGTGCCTTTAACCTCCTGTTTGGCACAGCTTGCCATTTCTGTGCAAGATGAACAGGAATAGGGAGAACCAATGAGAGACTAGCTGTAGGTGTCTGCACGGGCAAATGTAACGCTCATTGCCCACCAGGAAGAGGAATTAAACAAAGGCTCAGTGTGCCCTGCTGGAAACAGATTAGGGCCTGAAGCAATCCTGCGGTTTTGTGCCCAGCTCACAAGAAAGCGAGTTGAAGAAAGGAGCTCAGGGGCACTGTACTTCACAAACCTGCAGAGTTATAAATGACAGCTATCCTCCAAAAATATATTGAAGTAAGCCTGCGAAGGGGACTTGAAAGCGGGGCTGAATTTCAGGAAAACGATTGCAGGGGGTAGACTGGAATTGCCCTGAAAGCATAGGAAAAGAGGCACAACGTCGACAATGATGCACTTGGCCAAAAAGGGCGTATGCGTATTTTCCTGAATATATTCAGGAAAAAACGCATACGCCCTTTTTGGCCAACCAAGCAAGCCTGTAAAGGAAATCTGCACTACAATGAAATCTCACTGCCCCCCCGGGCAAAAGGGCCATCTGAAAAAAGTGTATAATCCAGAAAGGTAGGACAGGATATGGAGAAGAGGGAGCCTTGTTATGCTAATTGGCAGGATGTAAATTGCCAGCAGCCACTGTGGAGAAGTGTATGGTGTTTCCTGAAACACGTAAGAAACAAAGCAAAACAGCCTATGGCACTTCCACTTACGGTCCTATAGCTTACGGAAATTAAAATCAAAAACAGACAGCCACCCCAATATTTGGGACGGCTGTGTTCACAAGAAGCTCGTCTACAGTATCAGGTAAATATCCCAGAAAGCAAAAAATGGATAAAGAAGTTGTGGCACGTACGTACAATGCAATATCACTCAGCAATGAAATCTGTGTCATCAGGCCCGTAGCGGCATAGTGAGTGGATGCAGGTACGGTGATTCTACGTGAACTACGTCACACAGAAAAAGAAACATCATAAGATATCACTAATACACGGAATGTAAACTTGACTACACATGAACTGAATTACAAAAAAGAACAGGGTCTCAAATTTAGAAAACCAACTAGTGCTTGCTTATGGGGAAAGGTGCGTTGGGGTGCTGCATAAAAATAGAGACTGAAATTAGCACAGATAACTTTCCATAAGCCAAATATGTAATAGACAAGACCTACTCCTTGCTCAACGAAATGGACCCAACACCACATATTCAACTCCTAGGAATATACCTGACTAGGAAGAATCTTAAAACCCATGGATATATATGTCTCCGTAAGAGAATCAAGCGTGTGTACAGCGGCCGAAACGCAGCAGTGAAAATCCGATAAATCCCATTATCAAAATAAATTTCGAAAACAAAACACAAAGACAGTGAAATAGAGAGCAATTCTTAAATAATTCACTCAGGGCATGTGATGCAACCGGGATTGACCACATCTACACCCAGAGCTGGTTGAGACATAAGGCTGGACACTTCAGGCTGATAGCATTGGTGAGTGTCGGTGAGCAAATGCAGACCCTTTGAAGTCATACTGCATGGTACCCATTCCAATTGTCCCAACTCTCCAGGTTCAAGGGATTCTTCCTCCAGCTAAAACATGCATGGGAAACCCAGAGTATCGTCCACCGTGTGATTGGGAAATGATTTAAAATGCATCTCAGTTTTCATATCCTGGTCCTCGGGTTCAACATTCCAGATGCTTTACTATCACTGTCCCCGCTTGGAGAGTCAGTGCCTTTAACCTCCTGTTTCGCACAGCTTGCAATTTCTGTGCAAGATTAACAGGAATAGGGAGAACCAATGAGAGACTAGCTGTAGGTGTCTGCACGGGCAAATGTAACGCTCATTGCCCACCAGGAAGAGGAATTAAACAAAGGCTCAGTGTGCCCTGCTGGAAACAGATTAGGGCCTGAAGCAATCCTGCGGTTTTGTGCCCATCTCACAAGAAAGCGAGTTGAGGAAAGGAGTTCAGGGGCACTGTACTTCACAAACCTGCAGAGTTATAAATGACAGCTATCCTCCAAAAATATATTGAAGTAAGCCTGCGAAGGGGACTTGAAAGCGGGGCTGAATTTCAGGAAAACGATTGCAGGGGGTAGACTGGAATTGCCCTGAAAGCATAGGAAAAGAGGCACAACGTCGACAATGATGCACTTGGCCAAAAAGGGCGTATGCGTTTTTTCCTGAATATATTCAGGAAAAAACGCATAGGCCCTTTTTGGCCAACCAAGCAAGCCTGTAAAGGAAATCTGCACTACAATGAAATCTCACTGCCCCCCCGGGCAAAAGGGCCATCTGAAAAAAGTGAAAAATCCAGAAAGGTAGGACAGGATATGGAGAACAGGGAGCCGTGTTATGCTGACTGGCAGGATGTAAATTGCCAGCAGCCACCCTGGAGAAGTGTATGGTGTTTCCTGAAACACGTAAGAAACAAAGCAACACAGCCTATGGCACTTCCACTTACGGTCCTATAGCTTACGGAAATTAAAATCAAAAACAGACAGCCACCCCAATATTTGGGACGGCTGTGTTCACAAGAAGCTCGTCTACAGTATCAGGTAAATATCCCAGAAAGCAAAAAATGGATAAAGAAGTTGTGGCACGTACGTGCAATGCAATATCACTCAGCAATGAAATCTGTGTCATCAGGCCCGTAGCGGCATAGTAAGTGGATGCAGGTACGGTGATTCTACGTGAACTACGTCACACAGAAAAAGAAACATCATAAGATATCACTAATACACGGAATGTAAACTTGACTACACATGAACTGAATTAAAAAAAAAACAGGGTCTCAAATTTAGAAAACCAACTAGTGCTTGCTTATGGGGAAAGGTGCGTTGGGGTGCTGCATAAAAATAGAGACTGAAATTAGCACAGATAACTTTCCATAAGCCAAATATGTAATAGACAAGACCTACTCCTTGGTCAACGAAATGGAACCAACACCACATATTCAACTCCTAGGAATATACCTGACTAGGAAGAATCTTAAAACCCATGGATATATATGTCTCCGTAAGAGAATCAAGCGTGTGTACAGCGGCCGAAACGCAGCAGTGAAAATCCGATAAATCCCATTATCAAAATAAATTTCGAAAACAAAACACAAAGACAGTGAAATAGAGAGCAATTCTTAAATAATTCACTCAGGGCATGTGATGCAACCGGGATTGACCACATCTACACCCAGAGCTGGTTGAGACATAAGGCTGGACACTTCAGGCTAATAGCATTGGTGAGTTTCGGTGAGCAAATGCAGACACTTTGAAGTCATGCTGCATGGTACCCATTCCATCGGTCCCAACTCTCCAGGTTCAAGGGATTCTTCCTCCAGCTAAAACATGCATGGGAAACCCAGAGTATCGTCCACCGTGTGATTGGGAAACGATTAAAAATGCATCTCAGTTTTCGTATCCTGGTTCTCGGGTTCACCATTCCAGATGCTTTACTAACACTCTCCCCGCTTGGAGAGTCAGTGCCTTTAACCTCCTGTTGGGCACAGCTTGCAATTTCTGTGCAAGATGAACAGGAATAGGGAGAACCAGTGAGAGACTACCTGTAGGTGTCTGAACGGGCAAATGTAATGCTCATTGCCGACCAGGAAGAGGAATTAAACAAAGGCTCAGCGTGCCCTGCTGAAAACAGTATAGGGCCTGAAGCAATCCTGCGGTTTTGTGCCCAGCTCACAAGAAAGCG
The DNA here is from genome assembly GCF_963924675.1 of Phocoena phocoena. Taxonomy (NCBI): domain Eukaryota; kingdom Metazoa; phylum Chordata; class Mammalia; order Artiodactyla; family Phocoenidae; genus Phocoena; species Phocoena phocoena. The sequence goes on from NW_027077476.1 coordinate 150,248, forward strand.
AGTTGAAGAAAGGAGCTCAGGGGCACTGTAATTCACAAACCTGCAGAGTTATAAATGACAGCTATCCTCCAAAAATATATTGAAGTAAGCCTGCGAAGGGGACTTGAAAGCGGGGCAGAATTTCAGGAAAACGATTGCAGGGGGTAGACTGGAATTGCCCTGAAAGCATAGGAAAAGAGGCAGAACGTCGACAATGATGCACTTGGCCAAAAAGTGCATATGTGTTTTTTCCTGAATATATTCAGGAAAAAACGCATACGCCCTTTTTGGCCAACCAAGCAAGCCTCTAAAGGAAATCTGCACTACAATGAAGTCTCACTGCCCCCCGGGCAAAAGGGCCATCTGAAAAAAGTATAAAATCCAGAAATGTAGGACAGGATATGGAGAACAGGGAGCCTTGTTATGCTGATTGGCAGGATGTAAATTGCCAGCAGCCACCCTGGAGAAGTGTATGGTGTTTCCTGAAACACGTAAGAAACAAAGCAACACAGCCTATGGCACTTCCACTTATGATCCTATAGCTTACGGAAATTAAAATCAAAAACAGACAGCCACCCCAATATTTGGGACGGCTGTGTTCACAAGAAGCTCGTCTACAGTATCAGGTAAATATCCCAGAAAGCAAACAATGGATAAAGAAGTTGTGGCACGTACGTACAATGCAATATCACTCAGCAATGAAATCTGTGTCATCAGGCCCGTAGCGGCATAGTGAGTGGATGCAGGTACGGTGTTTCTACGTGAACTACGTCACACAGAAAAAGAAACATCATAAGATATCACTAATACACGGAATGTAAACTTGACTACACATGAACTGAATTACAAAAAAGAACAGGGTCTCAAATTTAGAAAACCAACTAGTGCTTGCTTATGGGGAAAGGTGCGTTGGGGTGCTGCATAAAAATAGAGACTGAAATTAGCACAGATAACTTTCCATAAACCAAATATGTAATAGACAAGACCTACTCCTTGCTCAACGAAATGGACCCAACACCACATATTCAACTCCTAGGAATATACCTGACTAGGAAGAATCTTAAAACCCATGGATATATATGTCTCCGTAAGAGAATCAAGCGTGTGTACAGCAGCCGAAACGCAGCAGTGAAAATCCGATAAATCCCATTATGAAAATAAATTTCGAAAACAAAACACAAAGACAGTGAAATAGAGAGCAATTCTTAAATAATTCACTCAGGGCATGTGATGCAACCGGGATTGACCACATCTACACCCAGGGCTGGTTGAGACATAAGGCTGGACACTTCAGGCTGATAGCATTGGTGAGTTTCGGTGAGCAAATGCAGACCCTTTGAAGTCAACCTGCATGGTACCCATTCCATGGGTCCCAACTCTCCAGGTTCAAGGGATTCTTCCTCCAGCTAAAACATGCATGGGAAACCCAGAGTATCGTCCACCGTGTGATTGGGAAATGATTTAAAATGCATCTCAGTTTTCATATCCTGGTCCTCGGGTTCACCATTCCAGATGCTTTACTATCAGTCTCCCTGCTTGGAGAGTCAGTGCCTTTAACCTCCTGTTTCGCACAGCTTGCAATTTCTGTGCAAGATGAACAGGTTAGGGAGAACCAATGAGAGACTAGCTGTAGGTGTCTGCACGGGCAAATGTAACGCTCATTGCCCACCAGGAAGAGGAATTAAACAAAGGCTCAGTGTGCCCTGCTGGAAACAGATTAGGGCCTGAAGCAATCCTGCGGTTTTGTGCCCAGCTCACAAGAAAGCGAGTTGAAGAAAGGAGTTCTGGGGCACTGTACTTCACAATCCTGCAGAGTTATAAATGACAGCTATACTCCAAAAATATATTGAAGTAAGCCTGCGAAGGGGACTTGAAAGCGGGGCTGAATTTCAGGAAAACGATTGCAGGGGGTAGACTGGAATTGCCCTGAAAGCATAGGAATAGAGGCACAACGTCGACAATGATGCACTTGGCCAAAAAGGGCGTATGCGTTTTTTCCTGAATATATTCAGGAAAAAACGCATATGCCCTTTTTGGCCAACCAAGCAAGCCTGTAAAGGAAATCTGCACTACAATGATATCTCACTGCCCCCCCGGGCAAAAGGGCCATCTGAAAAAAGTGAAAAATCCAGAAAGGTAGGACAGGATATGGAGAACAGGGAGCCTTGTTATGCTGATTGGCAGGATGTAAATTGCCAGCAGCCACCCTGGAGAAGTGTATGGTGTTTCCTGAAACACGTAAGAAACAAAGCAACACAGCCTATGGCACTTCCACTTATGGTCCTATAGCTTACGGAAATTAAAATCAAAAACAGACAGCCACCCCAATATTTGGGACGGCTGTGTTCACAAGAAGCTCGTCTACAGTATCAGGTAAAAATCCCAGAAAGCAAAAAATGGATAAAGAAGTTGTGGCACGTACGTGCAATGCAATATCACTCAGCAATGAAATCTGTGTCATCAGGCCCGTAGCGGCATAGTGAGTGGATGCAGGTACGGTGATTCTACGTGAACTACGTCACACAGAAAAAGAAACATCATAAGATGTCACTAATACACGGAATGTAAACTTGACTACACATGAACTGAATTACAAAACAGAACAGGGTCTCAAATTTAGAAAACCAACTAGTGCTTGCTTATGGGGAAAGGTGCGTTGGGGTGCTGCATAAAACCAGAGACTGAAATTAGCACAGATAACATTCCATAAGCCAAATATGTAATAGACAAGACCTACTCCTTGCTCAACGAAATGGACCCAACACCACATATTCAACTCCTAGGAATATACCTGACTAGGAAGAATCTTAAAACCCATGGATATATATGTCTCTGTAAGAGAATCAAGCGTGTGTACAGCAGCCGAAACGCAGCAGTGAAAATCCGATAAATCCCATTATGAAAATAAATTTCGAAAACAAAACACAAAGACAGTGAAATAGAGAGCAATTCTTAAATAATTCACTCAGGGCATGTGATGCAACCGGGATTGACCACATCTACACCCAGAGCTGGTTGAGACATAAGGCTGGACACTTCAGGCTGATAGCATTGGTGAGTTTCGGTGAGCAAATGCAGACCCTTTGAAGTCAACCTGCATGGTACCCATTCCAAGGGTCCCAACTCTCCAGGTTCAAGGGATTCTTCCTCCAGCTAAAACATGCATGGGAAACCCAGAGTATCGTCCACCGTGTGATTGGGAAATGATTGAAAATGCATCTCAGTTTTCATATCCTGGTCCTCGGGTTCACCATTCCAGATGCTTTACTATCAGTCTCCCCGCTTGGAGAGTCAGTGCCTTTAACCTCATGTTTCGCACAGCTTGCAATTTCTGTGCAAGATGAACAGGAATAGGGAGAACCAATGAGAGACTAGCTGTAGGTGTCTGCACGGGCAAATGTAACGCTCATTGCCCACCAGGAAGAGGAATTAAACAAAGGCTCAGTGTGCCCTGCTGGAAACAGATTAGGGCCTGAAGCAATCCTGCGGTTTTGTGCCCAGCTCAAAAGAAAGCGAGTTGAAGAAAGGAGCTCAGGGGCACTGTAATTCACAAACCTGCAGAGTTATAAATGACAGCTATCCTCCAAAAATATACTGAAGTAAGCCTGCGAAGGGGACTTGAAAGCGGGGCAGAGTTACAGGAAAACCACTGCATGGGGTAGACTGGAATTGCCCTGAAAGCATAGGAAAAGAGGCACAACGTCGACAATGATGCACTTGGCCAAAAAGGGCATATGCGTTTTTTCCTGAATATATTCAGGAAAAAACGCATACGCCCTTTTTGGCCAACCAAGCAAGCCTGTAAAGGAAATCTGCACTACAATGAAGTCTCACAGCCCCCCGGGCAAAAGGGCCATCTGAAAAAAGTGTAAAATCCAGAAAGGTAGGGCAGGATATGGAGAACAGGGAGCCTTGTTATGCTGATTGGCAGGATGTAAATTGCCAGCAGCCACCCTGCAGAAGTGTATGGTGTTTCCTGAAACACGTAAGAAACAGAGCAACACAGCCTATGGCACTTCCACTTATGGTCCTATAGCTTACGGAAATTAAAATCAAAAACAGACAGCCACCCCAAAGTTTGGGACGGCTGTGTTCCCAAGAAGCTCGTCTACAGTATCAGGTAAATATCCCAGAAAGCAAAAATGGATAAAGAAGTTGTGGCACGTACGTGCAATGCAATATCACTCAGCAATGAAATCTGTGTCATCAGGCCCGTAGCGGCACAGTGAGTGGATGCAGGAACGGTGATTCTACGTGAACTACGTCACACAGAAAAAGTAACATCATAAGATATCACTAATACACGGAATGTAAACTTGACTACACATGAACTGAATTACAAAACAGAACAGGGTCTCAAATTTAGAAAACCAACTAGTGCTTGCTTATGGGGAAAGGTGCCTTGGGGTGCTGCAAAAAACCAGAGACTGAAATTAGCACAGATAACTTTCCATAAGCCAAATATGTAATAGACAAGACCTACTCCTTGCTCAACGAAATGGACCCAACACCACATATTCAACGCCTAGGAATATACCTGACTAGGAAGAATCTTAAAACCCATGGATACATATGTCTCCATAAGAGAATCAAGCCTGTGTACAGCGGCCGAAACGCAGCAGTGAAAATCCGATAAATCCCATTATCAAAATAAATTTCGAAAACAAAACACAAAGACAGTGAAATAGAAAGCAATTCTTAAATAATTCACTCAGGGCATGTGATGCAACCGGGAATGACCACATCTACACCCAGAGCTGGTGGAGACATAAGGCTGGACACTTCAGGCTGATAGCATTGGTGAGTTTCGGTGAGCAAATGCAGACCCTTTGATGTCATACTTCATGGTACCCATTCCATGGGTCCCAACTCTCCAGGTTCAAGGGATTCTTCCTCCAGCTAAAACATGCATGGGAAACCCAGAGTATCGTCCACCGTGTGATTGGGAAACGATTTAAATGCATCTCAGTTTTCGTATCCTGGTCCTCGGGTTCACCATTCCAGATGCTTTACTAACACTCTCCCTGCTTGGAGAGTCAGTGCCTTTAACCTCCTGTTTGGCTCAGCTTGCAATTTCTGTGCAAGATGAACAGGAATAGGGAGAACCAATGAGAGACTAGCTGTAGGTGTCTGCACGGGCAAATGTAACGCTCATTGCCCACCAGGAAGAGGAATTAAACAAAGGCTCAGTGTGCCCTGCTGGAAACAGATTAGGGCCTGAAGCAATCCTGCGGTTTTGTGCCCAGCTCACAAGAAAGCGAGTTGAAGAAAGGAGCTCAGGGGCACTGTAATTCACAAACCTGCAGAGTTATAAATGACAGCTATCCTCCAAAAATATATTGAAGTAAGCCTGCGAAGGGGACTTGAGAGCAGGGCAGAATTTCAGGAAAACGATTGCAGGGGGTAGACAGGAATTGCCCTGAAAACATAGGAAAAGAGGCACAACGTCGACAATGATGCACTTGGCCAAAAAGGGCGTATGCGGTTTTTCCTGAATATATTCAGGAAAAAAGACATACGCAGTTTTTGGCCAACCAAGCAAGCCTGTAAAGGAAATCTGCACTACAATGAAGTCTCACTGCCCCCCTGGCAAAAGGGCCATCTGAAAAAAGTGTAAAATCAAGAAAGGTAGGACAGGATATGGAGAAGAGGGAGCCTTGTTATGCTGATTGGCAGGATGTAAATTGCCAACCGCCACCCTGGAGAAGTGTATGGTGTTTCCTGAAACACGTAAGAAACAAAGCAACACAGCCTATGGCACTTGCACTTATGGTCCTATAGCTTACGGAAATTAAAATCAAAGACAGACAGCCACACCAATGTTTGGGACGGCTGTGTTCACAAGAAGCTCGTCTACAGTACGAGGTAAATAACCCAGAAAGCAAAAAATGGATAAAGAAGTTGTGGCACGTACGTGCAATGCAATATCACTCAGCAATGAAATCTGTGTCATCAGGCCCGTAGCGGCATAGTGAGTGGATGCAGGTACGGTGATTCTACGTGAACTATATCACACAGAAAAAGAAACATCATAAGATATCACTAATACACGGAATGTAAATTTAACTACACATGAACTGAATTACAAAACAGAACAGGGTCTCAAATTTTGAAAACCAACTAGTGCTTGCTTATGGGGAAATGTGCGTTGGGATGCTGCATAAAACGAGAGACTGAAATTAGCACAGATAACTTTCCATAAGCCAAATATGTAATAGACAAGACCTACTCCTTGCTCAACGAAATGGACTCAACACCACATATTCAACGCCAAGGAATATACCTGACTAGGAAGAATCTTAAAACCCATGGATTTATATGTCTCCGTAAGAGAATCAAGCGTGTGTACAGCGGCATAAACGCAGCAGTGAAAATCCGATAAATCCCATTATCAAAATAAATTTCAAAAACAAAACACAAAGACAGTGAAATAGAGAGAAATTCTTAAACAATTCACTCAGGGCATGTGATGCAACCGAGATTGACCACATCTACACCCACAGCTGGTTGAGACATAAGGCTGGACACTTCAGCCTTATAGCATTGGTGAGTTTCGGTGAGCAAATGCAGACCCTTTGAAGTCATACTGCATGGTACCCATTCCATGGGTCCCAACTCTCCAGGTTCAAGGGATTCTTCCTCCAGCTAAAACATGCATGAGAAACCCAGAGTATCGTCCACCGTGTGATTGGGAAATTATTTAAAATGCATCTCAGTTTTCGTATCCTGGTCCTCGGGTTCACCATTCCAGATGCTTTACTAACACTCTCCCCGCTTGGAGAGTCAGTGCCTTTAACCTCCTCTATGGCACAGCTTGCAATTTCTGTGCAAGATGAACAGGAATAGGGAGAACCAATGAGAGACTAGCTGTAGGTGTCTGCACGGGCAAATGTAATGCTCATTTCCCACCAGGAAGAGGAATTAACCAAACGCTCAGCGTGCCCTGCTGGAAAGAGATTAGTGCCTGAAGCAATCCTGCGGTTTTGTGCCCAGCTCACAAGAAAGCGAGTTGAAGAAAGGAGCTCAGGGGCACTGTAATTCACAAACCTGCAGAGTTATAAATGACAGCTATCCTCCAAAAATATATTGAAGTAAGCCTGCAAAGGGGACTTGAAATCGGGGCAGAAATTCAGGAAAACGATTGAAGGGTTAAACTGGAATTGCACTTAAAGAATAGGAAAAGAGGCAGAACGTCGATAATGATGCACTTGTCCAAAAAGTGCGGATGCTTTTTTCCCTAAATATATTCAGGAAAAAACGCATACGCACTTTTTGGCCAACCAAGAAGCTTGTAAATAAACCTGCACTACAATGAAATCTCAGTGCCCCCCAGGGCAAATGGGCCATTTAAAAAAATTGTAAAATCCAGAAACGGAGGACAGGCAATGGAAAACAGGGTTCCTTATTATGCTGATGCATATGATGTAAATTGCCGACAGCCATTCTGGAGAAGTGTTATGTGTTTCCTGAAACACGTAAGAAACAAAGCAACACAGCCTATGGCACTTCCACTTATGGTCCTACAGCTTAGGGAAATTAAAATCAAAAACACCCAGCCACCTCAAAGTTTGGGACCTCTCTGTTCACAAGAACCTCGTTTACAGTACCAGGTAAATATCTCAGAGAGCAAACAATGGATAAAGAAGTTGTGGTACGTACGTACAATGGAATATCACTCAGCAATGAAATCTGTGTCATCAGGCCCGTAGTGGCATAGTGAGTGGATACAGGTATGGTGATTCTACGTGAAATAAGTCACACATAAAAAGAAACATCATAAAATATCACTAATACACAGTATGTAAACTTGACTACACATGAACTGAATTACAAAACAGAACAGTCTCAAATTTAGAAAACCAACTTGTGCTTTCTTATGGAGAAAGGTGCGTTGGAGTGCTGCATAAAACCAGAGACTGAAATTAGCACAGATACCGTTCCATAAGCCAAATATGTAATAGACAAGACCTACTCCTTGCTCAACGAAATGGACTCAACACCACATATTCAACGCCTAGGAATATACCTGACTAGGAAGAATCTTAAAACTCGTGGATATTTATGTCTCCGTAAGAGAATCAAGAGTGTGTACAGCGGCATTAACGCAGCAGTGAAAATCCGATAAATCCCAGTGTCAAAAAAAATTTCATAAACAAAACACAATGACAGTGAAATAGAGAGCAATTCTTAAATAACTCACACAGGGCATGTGATGCAACCTGGTTTACCACATCTACACCCAGAGCTGGGTGAGAGATAAGGCTTGACCCTTTGGGCTGATAGCATTGGTGAGGTTCAGTGAGCAAATGCAGACCCTTTGATGTCATACTGCCTGGTACCCATTCCATGGTTCCCAACTCTCCAGGTTCAAGGGATTCTTCCTTCTGCTAAAATTTGCATGGGAAACCCAGAGTATGCTCCACCGTGTGACTGGGAAACCTTTTTACATGCATGTCTGTTTTCGTCCCCTGGTACTCAGGTTCACCATTCCAGACCCTTTTCTTACACTCTCCCCATTTGGAGAGTCAGTGCCTTTAACCTCCTGTTTGGCACTGTTTGCAATTTCTGCGCAAGATGAACAGGAATAAGGAGAACCAATGGGAGACTATCTGTAGGTGTGTGCACGGGCAAATATTTTTTTTAACATCTTTATTGGGGTATAATTGCTTTACAATGGTGTGTTAGTTTTTGCTTTATAACAAAGTGAATCAGCTATACATATACATATGCTCCCTGTGTCTTCCCTCTTGTGTCTCCCTCCCTCCCTCTCTCCCCCTTCCACCCCTCCAGGCTGTCCCAACGCCCCGAGCTAATATCCCTGTGCCTTGCGGCTGCTTCCCCCTTGCTATCTACCTTACTACATTTGTTAGTGTGTATATGTCCATGACTCTCTCTCGCCCTGTCAAAACTCACCATTCCCCCTCCCCATATCCTCAATTCCGTTCTCCAGTAGGTCTGCGCCTCTATTCCTGTCTTATCCCTAGGTTCTTCATGACATTTTTTTCCTTTAAATTCCATATATATGTGTTAGCATACGCTATTTGTCTTTTTCTTTCTGACTTACTTCACTCTGTATGACAGACTCTAGGTCTATCCATCTCATTACAAATAACTCAGTTTCATTTCTTTTTAAGGCTGAGTAATATTCCATTGTGTATATGTGCCACATCTTCTTTATCCATTCGTCCGATGATGGGCGCTTAGGTTCTTTCCATCTCCGGGCTATTGTAAATAGAGCTGCAATGAACATTTTGGTACATGACTCTTTTTGAATTTTGGTTTTCTCAGGGTATATGCCCAGTATGCATGGGCAATTTTAACACTCATTTCCCAACAGGAAAAGGAATTAACCAAAGGCTCAGCATGCCGTGCTGGAACAAGATTAGGGCCTGAAGCAATCCTGCGGTTTTGTGGCCAGCTCACAAGAAAGCGAGTTGAGGAAAGGAGCTCAGGGGCACTGTCATTCACATACCTGCAGACTTATAAATGACAGAAATCGTACAAAAATATATTGAATTAAGGCTGCGAAGAGGACTTGAAAGTGGGGCAGAATTGCTGGAATCCGATTTCAGGAGGTAGACGTGAATTGCTCTGAAAGCATAAGAGAAGTGGCAGAACCTCGTCAATGAAGCACTTGGCCAAAAAGGGCATATGCATTTTTTCCAGGGCCATCATTCACGGGAGTAGGAGGCTCCCAGCATGCTCCAGTGGCCAACAGAGGGCCCACGTCGCCAAGGCGATGTGAGCTAGCCAGGCAGGAGTGACCTGACATCAGAGGGCCCACCTCACAGAATGGTAGGGAACCCAGCCAGGATCAGACTCTCCCCAGAGGGCCCACATCACCAAGGTGATGGGAACCAGGCAGGAGTGTCCTCACACCCGTGGGGCCACATCATCAAAAGTTGAGGTACCCAGCACATGTGGCCTCAAACCAGAGGACCCACATCACCATGGGTTTCGGAGTGAGGCAGGTAGGATTAACCTCACAACACATGTCCCATTGTATACAAAAGGTGTGGAAACCAGCAGTTGGATCTTCCTAGCAGGCGGCCCAGAGCACTGAGGCTATGAGATCCAGGCCGGCATGAACTCACAACAGAGGGCCCTCATTGTGATTCTGTAAGCAACCCAGCCGTTGTGACCTCAGAGCAGAAGGCCCACATCCCCATGGGGAAGGGAAACAAGCAGGAGTGTCATCGCAAGAGTGGGCACACATGAAAAAATGTGGGGAGCCCAGCAATTAGTGCCTGATGCCAGAGGGCCCTCATAACCGAGGGGCGGTGGCTCCCAGCCAGCTCCGACTGCTACCAGAGGGGCGACGTCGCCAATGCGGAGTGCGACAACCAGGCAAGAGTGACCTCAGAGCAGAGGGTCAACCTCACAGAAGTGTGAAGAACTAAAGAGGATCAGATTCTCACCAGAGGGCCCACATCACCAAGGGAATGGGAACCAGGCAGGAGTGTCCTCACACTAGTGGGGCCACATCACCGAAAAGTGAGGGACCCAGCACACGTGGCCTCAAACCAGAGGACACACATCACAAGGGAGCTGGGATTGAGGCAGGCAGGAGGAGCCTCAAAACAGAGGGACCATAGAATTAAAGAGGTGAAGAATCCCGCAGTTGGAACCTCCCAGCAGGCGGCCAGGAGCAGCGAGACTATGGGATCCAGGCCGGAGTGATCTCACACCAGAGGGCCGTCATCATGAAACTGTGAGCAACCTAGGCGTTGGGATCTCAGAGCAGAAGGCCCACATTCCCATGGGGTTGGGAACCTGTCAGAAGTGTACTCACACCACAGGGCACACATCAGAGAATTTAGGGAACCCAGGAGTTAGGGCCTGACGCCAGAGGGCCCTCATTACCAAGGGGAGGAGACTCCAATCAGGCACCAACACCCAACTGAGGTCCCACGTCGCCAAGGTGACGTGTGACAGCCAGGTAGGAGTGACCTCACCGCAGAGGGCCTACCTCACAGAAGGGTGAGGAACACAGCCAGGATAAGACTCTCACCAGAGGGCCCACATCACCAAGGTGATCAGAACCAGGCAGGAGAGTCTTCACACCAGTGTGGCCACATCATAGAAAGGTGAGGAACCCAGCACATGTGGCCTAAACCAGAAGACCCACATCTCCAAGGGGCTCGGAATGAGGCAGGCAGGAGTAGCCTCACAACACAGGGCCCATAGAATAAAAAAGCTGAGGGATCCAACAATGGGAACCTCCCAGCAGGCGGCCAAGAGCACCAAGTCTATGCGATTCAGGCCGCAGTAAACTCACAGCAGAGGGTCCACATCATGAAACTGCGAGCAACCCAGCCATTTGGACCTCAGAGCAGAAGGTCCACATCCCCAAGGTGTTGGGAGCATGGCAGGAGTGTCCTCGCACCACTTAGCACATATCAGAAAATGTGGGTACCCAGCAGTTAGGGCCTGACGCCAGAGGGCCCTCATCACTGAGGGGAGGAGGCTCCCAGCATGTTCCAACTACCACAAGAGGGCCCACGTCGCCAAGGCGGGGTGTGCCAGCCAGGCAGGAGTGACCTCACAGCAGACGGCCCACCTCAAAGAAGTGTGAGGAACCCAACCAGGATCAGACTCTCACCAGAGGGCCCATATCACCAAGGGGACGGGAACCAGGCACGAGTGTCCTCACACCAGTGGGGCCACATCACTAAAAGATGAGGAAACTGGCACATGTGGCCACAAACCAGAGGACCTACATCACCAAGGGGCTGGGAGTGACACAGGCAGGAGGAGCCTCCCAACACAGGGCCCAAAGAATAAAAAAGGTGAGGAACCCAGCAGTTGGAACTTCCCAGCAGGCGGCCCAGAGTACAGAGGCTATGGGATCTAGGAATGAGTGAACTAACACCAGAGAGCTAACATCAGGAAACTGTGAGCAACCCAGTCGTTGGAACCTCAGAGCAGAAGGCCCATATCGCCATGGGGATGGGAACATTTCACGAGTGTCCTGGCATCACTGGGCTCACATCAGAAAACCTGGGGAGCCCAGCAGTTAGAGCCTGACGCCAGAGGGACCTCATCACCGAGGACAGGAGTCTCCAAAAGGATCCAACTGCCACCAGAGGGCCGACGTCACCAAGGCAATGGGAGCAAGCCAGGCAGGAGTTACCTCAGAGCACAGGGCCCACCTCACAGAACGGTAAGGAACCCAGCCAGGATCAGACTCTCACCAGAGGGGCCACATCACCAAGGGGCTGGGAAACAGGCACGAGTGTCCTCACACCATTGGGGCCACATCATCGAAAGGTGAGGGACCCAGCACACGTGGCCTCACACCAGAGGACACACATCACAACGGGGCTGGGATTGAGGCAGGCAGGAGGAGCCTCAAAACAGAGGGCCCATAGAATAAAAAAGGTGAGGAATCCCGCAGTTGGAACCTCCCAGCAGGCGCCCAGGAGCAGCAAGCCTATGGGATCTAGGCCGGAATGAACGCACATCAGAGGGCCCTCATCATGAAACTGTGAGCACCCCAGCCGTTGGGACCTCAGAGCAGAAGGCCCAAATTCCCATGGGGTTGGGAACCTGACAGGAGTGTACTCGCACCACAGGTCGCACATCTGCAAATTTTGGGAGCCCAGGAGTTAGGGTCTGACGCAAGTGGGCCCTCATTACCGAGGGACGGAGACTCGCAGCAGACACCAACTCCCAACTGAGGGCCCACGTCACCAAGGTGATGTGTGCCAGCCAGGCAGGAGTGACCTCACCGCAGAGGGCCTACCTCACAGAAGGGTGAGGAAACCAGCCAGGATAAGACTCTCACCAGAGGGCCCACATCACCAAGGGGATCGGAACCAGGCAGGAGGGTCCTCACACCAGTGTGGCCACATTATAGAAAGGTGAGGAACCCAGAACATGTGGCCTAAAACAGGGGACCCACATCTCCAAGGGGCTAGGAGTGAGGCAAGCAGGAGTATCCTCACAAAACAGAGCCCACAGAATAAAAGTTGTGAGGAATCCAGCAGTTGGAACCGGCCAGTAGGCCGCCGAGAGCACAGAGTCTATGGGATCCAGGCCACAGCAAACTCACAGCAGAGGTCCCACATCATGAAACTGTGAGCAACCCAGCGGATGGGACCTCAGAGCAGAAGGCCCACATCCCTATGGGGATGGGAACCTGACAGGAGTGTCCTCGGCCCACTTCCACGAATCAGAAAATGTGGGAACCCAGCAGTTAGGACCTGAGGCCAGAGGACCCTCATCACCGAGGGGAGGAGGCTCCCAGCAGGCTCTAACTGCCACCATAAGGCCGATGTCACCAAGGCGGGGTGTGCCAACCAGGCAGGAGTGACCTCAGAGCAGAAAGCCCACCTCACAGAAGTGTGAGGAACCCAACAAGGATCAGACTGTCACCAGAGGGCCAACATCACCAAGGGAATGGGAACCAGGCAGGAGTGTCCTCACACCAGTGGGGCTACATCACCATAATTTGAGGGACCCAGCACACGTGGCCTCAAACCTGAGGACACACATCACCAAGGGGCTGGGAGTGAGGCAGGCCAGAGGATCCTCAAAACAGAGGGACCATAGAATAAAAAAGGTGAGGAATCCCACAGTTGGAACCTCCGGCAGGCAGCCAGGAGCAGCGAGGCTATGGGATCTAGGCAGGAGTGAACTCACACCAGAGGGCCCTCATCATGAAACTGTGAGCAACACAGCCGTTGGGACCTCAGAGCAGAAGGCTCACATCCCCATGGGGATGGGAACCTGGCAGGAGTGTCCTTGCACCACTTAGCACGAATCAGAAAATGTGGGAACCCAGCAGTTAGGGCCTGAGGCCAGAGAGCCCTCATCACCGAGGGGAGGAGGCTCCCAGCAGGCTCCAACTGCCACCATATGGCCGACGTTGCCAAGGCGGGGTGTGCCAGTCAGGCAGGAGTGAGCTCAGAGCAGAGGGCCCACCTCACAGAAGGGTGAGGAACCTAACCAGGATCAGACTCTCACCAGAGGGCCAACATCACCAAGGTGATGGGAACCAGGCAAGACTGTCCTAACAGCAGTGGGGCCAACATCACCAAGGGAATGGGAACCAGGCAAGAGTGTCCTCACACCAGTGTGGCCACATTATAGAAAGGTGAGGAACACAGCACATGTGGCCTCAAACAAGGGGACACACATCACGAAGGGGCTGGGAGTGAGGCATGCAGGAGGAGACGCACAACCGAGGGCCCATAGAATAAAAAAGGTGAGGAATCGAGAAGTTGGAAACTCCAAGCTGGAGGCCCAGAGCACTGACACTATGGGATACAGGCCAGAGTGAACACACAGCAAAGGGCCCACATCATGAAACTGTGAGCAACCCAGCAGTTGGGACCACAGAACAGAAGTCCCACATGCCCATGGGGATGGGAACCTGGCAGGAGTGACTCGCACCACTGGGCACACATCAGAAAATGTGTGGAGCCCAGCACTTAGGGCCTGACACCAGAAGGCCCTCATCACTGAGGGGAGGAGGCCCCAGCACACTCCAACTGCCACCAGAGGGTCCACATCGCCAAGGCGACGTGCGCCAGCCAGGCAGGATTGACCTCACAGCAGAGGGCCCACATCATGAAAGTGTGAGCAACCCAGCCGTTAGGACCTCAGAACAGAAGGCCCACACGCTCATGAGGATGGGAACCTGGCAGGAGTGCCCTCGTACCACTTAGCACGTATCAGAAAATGTGGGAACCCCGCCATTAGGGTCTGACGCCAGAGGGCCTCATCACCGCGGGAAGGAGGCTCCCAGCAGGCTCCAACTGCCACCAGGGTGCCGAAGTCAACAAGGCAGGTTGTGCCAGCCAGGCAGGAGTGACCTCAGAGAAGAGGGCTCACCTCACGGATGTGTGAGGAACCCAACCAGGATCAGAGTCTCACCAGAGGGCCCACATCACCAAGGGGATGGGAACCAGGCAGGAGTGTCCACACACCAGTGGGGCCACATCATCAAAAGATGAGGAACCCATCACATATGGCCTCAAACCTGAGGACATACATCACCATGTGGCTGGGAGTGAGGCAGGTATCTGGAGGGGCACATTTAACTCTAATTTCCCACCAGGAAGAGGAATTAACCAAAGGCTCAGAGTGCCGTGCTGGACCCTGATTATGGCCTGAAGCAAACCTGCAGTTTTGTGGCCAGCTTACAAGGAAGCGAGTTAAGAAAGGAGCTCAGGGGCACTGTAATTCACAAACCTGCAGAGATAAATGACAGCTATTGGCAAAAATATATCGAAGTAAGTCTGCAAAGAGGACTTGAAAACGAGGCAGAATTGCAGGAATCATATTTCAAGAGGTAGATTGGAATTGCATTTAAAGCATATGAAAAGCGGCAGATCTTTGACAGTGATGCACATGGACAAAAAGTGCGTATACATTTTTCCTGAATATATTCAGGAAAAAACGCATATGAACATTTTGGCCAACCAAGCACTCCAGCAATGGAAATCCACACTACAATGAAGTCACATTTCCCATTCGTCAAAAAGGCCATCTGAATAAAGTGTAAAAACCAGAAACACAGGACAGGCCATGGAGAACAGGGAGCCGTGTTATGCTGATGGGCGGGATGTAAATTGCCAACAGACACTCTGGAGATGTTCATGGTGTATCCTGAAACATCTAAAAAACAAAGCTACAGAGCCTAGGGCACTTCCACTTTTGGCCCTATAGCTTAGGAAAATTAAAATCAACAAGACACAGCCAACACAAAATTTAGGGCTGCTGTGTTTACAAGAACCTCGAGTCCAGTACAAATTAAATATCCCAGAAAGAAAAAAATGGATAAAGAAGTTGTGCTACTTACGTACAACGGAATATCACTCAGCAGTGAAATCAATGTCATCAGGCCTGTAGCAGCAAATTGAGTGGATTTAATTATGATGATTCTAAGAGAAATATATCACACAAAGAAAGATAATTATCATAAGATATCACTAATAGAGGGAGTGTAAACTTGGCTACACATAAACTGAATTACAAAACCGAACAGAGTCTCACATTTAGATAAAAACCTTATGCTTGCTTAAGGGGAAAGTTGAGTTGGGCTGCTGTATAAAAACAGATTGAAATTAGCACACATACCATTCCATAAGCCAAATACGTAATAAACAAGACCTACTCTTTGCTCAACGAAATAGACTCATCCATGGTGTATCACCTCACACCTATTAGAATGGGCATCATCAGAAAATCTACAAACAACAAATGCTGGAAACGGTGTGGAGATAAGGAATCCTCTTCCACTATTGTTGGGAACGTAAATTGATACAGTCACTGTGGAGAACATTATGGAGTTTCTTATAAAACTAAGAATAGAATTACCATATGATACAGCAATCCCTCTACTGGGCATATACCCAGACAAAACCATAAATCAAAAAGAGACATTCACCACAATGTTCATTGCATCACTATTTACACTATCCAGGAAATGGAAGCAACCTAAATGCCCACAGACAGACGAATGCATAAAGATGTGGTACATATATAAAATGGAATATTACTAAGCCATAAAAAGGAATGAAATTGGGACATTTGTAGAGACGTTGATGGATCTAGAGACTGTCATACAGAGTGAAGTAAGTCAGAAAGAGAAAAACAAATCTTGTATATTAATGCATATATGTGGAACCTAGAAAAATTGTACAGATGAACCGTTTTGCAAGGCAGAAATAGAGCAATACATGTATACAACAAACGTATGGACAACAAGGGGGGAAAGCTGTTGGGGATGGTGGTGGGAGGAGTTGAGATATTGGGATTGGTATGTATACATTTATATGTATAAAGTAGATAACCAAAAACAACCTGGTGTATAAAAATATAAAATTAAATTCAAAATAAAAAAATAAAATTAAAAAAAGTAAAACAGAAAAATATTCTTCCCTTCACATACATGTATTTATATGAATAAATTATTTCCATGCTTATATCTGTAAATACACAAAAGAGGAATAAAATCTACCTTGAACCAAAAACGAAAAAAAGATAAAAAAGAACAGAACCCACCAGTTACACAGAGGAAAACCGTTTCAGGGCACTTGCTCCAATTGCAAACAATTCTGAAGTTGGTCAGTGGTGGGGAATCATCTCCCATTCAGCCAGCATGCTCCTCGCAACAAGCGTCCTCACTGCAAAGCTGGTGGACCGTGCCGAGGTATCTGTGAGTAAACGTGGGCCGAGCCCCAGGCCAGCTGCTGCTGAAATGTTCCCACCCTTCCAAGGCTAAACACCTGAATATGTACAAGGACTTGAAAACCTAGAGGAAGGGCCATGGAGCCACATGAGGGACAGCATGCCAGCCGACTTGGTGCCTGCAGGCCAGCCAGGATGGTCCTGGCCCTGGGTGCTCTTCTGGAAGCTCTCCATTTCCCTGCCTGAGATACCCCTGCTGTCCCGGCCCCCACTGCTTTCTTCCTTCCTCACCTGTGCCCAGGGAGAAATTCCAGCGGCAGGTGTGGGTGACACATCCTCTTCTTTAGCAGGTAGCATCTTGGCAACTGCTGCAGAAAGTCCAGCAGAGCCCCACTCACACTGGGACACCCACAAAGCCGTGGCCTCTCACTCCCTCCCACCAGCCCAGCCCCGAGACTGCTGACAGGGCAGAGAAAATGGCGTCAGGCACAGCTGCAGGGGCTCTTGCTGCCTGGAGCGGTGTTTATATTGATCTCAACCCAGGCACACCTGGGGAGGGCTGGCCGGCACGGTCAGGCTTCCCAAGCCAGCCAATAATCACCCCTCAGGGGCTCACAGTTGCTGAAAATGGAACTTGCTGAATTGGCCAGGTCCAAGGAACAGGTGTGGGCTCCTGAGAGTCAGGATAGACAAGGGGCTGCAGCTCTGGCTTGTTTTCTAATTATATTATCTGGCCCATGAGTGGGAGACAACTTCAAGAAAACCCTCTCCTAATGAGAGGAACCCAGGAGTCAGGGAGAGGAGGGGTGGGTGGTGGTTGGAGACAGAGGCCTGGTGCCCCGGGTGCAGTGGAAGTCTCTGGAAGACCAGGTGGAGGAGGCCGCACAGAGTGATGCCCAGGGTCACAGACCTGTCAGAGCTGCTGTTTGTTAGTTCAAGTCCTGCTCTGAGGTGCTCTGTGTCAGATCTGAGCGACAGGTGAGCTGGGAGTGCTCTGCAATGAGGGCTATGTGCACGGTTCCTGTGTGCCCAGCCCTGCCAAGGTACCTGCAAGGGTAGCTCTGTATCCTGGGAGGGGCCTGACCACGGGAGCCCCATGGACTGCAGAGGACCTGCCCAGGGAATCCCATATCCTGGGAGGGGCCTGAACACGAGAGCCCCGTGGGCTGGGGTGGGGGTAGGGTACCTGCCCAGGTGAGCTCCATATCCTGGGATTGGCCTGACCTCGAGAGCCCCATGGGCTGCTGGAGTCCTGGTAAAGGATGTCAGGACAGTCAGTGAAGCCACTGAGGATATACCTCCAGTAGTTCCTAAATCCTACACCCTGCTGGTCATTCTACCAACCACCAGGACTTGGTATTCTGTATTAGTCTTCACTGATGCCTTCTTTTGTATTCCATTAGTCCCAGAGTCACAAGAAATTTTGGCTTGTGAGTGACAGGACTCAACATACAACTAAAACAATACTTCCAGGCTGTCTTGCCCCAAGGGTTCAAAAATTCCCACACCATCTTTGGGGAAAGCTCAGCTAAAGACCTAAAAGTTCTACCTCTGGAAAAGGAAACACTCCTTCAATATTCAGACGACATTCTGATCGCCAGCCCTACTAAGGAGGCCTCAGAACTACCAAGCCAATAAAGGATAGAAGTTGTCCACGAAAAAGCTCAAGTATCACAGACTATGGTGACCTGCCTGGGCTTCATTCTCACAGAAGGTCGGAGAAGCCCATCCCAGGAAAGGGAAGAAACAATTTACAGCCTTACCCCTTTCTGAAACTAGAAGACAGCTTAGGGGTTCCTGGGGAAGCCAGGGTTTCCTGCCTCTGGATCCCTAACTACAGTCTACTAGCTGGGCCTCTATATGAAACACTGAAAGGAAAAGATGATGATCCTTTTGAATAGAATCCAGAAGTGGCCTTTCAAGAATGGAAAGAGCAGTCAATTCAGACCCTTGCCCTGGAACTCCCTAATTTAGCTAAACCCTTTGACCTTTACATTCCTGGTGAAAGGTGAATCGCCATTGGAGTATTAGTGCAAAAACTGGGACCACTTGAAATGGAACAATGCAAGAATGCCATCCAGGTAGGATAAGCTATGGTCACCAAGGGGCTTGGCCCACCGCCACATCTGGCCAAGATACTGGTGGTATCTGAAAACCTGGAAATCAGCAGCCCAAAAGGCCACCTCCCTTCTAAGGGAAACGGACCCCACGTGGTGATCCTAACCCCCAACCATGCCCTGAAGTTGCAGGGTTTGCTCCGTGGGCACACTGACCTCGATTGAGGAGGCCCTCCAACTCCAACCTCCAGAGAGATAACCGGGGGCAACGGGGCACCATGACGACCCGTGTGACCATCACTTGACCTGGAGTTTCTCTCATAAAACAACAAGAGTGTGTCCCAAAAGAGTAGACTACTGCTTGCAGTACTTACTGTACCCAGAGGGGAGCTAATAATCTTGGCGGGGGAACCGTATATCATGCTGTCACCATAGAAAAGCCTACAGACACCCTGATGATGGTGGCCAATAAGACCGGCTGGACTCCTGTTTACTTCCAAAGGCTCTTGACTCAGTGACCATCATGATCCTTCATCACCACTGACCCTGGACTGTCTGGGAGCTGAGCGGGCAGGATCCTGACACCTGGTGCTGTTTTTACGTTAATTCAGGGGCCTAATGGAAGAAAGCGCAGACTGTTGGTCAGAGCATCTAGGCTGGCAGAAACGGTCAGTCAGAGCATCTAGGCTGGCAGAAACGGTCAGCCTAAGGTGGCCGAACAAATGTGGGGCGGAGTGAAACTGGACCTCACAGCGCCACTGCACATCTCCTTTCTGGACCCTTAAAGGTCATTAGAATCTATAACACTTCCAATACTGGTGCTCAGGTGGACGAGCAGGGAGGCAGGAGGCCTGGGGACAATCAACGTCACCTGGAGGCTGCTGGGGAGAAGTTCTGACCCTCGCCCACGGGTATGAAGCCTCCTAACTCAGCACTCAGCAGTTACAGAAGAAGGGTCTGCACCCGCAGCACTCCAAGAATGAGGAAAGGGACAAAAGGCAGAAGAGAAGTTTGTCCCAGGCAAAGCCCCTTAAAAATGCCTGGGAGATAAAAATAGAATCTGGGCAATAAAATAAAGTCTAACCATTTTTATCCTTTGTGCTTTGTCTAATTTCAGGTGCTCCTAGTGTCCCGCATACAGAGGTTCCACACCCGGCACTTCAGACCAGATTTCCTAGAGCAGAATGGCTCGATGACACTTCAGCTCCTGGGGCCCAGTTCAGACTCCGTGACATAGAGCCTGAGCTGCAGCCAACCAGGTCCTCGAGAGCTCAGCCCCCTCCCTCCCAGTGACTCTGACAGGATCTCTACACAGCAGCCCAGCCCACAGCCCACAGGGTAGCACCTCTCCATTCTCTGATCAAAATATAAAGTTTCCTTTGCTTTTGAACCAAACTCAGTCTCGATCTATTGGCTCCAATGACACTGGGCAGGGGGACACTTGTTGGCGTCCACTCTGGAGGATCAGTAACAGAAATTGAGAACATTGTAACTTCAATGAACAGATGTGTGAGCCAAACTGTAATTAACATAGAACAGTGTATAAGGCTCGGGTAAAATAAGATGTTTCTAACACTTCCATTTGATATTTCCATCACTTTCTTATAAGCAAGTTCAGTGAAAAGGTTTGTCTTCTTTGTCAGGTCAATATTAGAGAAACAAAGTGATTTCTTTCCAAGGATGTACATCTAATAATCTTGGTTAAAGCTTCAATCTTGTTTTAAATGCTTTTGCATTGAAAATGATACCTCTCTTTCAGCTCCCCCATTTCTGAGAAGCATAAAATCTTATAATTTATTATTACCAAAGGGAAATGGTAGGAGGAGGGATAAATTAACAGTTTGGGATTAACACATACACACTGCTATGTATGAAATCATCAGCAAGGAACTACTGTATAGCACAGGGAACTACACTCAATATTTTGCAATAACCTATAAGGGGAAATGATCTGAAAAAGAATAGATATTTTTATTGACATCATCCATCAATGACAGTAAAAATGGAATCTAAGGGAAGACAGTGGTGAGTGCTTCTGACCCTGAAGACTTCAATCATCTAAAGTTTGGACTCTGCCTACTTCCCAAGGCCCTTAATGAACATATGTGTAGCCGTAGCTTAAAAAATTCCCCAGTTTGGGTTGCGGAGAGACACTGATATTTAAAATCCCCTGGTGTTCTCCTCACATGAATGGGACCCTTCCTACACCTAAAACATGCCTGTCACACCCAGAGGATGGTATACCGTCTGATCGGGAAAAGTTTGGAAAAGGCATCTCATCTCCTCATCTCTTGGTGCTAGGGTTCACCACTCCAGCGTCTTTACTAACAGTCTCCCCACTTGGAGATGTCAGCACTGTCAACATCCTGTTGCATACAGTTTGGAATTTGTCCAGAGGATGAAGCAGAAGGAGGAGGAACAATGAGAGACAAGTCCTAGGTGTTCGGACAGGCACATGCCACTCTAATTTCCAATCAGGAAGACGAATTGACCAAAGGCTAGGGTTGCCCATGGAAACAGAATAGGGCTTGAGGAATCCTGATGCTTTGTGGCCAGTTCCCATAAACACAAGTTGGAAAATGGAACTCAGGGGCACTAAAATTCACGAAACTGCAGAATTGAAAATATCTATCACTGAAAAATGTCTTGAGGAAAGTCAGAGAAAAGGACTTGTAAGCAACGGAGAATGACAGGAAAGGGATTGGAAGAGGTAGAAAGGACTCGCCATTAAGCACAAGAAAAGGGGCTGAACATTGCCAACATTGCAGTTGGCCAAAAAGGGTGTATGCGTCTTTTTCTGTATATATTCAAGAAAAGGGCATACACTTTTTTAGCCAACCAAACAGGTGGGCACTGGAAATCAATACTACAAAACATATCACTTTGCATCAGTCAGAAGAGCCGTCCTCATAAAGTGTAAACACCAGAAATGCAGGACAGGGCAAGGAGAAAAGGGAGCCCTGTGAGTCTTATAGTGGAAATGTATATTGCCAACGGTCACTCTGGATAAGTCTATTGTGTTTACTAAAGCATCTAAAAAATGAGCTACCGAGCACAGGGCACTTGCACTCATGGACGTATATCTTGGGAAAAACAAAAATCGAGAGGACACAGGCACCCCAATGTTTACCACCTCTCTGTTTAAAAGATCCTCGACTAGGATATAACTTAAAGTATCTGCAGAGAAAAAACGGACAGAGATGTGGTGCTTATGTAGAGTGGAATATAACTCAGCCTGGAAATCAATGAAATACGGCCAGTTATAACAACTCAAGAGGAGTTACGTGTGATCATTCGAAGTCACATAATACAAAAAGAAAAAGACATAAGATATCACTAATACATGGAATGTTAACATGGCTACACATGAACTGAATTACAAAAGAGAAGAGGGTTTCAAATTAAGAAAACCAACTTATGCTTCCTTAAGGGGAAAGGTGAGTTGGGGTGCTGCATAAAACAAGAGATTGAAATTAGCACAGATACCATTCCATAAGCCAAATATGTAATAGTCAAGACCTACTCCTTGCTCAACGAAATGGACTCCACACGCCATATTCAATGCCTAAGAATATACCGGATTAGTAAGAATCTTAAAACTCATGGACTTATATGTCTCCGTAACAGAATCAAGCGCGTGTACAGCGGCATAAACGAAGCAGTGAAAATCCGATAAATCCCATTATTAAAATAAATTTCAAAAACAAAACACAATGACAGTGAAATAGGAAGCAATTCTTAAATAATTCACTCAGGGCATGTGATGCAACCTGGATTTACCACATCTACACCCAGAGCTGGTTGAGACATAAGGCTGGACACTTCAGGCTGATAGCATTGGTGAGTTTCGGTGAACAAATGCAGATCCTTTAAAGTCATACTGCATGGTACCCAATCCAAGGGTCCCAACTCTCCAGGTTCAAGGGATTCTTTCTTCAGCTAAAACATGCGTGGGAAACGGCGAGTATGGTCCACCGTGGGATTAGGAAACGATTTAAAATGCATCTCAGTTTTCGTATCCTGGTCCTCGGGTTCACCATTCCAGACGGTTTACTAACATTCTCCCCGCTTGGAGAGTCAGTGCCTTTAACCTCCTGTTTGGCACAGCTTGCAATTTCTGCGCAAGATGAACAGGAATAGGGAGAACCAATGAGAGACTAGCTATAGGTGTCTGCACGGACAAATGTAAGGCTCATTTCCCACCAGGAAGAGGAATTAACCAAAGGCTCAGCGTGCCCTGCCGGAAACAGATTAGGGCCTGAAGCAATCCTGCGGTTTTGTGCCCAGCTCACAAGAAAGCGAGTTGAAGAAAGGAGCTCAGGGGCACTGTAATTCACAAACCTGCAGAGTTATAAATGACAGCTATCCTCCAAAAATATATTGAAGTAAGCCTGCGAAGGGGACTTGAAAGCGGGACAGAATTTCAGGAAAACGATTGCAGGGGGTAGACTGGAATTGCCCAGAAAGCATAGGAAAAGAGGCAGAACGTCGACAATGGTGCACTTGGCCAAAAAGTGCGTATGCATTTTTTCCTGAATATATTCAGGAAAAAACGCATACGCCCTTTTTCGCAAACCAAGCAAGCCTGTAAAGGAAATCTGCACTACAATGAAGTCTAACTGCCCCATGGGCAAAAGGGCCATCTGAAAAAAGTGTAAAATCCAGAAAGGTAGGACAGGATATGGAGAACAGGGAGCCTTGTTATGCTGATTGGCAGGATGTAAATTGCCAACAGCCACCCTGGAGAAGTGTATGGTGTTTCCTGAAACCCATAAGAAACAAAGCAACACAGCCTATGGCACTTCCACTTATGGTCCCAAAGATTACGGAAATTAAAATCAAAAACAGACAGCCACCCCAATGTTTGGGACGGCTGTGTTCACAAGAAGCTCGTCTACAGTATCAGGTAAATATCCCAGAAAGCAAAAAATGGATAAAGAAGTTGTGGCACGTACGTACAATGCAATATCACTCAGCAATGAAATCTGTGTCATCAGGCCCGTAGCGGCATAGTGAGTGGATGCAGATACGGTGATTCTACGTGAACTACGTCACACAGAAAAAGAAACATCATAAGATATCACTAATACACGGAATGAAAACTTGACTACACATGAACTGAATTACAAAACAGAACAGGGTCTCAAATTTAGAAAACCAACTAGTGCTTGCTTATGGGGAAAGGTGCGTTGGGGTGCTGCATAAAACCAGAGACTGAAATTAGCACAGATAACATTCCATAAGCCAAATATGTAATAGACAAGACCTACTCCTTGCTCAACGAACTGGACTCAACACCACATATTCAACGCCTAGGAATATACCTGACTAGGAAGAATCTTAAAACCCATGGATTTATATGTCTCCGTAAGAGAATCAAGCGTGTGTACAGCGGCATAACGGCAGCAGTGAAAATCCGATAAATCCCATTATCAAAATAAATTTCAAAAACAAAACACAAAGACAGTGAAATACAGAGCAATTCTTAAATAATTCACTCAGGGCATGTGATGCAACCTGGATTTACCACATCTACACCCAGAGCTGGTTGAGACATAAGGCTGGACACTTCAGGCTGATAGCATTGGTGAGTTTCGGTGAGCAAATGCAGACCCTTTGAAGTCATACTGCATGGTACCCATTCCATGGGTCCCAACTCTCCAGGTTCAAGGGATTCTTCCTCCAGCTAAAACATGCATGGGAAACCCAGAGTATCGTCCACCGTGTGATTGGGAAACGATTTAAAATGTATCTCAATTTTCGTATCCTGGTCCTCGGGTTCACCATTCCAGATGCTTTACTAACACTCTCCCCGCTTGGAGAGTCAGTGCCTTTAACCTCCTCTTTGGCACAGCTTGAAATTTCTGTGCAAGATGAACAGGAATAGGGAGAACCAATGAGAGACTAGCTGTAGGTGTCTGCACGGGCAAATGTAACGCTCATTTCCCACCAGGAAGAGGAATTAACCAAAGGCTCAGCGTGCCCTGCTGGAAACTGATTAGGGCCTGAAGCAATCCTGCGGTTTTGTGCCCAGCTCACAAGAAAGCGAGTTGAAGAGAGGAGCTCAGGGGCACTGTAATTCACAAACCTGCAGAGTTATAAATGACAGCTATCCTCCAAAAATATATTGAAGTAAGCCTGCGAAGGGGACTTGAAAGCGGGGCAGAGTTTCAGGAAAACCATTACAGGGGGTAGACTGGAATTGCCCTGAAAGCATAGGAAAAGAGGCAGAACGTGGACAATGATGCACTTGGCCAAAAAGGGCATATGCGTTTTTTCCTGAATATATTCAGGAAAAAACGCATACGCCCTTTTTGGCCAAACAAGCAAGCCTGTAAAGGAAATCTGCACTACAATGAAGTCTCACTGCCCTCCGGGCAAAAGGGCCATCTGAAAAAAGTGTAAAATCCAGAAAGGTAGGACAGGATATGGAGAACAGGGAGCCTTGTTATGCTGATTGGCAGGATGTAAATTGCCAGCAGCCACCCTGGAGAAGTGTATGGTGTTTCTTGAAACACGTAAGAAACAAAGCAACACAGCCTATGGCACTTCCACTTATGGTCCTATAGCTTACGGAAATTAAAATCAAAAACAGAGAGCCACCCCAAAGTTTGGGACGGCTGTGTTCCCAAGAAGCTCGTCTACAGTACCAGGTAAATATCCCAGAAAGCAAAAAATGGATAAATAATTTGTGGCACGTACGTGCAATGCAATATCACTCAGTAATGAAATCTGTGTCAACAGGCCCATAGCGGCATAGTGAGTGGATGCAGGTATGGTGATTCTACGTGAACTACGTCACACAGAAAAAGAAACATCATAAGATGTCACTAATACACGGAATGTAAACTTGACTACACATGAACTGAATTACAAAACAGAACAGGGTCTCAAATTTAGAAAACCAACTAGTGCTTGCTTATGGAGAAAGGTGCCTTGGGGTGCTGCATAAAACCAGAGACTGAAATTAGCACAGATAACATTCCATAAGCCAAATATGTAATAGAAAAGACCTACTCCTTGCTCAACGAAATGGACTCAACACCACATATTCAACGCCTAGGAATATACCTGACTAGGAAGAATCTTAAAACCCATGGATTTATATGTCTCCGTAAGAGAATCAAGCGTGTGTACAGCGGCGGAAATGCAGCAGTGAAAATCCGATAAATCCCATTATCAAAATAAATTTCGAAAACAAAACACAAAGACAGTGAAATACAGAGCAATTCTTAAATAATTCACTCAGGGCATGTGATGCAACCGGGATTGACCACATCTACACCCAGAGCTGGTTGAGACATAAGGCTGGACACTTCAGGCTGATAGCATTGGTGAGTTTCGGTGAGCAAATGCAGACCCTTTGAAGTCATACTGCATGGTACCCATTCCATGGGTCCCAACTCTCCAGGTTCAAGGCATTCTTCCTCCAGCTAAAACATGCATGGGAAACCCAGAGTATCGTCCACCGTGTGATTGGGAAACGATTTAAAATGTATCTCAGTTTTCGTATACTGGTCCTCGGGTTCACCATTCCAGATGCTTTACTAACTCTCTCCCCGCTTGGAGAGTCAGTGCCTTTAACCTCCTCTTTGGCACAGCTTGTAATTTCTGTGCAAGATGAACAGGAATAGGGAGAACCAATGAGAGACTAGCTGTAGGTGTCTGCACGTGCAAATGTAACGCTCATTTCCCACCAGGAAGAGGAATTAAACAAAGGCTCAGTGTGCCCTGCCGGAAAGAGATTAGGGCCTGAAGCAATCCTGCGGTTTTGTGCCCAGCTCACAAGAAAGCGAGTTGAAGAAAGGAGCTCAGGGGCACTGTAATTCACAAACCTGCAGAGTTATAAATGAGAGCTATCCTCCAAAAATATATTGAAGTAAGACTGCGAAGGGGACTTGAAATCGGGGCAGAATTTCAGGAAAACGATTGCAGGGGGTAGACTGGAATTGCCCTGAAACATAGGAAAAGAGGCACAACGTCGACAATGATGCACTTGGCCAAAAAGGGCGTATGCGTTTTTTCCTGAATATATTCAGGAAAACACGCATATGCCCTTTTTGGCCAACCGAGCAAGCCTGTAAAGGAAATCTGCACTACAATGAAATCTCACTGCCCCCCGGCAAAAGGGCCATATGAAAAAAGTGTAAAATCCAGAAAGGTAGGACAGGATATGGAGAACAGGGAGCTTTGTTATGCTGATTGGCAGGATGTAAATTGTGAACAGCCACCCTGGAGAAGTGTATGGTGTTTCCTGAAACACGTAAGAAATAAAGCAACACAGCCTATGTCAATTGCACTTATGGTCCTATTCCTTAGGGAAATTAAAATCAATAACAGAGAGCCACCCCAAAGTTTGGAACGGCTGTGTTCCCAAGAAGCTCGTCTACAGTGCCAGGTAAATATCCCAGAAAGCAAAAAATGGATAAAGAAGTTGTGGAACGTACGTGCAATGCAATATCACTCAGCAATGAAATCTGTGTCATCAGGCCCGTAGCGGCATAGTGAGTGGATGCAGGTACGGTGATTCTACGTGAACTACCTCACACAGAAAAAGAAACATCATAAGATATCACTAATACACGGAATGTAAACTTGACTACACATGAACTGAATTACAAAACAGAACAGGGTCTCAAATTTAGAAAACCAACTAGTGCTTGCTTATGGGGAAAGGAGCCTTGGGGTGCTGCATAAAACCAGAGACTGAAATTAGCACAGATAACTTTCCATAAGCCAAATATGTAATAGACAAGACCTACTCCTTGCTCAACGAAATGGACCCAACACCACATATTCAATGCCTAGGAATATACCTGACTAGGAAGAATCTTAAAACCCATGGATATATATGTCTCCGTAAGAGAATCAAGCGTGTGTACAGCGGCCGAAACGCAGCACTGAAAATCCGATAAATCCCATTATCAAAATAAATTTCGAAAACAAAACACAAAGACAGTGAAATAGAGAGCAATTCTTAAATAATTCACTCAGGGCATGTGATGCAACCGGGATTTACCACATCTACACCCAGAGCTGGTTGAGACATAAGGCTGGACACTTCAGGCTGATAGCATTGGTGAGTTTCGGTGAGCAAATGCAGACCCTTTGAAGTCATACTGCATGGTACACATTCCATGGGTCCCAACTGTCCAGGTTCAAGGGATTCGTCCTCCAGCTAAAACATGCATGGGAATCCCAGAGTATGGTCCACCGTGTGATTGGGAAAGGATTTAACATGCATCTCAGTTTTCGTATCCTGGTCCTCGGTTTCAACATTCCAGATGCTTTACTAACACTCTCCCTGCTTGGAGAGTCAGTGCCTTTAACCTCCACTTTGGCACAGCTTGCAATTTCTGTGCAAGATGAACAGGAATAGGGAGAACCAATGAGAGACTAGCTGTAGGTGTCTGCACGGGCAAATGTAATGCTCATTGCCCACCAGGAAGAGGAATTAAACAAAGGCTCAGCGTGCCCTGCTGAAAACAGATTAGGGCCTGAAGCAATCATGCGGTTTTGTGCCCAGCTCACAAGAAAGCGAGTTGAAGAAAGGAGCTCAGGGGCACTGTAATTCACAAACCTGCAGAGTTATAAATGACAGCTATCCTCCAAAAATATATTGAAGTAAGCCTGCGAAGGGGACTTGAAAGCGGGGCAGAATTTCAGGAAAACGATTGCAGGGGTAGACTGGAATTGCCCTGAAAGCATAGGAAAAGAGGCAGAACGTCGACAATGATGCACTTGGCCTAAAAGGGCGTATGCGTTTTTTCCTGAATATATTCAGGAAAAAACGCATACGCCCTTTTTGGCCAACCAAGCAAGCCTCTAAAGGAAATCTGCACCACAACGAAGTCTCACTGCCCCCCGGGCAAAAGGGCCATCGGAAAAAAGTGTAAAATCCAGAAAGGTAGGACAGGATATGGAGAACAGGGAGCCTTGTTATGCTGATTGGCAGGATGTAAATTGCCAGCAGCCACCCTGGAGAAGTGTATGGTGTTTCCTGAAACACGTAAGAAACAAAGCAACACAGCCTATGGCACTTCCACTTATGGTCCTATTGCTTAGGGAAATTAAAATCAAAAACAGACAGCCACCCCAATATTTGGGACGGCTGTGTTCACAAGAAGCTCGTCTACAGTATCAGGTAAATATCCCAGAAAGCAAAAAATGGATAAAGAAGTTGTGGCACGTACGTACAATGCAATATCACTCAGCAATGAAATCTGTGTCATCAGGCCCGTAGCAGCATAGTGAGTGGATGCAGGTACGGTGATTCTACGTGAACTACGTCGCACAGAAAAAGAAACATCATAAGATATCACTAATACACGGAATGTAAACTTGACTACACATGAACTGAATTACTAAACAGAACAGGGTGTCAAATTTAGAAAACCAACTAGTGCTTGCTTATGGGGATAGGTGCGTTGGGGTGCTGCATAAAACCAGAGAGTGAAATTAGCACAGATAACTTTCCATAAGCCAAATATGTAATAGACAAGACCTACTCCTTGCTCAACGAAATGGACCCAACACCACATATTAAACTCCTAGGAATATACCTGATTAGGTAGAATCTTAAAACCCATGGATATATATGTCTCCGTAAGAGAATCAAGTGTGTGTACAGCGGCCGAAACGCAGCAGTGAAAATCCGATAAATTCCATTATCAAAATAAATTTCGAAAACAAAACACAAAGACAGTGAAATAGAGAGCAATTCTTAAATAATTCACTCAGGGCATGTGATGCAACCGGGATTTACCACATCTACACCCAGAGCTGGTTGAGACATAAGGCTGGACACTTCAGGCTGATAGCATTGGTGAGTTTTGGTGAGCAAATGCAGACCCTTTGAAGTCATACTGCATGGTTCCCATTCCATGGGTCCCAACTCTCCAGGTTCAAGGGATTCTTCCTCCAGCTAAAACATGCATGGGAACCCCAGAGTATCGTCCACCGTGTGATTGGGAAACGATTTAAAATGCATCTCAATTTTCGTATCCTGGTTCTCGGGTTCACCATTCCAGATGCTTTACTAACACTCTCCCCGCTTGGAGAGTCAGTGACTTTAACCTCCTGTTGGGCACAGCTTGCAATTTCTGTGCAAGATGAACAGGAATAGGGAGAACCAGTGAGAGACTAGCTGTAGGTGTCTGCACGGGCAAATGTAATGCTCATTGCCGACCAGGAAAAGGAATTAAACAAAGGCTCAGCGTGCCCTGCTAAAAACAGATTAGGGCCTGAAGCAATCCTGCGGTTTTGTGCCCAGCTCACAAGAAAGCGAGTTGAAGAAAGGAGCTCAGGGGCACTGTAATTCACAAACCTGCAGAGTTATAAATGTCAGCTATCCTCCAAAAATATATTGAAGTAAGCCTGCGAAGGGGACTTGAAAGCGGGGCAGAATTTCAGGAAAACGATTGCAGGGGGTAGACTGGAATTGCCCTGAAAGCATAGGAAAAGAGGCAGAACGTCGACAATGATGCACTTGGCCAAAAAGGGCGTATGCGTTTTTTCCTGAATATATTCAGGAAAAAACGCATACGCCCTTTTTGGCCAACCAAGCAAGCCTGTAAAGGAAATCTGCACTACAATGAAGTCTCACTGCCCCCCGGGCAAAAGGGCCATCTGAAAAAAGTGTAAAATCCAGAAATCTAGGACAGGATATGGAGAACAGGGAGCCTTGTTATGCTGATTGGCAGGATGTAAATTGCCAGCAGCCACCCTGGAGAAGTGTATGGTGTTTCCTGAAACACGTAAGAAACAAAGCAACACAGCCTATGGCACTTCCACTTATGGTCCTATAGCTTACGGAAATTAAAATCAAAAACAGACAGCCACCCCAATATTTGGGACGGCTGTGTTCACAAGAAGCTCGTCTACAGTATCAGGTAAATATCCCAGAAAGCAAAAAATGGATAAAGAAGTTGTGGCACGTATGTACAATGCAATATCACTCAGCAATGAAATCTGTGTCATCAGGCCCGTAGCGGCATAGTGAGTGGATGCAGGTACGGTGAATCTACATGAACTATGTCACACAGAAAAAGAAACATCATAAGATATCACTAATACACGGAATGTAAACTGGACTACACATGAACTGAATTACAAAACAGAACAGGGTCTCAAATTTAGAAAACCAACTAGTGCTTGCTTATGGGGAAAGGTGCCTTGGGGTGCTGCATAAAACCAGAGACTGAAATTAGCACAGATAACATTCCATAAGACAAATATGTAATAGACAAGACCTACTCCTTGCTGAACGAAATGGACTCAACACCACATATTCAACGCCTAGGAATATACCTGAGTAGGAAAAATCTTAAAACCCATGGATATATATGTCTCCGTAAGAGAATCAAGCGTGGGTACAGCAGCCGATACGCAGCAGTGAAAATCCAATAAATCCCATTATCAAAATAAATTTCGAAAACAAAACACAAAGACAGTGAAATAGAGAGCAATTCTTAAATAATTCACTCAGGGCATGTGATGCAACCGGTATTGACCACATCTACACCCAGAGCTGGTTGAGACATAGGGCTGGACACTTCAGGCTGATAGCATTGGTGAGTTTCGGTGAGCAAATGCAGACCCTTTGAAGTCATACTGCATGGTACCTATTCCATGGGTCCCAACTCTTCAGGTTCAAGGGATTCTTCCTCTAGCTAAAACATGCATGGGAATCCCACAGTATGGTCCACCGTGTGATTGGGAAACGATTTAAAATGCATCTCAGTTTTCGTATCCTGGTCCTCGGGTTCACCGTTCCAGATGCTTTATTAACACTCTCCCTGATTGGAGAGTCAGTGCCTTTAACCTCCTGTTTGGCACAGCTTGCAATTTCTGTGCAAGATGAACAGGAATAGGGAGAACCAATGAGAGACTAGCTGTAGGTGTCTGCACGGGCAAATGTTACGCTCATTGCCGACTGGGAAGAGGAATTAAACAAAGGCTCAGTGTGCCCTGCCGGAAACAGATTAGGGCCTGAAGCAATCCTGCGGTTTTGTGCCCAGCTCACAAGAAAGCGAGTTGAAGAAAGGAGCTCAGTGGCACTGTAATTCACAAACCTGCAGAGTTATAAATGACAGCATTCCTCCAAAAATATATTGCAGTAAGCCTGCAAAGGGGACTTGAAATCGGGGCAGAATTTCAGGAAAACGATTGCAGGGGGTGGACTGGAATTGCCCTGAAAGCATAGGAAAAGAGGCACAACGTCGACAATGATGCACTTGGCCAAAAAGTGCGTATGCGTTTTTTCCTGAATATATTCAGGAAAAAACGCATACGCACTTTTTGGCCAACCGAGCAAGCCTGTAAAGGAAATCTGCACTACAATGAAGTCTCACTGCCCCCCGGGCAAAAGGGCCATCTGAAAAAAGTGTAAAATCCAGAAATGTAGGACAGGATATGGAGAACAGGGAGCCTTGTTATGCTGATTGGCAGGATGTAAATTGCCAGCAGCCACCCTGGAGAAGTGTATGGTGTTTCCTGAAACACGTAAGAAACAAAGCAACACAGCCTATGGCACTTCCACTTATGGTCCTATAGCTTACGGAAATTAAAATCAAAAACAGACAGCCACCCCAATATTTGGGACGGCTGTGTTCACAAGAAGCTCGTCTACAGTATCAGGTAAATATCCCAGAAAGCAAAAAATGGATAAAGAAGTTGTGGCACGTACGTGCAATGCAGTATCACTCAGCAATGAAATCTGTGTCATCAGGCCCATAGCGGCATAGTGAGAGGATGCAGATACGGTGATTCTACGTGAATTACGTCACACAGAAAAAGAAACATCATAAGATATCACTAATACACGGAATGTAAACTTGACTACACATGAACTGAATTACAAAACAGAACAGGGTCTCAAATTTAGAAAACCAACAAGTGCTTGCTTATGGGGAAAGGTGCGTTGGGGTGCTGCATAAAACCAGAGACTGAAATTAGCACAGATAACATTCCATAAGCCAAATATGTAATAGACAAGACCTACTCCTTGCTCAACGAAATGGACTCAACACCACATATTCAACGCCTAGGAATATACCTGACTAGGAAGAATCTTAAAACCCATGGATATATATGTCTCCGTAAGAGAATCAAGCGTGTGTACAGCGGCCGAAACGCAGCAGTGAAAATCCGATAAATCCCATTATCAAAATAAATTTCGAAACAAAACACAAAGACAGTGAAATAGAGAGCAATTCTTAAATAATTCACTCAGGGAATGTGATGCAACCGGGATTGACCACATCTATACCCAGAGCTGGTTGACACATAAGGCTGGACACTTCAGGCTGATAGCATTGGTGAGTTTCGGTGAGCAAATGCAGACCCTTTGAAGTCATACTGCATGGTACCTATTCCATGGGTCCCAACTCTTCAGGTTCAAGGGATTCTTCCTCCAGCTAAAACATGCATGGGAAACCCACAGTATGGTCCACCGTGTGATTGGGAAACGATTTACAATGCATCTCAGTTTTCGTATCCTGGTCCTCGGGTTCACCATTCCAGATGCTTTACTAACACTCTCCCTGCTTGGAGAGTCAGTGCCTTTAACCTCCTGTTTGGCACAGCTTGCAATTTCTGTGCAAGATGAACATGAATAGGGAGAACCAATGAGAGACTAGCTGTAGGTGTCTGAACGGGCAAATGTAACGCTCATTTCCCACCAGGAAGAGGAATTAAACAAAGGCTCAGCATGCCCTGCCTGAAGCAGATTAGGGCCTGAAGCAATCCTGCGGTTTTGTGCCCAGCTCACAAGAAAGCGAGTTGAAGAAAGGAGCTCAGGGGCACTGTAATTCACAAACCTGCAGAGTTATAAATGACAGCTATCCTCCAAAAATATATTGAACTAAGCCTGCGAAGGGGACTTGAAAGCGGGGCAGAATTTCAGGAAAACGATTGCAGGGGGTAGACTGGAATTGCCCTGAAAGCATAGGAAATGAGGCAGAACGTCGACAATGATGCACTTGGCCAAAAAGAGCGTATACTTTTTTTCCTGAATGTATTCAGGAAAAAACGCATACGCCCTTTTTGGCCAACCAAGCAAGCCTGTAAAGGAAATCTGCACTACCATGAAGTCTCACTGCACCCCGGGCAAAATGGCCATCTGAAAAAAGTGTAAAATCCAGAAAGATAGGACAGGATATGGAGAACAGGGAGCCTTGTTATGCTGATTGGCAGGATGTAAATTGCCAACAGCCACCCTGGAGAAGTGTATGGTGTTTCCTGAAACATGTAAGAAATAAAGCAACACAGCCTATGGCAATTGCACTTATGGTCCTATTCCTTAGGGAAATTAAAATCAAAAACAGAGAGCCACCCCAAAGTTTGGGACAGCTGTGTTCCCAAGAAGCTCGTCTACAGTTCCAGGTAAATATCCCAGAAAGCAAAAAATGGATAAAGAAGTTGTGGCACGTACGTGCAATGCAGTATCACTCAGCAATGAAATCTGTATCATCAGGCCCGTAGCGGCATAGTGAGTGGATGCAGGTACGGTGATTCTACGTGAACTACGTCACACAGAAAAAGAAACATCATAAGATATCACTAATGCACGGAATGTAAACTTGACTACACATGAACTGAATTACAAAACAGAACAGGGTCTCAAATTTAGAAAACCAACTAGTGCTTGCTTATGGGGAAATGTGCGTTGGGGTGCTGCATAAAACCAGAGACTGAAATTAGCACAGATAACATTCCATAAGCCAAATATGTAATAGACAAGGCCTACTCCTTGCTCAACGAAATGGACTCAACACCACATATTCAACGCCTAGGAATATACCTGACTAGGAAGAATCTTAAAACCCATGGATATATATGTCTCCGTAAGAGAATCAAGCGTGTGTACAGCGGCCGAAACGCAGCAGTGAAAATCCGATAAATCCCATTATCAAAATAAATTTCGAAACAAAACACAAAGACAGTGAAATAGAGAGCAATTCTTAAATAATTCACTCAGGGCATGTGATGCAACCGGGATTTACCACATCTACACCCAGAGCTGGTTGAGACATAAGGCTGGACACTTCAGGCTGATAGCATTGGTGAGTTTCGGTGAGCAAATGCAGACCCTTTGAAGTCATACTGCATGGTACCCATTCCATGGGTCCCAACTCTCCAGGTTCAAGGGATTCTTCCTCCAGCTAAAACATGCATGGGAAACCCAGAGTATCATCCACCGTGTGATTGGGAAACGATTTAAAATGCATCTCAGTTTTCGTATCCTGGTTCTCGGGTTCACCATTCCAGATGCTTTACTAACACTCTCCCCGCTTGGAGAGTCAGTGCGTTTAACCTCCTGTTTGGCACAGCTTGCAATTTATGTGCAAGATGAACAGGAATAGGGAGAACCAATGAGAGACTAGCTGTAGGTGTCTGCACGGGCAAATGTAACGCTCATTGCCCACCAGGAAGAGGAATTAAACAAAGGCTCAGCATGCCCTGCTGAAAACAGATTAGGGCCTGAAGCAATCCTGCGGTTTTGTGCCCAGCTCACAAGAAAGCGAGTTGAAGAAAGGAGCTCAGGGGCACTGTAATTCACAAACCTGCAGAGTTATAAATGACAGTTATCCTCCAAAAATATATTGAAGTAAGCCTGCGAAGGGGACTTGAAAGCGGGGCAGAATTTCAGGAAAACGATTGCAGGGGGTAGACTGGAATTGCCCTGAAAGCATAGGAAAAGAGGCAGAACGTCGACAATGATGCACTTGGCCAAAAAGGGCGTATGCGTTTTTTCCTGAATATATTCAGGAAAAAACGCATACGCACTTTTTGGCCAACCAAGCAAGCCTGTAAAGGAAATCTGAACTACAATGAAGTCTCACTGCCCCCCGGCCAAGAAGGCCATCTGAAAAAAGTGTAAAATCCAGAAAGGTAGGACAGGATATGGAGAACAGGGAGCCTTGTTATGATGATTGGCAGGATGTAAATTGCCAACAGCCACCCTGGAGAATTGTATGGTGTTTCCTGAAACACGTAAGAAATAAAGCAACACGGCCTATGGCAATTGCACTTATGGTCCTATACCTTAGGGAAATTAAAATCAAAAACAGAGAGCCACCCCAATGTTTGGGACGGCTGTGTTCCCAAGAAGCTCGTCTACAGTACCAGGTAAATATCCCAGAAGGCAAAAAATGGATAAAGAAGTTGTGGCACGTACGTGCAATGCAGTATCACTCAGCAATGAAATTTGTGTCATCAGGCCCGTAGCGGCATAGTGAGAGGATGCAGATACGGTGATTCTACGTGAACTACGTCACACAGAAAAAGAAACATCATAAGATATCACTAATACACGGAATGTAAACTTGACTACACATGAACTGAATTACAAAACAGAACAGGGTCTCAAATTTAGAAAACCAACTAGTGCTTGCTTATGGGGAAAGGTGCCTTGGGGTGCTGCATAAAACCAGAGACTGAAATTAGCACAGATAACATTCCATAAGCCAAATATGTAATAGACAAGACCTACTCCTTGCTCAACGAAATGGACTCAACACCACATATTCAACGCCTAGGAATATACCTGACTAGGAAGAATCTTAAAACCCATGGATATATATGTCTCCGTAAGAGAATCAAGCGTGTGTACAGCGGCCGAAACGCAGCAGTGAAAATCCGATAAATCCCATTATCAAAATAAATTTCGAAACAAAACACAAAGACAGTGAAATAGAGAGCAATTCTTAAATAATTCACTCAGGGCATGTGATGCAACCGGGATTGACCACATCTACACCCAGAGCTGGTTGACACATAAGGCTGGACACTTCAGGCTGATAGCATTGGTGAGTTTCGGTGAGCAAATGCAGACCCTTTGAAGTCATACTGCATGGTACCTATTCCATGGGTCCCAACTCTTCAGGTTCAAGGGATTCTTCCTCCAGCTAAAACATGCATGGGAAACCCACAGTATGGTCCACCGTGTGAATGGGAAACTATTTACAATGCATCTCAGTTTTCGTATCCTGGTCCTCGGGTTCACCATTCCAGATGCTTTACTAACACTCTCCCTGCTTGGAGAGTCAGAGCCTTTAACCTCCTGTTTGGCACAGCTTGCAATTTCTGTGCAAGATGAACAAGAATAGGGAGAACCAATGAGAGACTAGCTGTAGGTGTCTGCACGGGCAAATGTAACGCTCATTGCCCACCAGGAAGAGGAATTAACCAAAGGCTCAGCATGCCCAGCCGGAAACAGATTAGGGCCTGAAGCAATCCTGCGGTTTTGTGCCCAGCTCACAAGAAAGCGAGTTGAAGAAAGGAGCTCAGGGGCACTGTAATTCACAAACCTGCAGAGTTATAAATGACAGCTATCCTCCAAAAATATATTGAAGTAAGCCTGCGAAGGGGACTTGAAAGCGGGGCAGAATTTCAGGAAAACGATTGCAGGGGGTAGACTGGAATTGCCCTGAAAGCATAGGAAAAGAGGCAGAACGTCTACAATGATGCACTTGGCCAAAAAGGGCGTATGCGTTTTTTCCTGAATGTATTCAGGAAAAAACGCATACGCCCTTTTTCGCCAACCAAGCAAGCCTGTAAAGGAAATCTGCACTACAATGAAGTCTCACTGCCCCCCGGGCAAAAGGGCCATCTGAAAAAAGTGTAAAATCCAGAAAGATAGGACAGGATATGGAGAACAGGGAGCCTTGTTATGCTGATTGGCAGGATGTAAATTGCCAACAGCCACCCTGGAGAAGTGTATGGTGTTTCCTGAAACACGTAAGAAATAAAGCAACACAGCCTATGGCAATTGCACTTATGGTCCTATTCCTTAGGGAAATTAAAATCAAAAACAGAGAGCCACCCCAAAGTTTGGGACGGCTGTGTTCCCAAGAAGCTCGTCTACAGTACCAGGTAAATATCCCAGAAAGCAAAAAATGGATAAAGAAGTTGTGGCACGTACGTGCAATGCAGTATCACTCAGCAATGAAATCT
The DNA here is from genome assembly GCF_963924675.1 of Phocoena phocoena. Taxonomy (NCBI): domain Eukaryota; kingdom Metazoa; phylum Chordata; class Mammalia; order Artiodactyla; family Phocoenidae; genus Phocoena; species Phocoena phocoena. The sequence continues at coordinate 188,380 of NW_027077476.1, forward strand.
GTGTCATCAGGCCCGTAGCGGCATAGCGAGTGGATGCAGGTACGTTGATTCTACGTGAACTACGTCACACAGAAAAAGAAACATCATAAGATATCACTAATGCACGGAATGTAAACTTGACTACACATGAACTGAATTACAAAACAGAACAGGGTCTCAAATTTAGAAAACCAACTAGTGCTTGCTTATGGGGAAAGGTGCCTTGGGGTGCTGCATAAAACCAGACACTGAAATTAGCACAGATAACATTCCATAAGCCAAATATGTAATAGACAAGACCTACTCCTTGCTCAACGAAATGGACTCAACACCACATATTCAACGCCTAGGAATATACCTGACTAGGAAGAATCTTAAAACCCATGGATATATATGTCTCCGTAAGAGAATCAAGCGTGTGTACAGCGGCCGAAACGCAGCAGTGAAAATCCGATAAATCCCATTATCAAAATAAATTTCGAAACAAAACACAAAGACAGTGAAATAGAGAGCAATTCTTAAATAATTCACTCAGGGCATGTGATGCAACCGGGATTGACCACATCTACACCCAGAGCTGGTTGACACATAAGGCTGGACACTTCAGGCTGATAGCATTGGTGAGTTTCGGTGAGCAAATGCAGACCCTTTGAAGTCATACTGCATGGTACCTATTCCATGGGTCCCAACTCTTCAGGTTCAAGGGATTCTTCCTCCAGCTAAAACATGCAATGGAAACCCAGAGTATCGTCCACCGTGTGATTGGGAAACGATTTACAATGCATCTCAGTTTTCGTATCCTGGTCCTCGGGTTCACCATTCCAGATGCTTTACTAACACTCTCCCTGCTTGGAGAGTCAGTGCCTTTAACCTCCTCTTTGGCACAGCTTGCAATTTCTGTGCAAGATGAACAGGAATAGGGAGAACCAATGAGAGACTAGCTGTAGGTGTATGCACGGGCAAATGTAACGCTCATTGCCCACCAGAATGAGGAATTAAACAAAGGCTCAGCGTGCCCTGCCGGAAACAGATTAGGGCCTGAAGCAATCCTGCGGTTTTGTGCTCAGCTCACAAGAAAGCGAGTTGAAGAAAGGAGCTCAGGGGCACTGTAATTCACAAACCTGCAGAGTTATAAATGACAGCTATCCTCCAAAAATATATTGAAGTAAGCCTGCGAAGGGGACTTGAAAGCGGGGCAGAATTTCAGGAAAACGATTGCAGGGGGTAGACTGGAATTGCCCTGAAAGCATAGGTAAAGAGGCACAACGTCGACAATGATGCACTTGGCCAAAAGGGGCGTATGCGTTTTTTCCTGAATATATTCAGGAAAAAACGCATACGCCCTTTTTGGCCAACCAAGCAAGCCTGTAAAGGAAATCTGCACTACAATGGAGTCTCACTGCCCCCCGGGCAAAAGGGCCATCTGAAAAAAGTGTAAAATCCAGAAATGTAGGACAGGATATGGAGAACAGGGAGCCTTGTTATGCTGATTGGCAGGATGTAAATTGCCAGCAGCCACCCTGGAGAAGTGTATGGTGTTTCCTGAAACACGTAACAAACAAAGCAACACAGCCTATGGCACTTCCACTTATGGTCCTATAGCTTACGGAAATTAAAATCAAAAACAGACAGCCACCCCAATATTTGGGACGGCTGTGTTCACAATAAGCTCGTCTACACTATCAGGTAAATATCCCAGAAAGCAAAAAATGGATAAAGAATTTGTGGCACGTACGTACAATGCAATATCACTCAGGAATGAAATCTGTGTCATCAGGCCCGTAGCGGCATAGTGAGTGGATGCAGGTACGGTGATTCTACGTGAACTACGTCACACAGAAAAAGAAACATCATAAGATATCACTAATACACGGAATGTAAACTTGACTACACATGAACTGAATTACAAAACAGAACAGGGTCTCAAATTTAGAAAACCAACTAGTGCTTGCTTATGGGGAAAGGTGCCTTGGGGGGCTGCATAAAACCAGAGACTGAAATTAGCACAGATAACTTTCCATAAGCCAAATATGTAAAAGACAAGACCTACTCCTTGCTCAACGAAATTGAACCAACACCACATATTCAACGCCTAGGAATATACCTGACTAGGAAGAATCTAAAAACCCATGGATATATATGTCTCCGTAAGAGAATCAAGCGTGTGTACAGCGGCCGAAACGCAGCAGTGAAAATCCGATAAATCCCATTATCAAAATAAATTTCGAAAACAAAACACAAAGACAGTGAAATAGAGAGCAATTCTTAAATAATTCACTCAGGGCATGTGATGCAACCGGGATTTACCACATCTAAACCCAGAGCTGGTTGAGACATAAGGCTGGACACTTCAGGCTGATAGCATTGGTGAGTTTCGGTGAGCAAATGCAGACCCTTTGAAGTCATACTGCATGGTACCCATTCCATGGGTCCCAACTCTCCAGGTTCAAGGGATTCTTCCTCCAGCTAAAACATGCATGGGAAACCCAGAGTATCGTCCACCGTGTGATTGCGAAACGATTTAAAATGCATCTCAGTTTTCGTATCCTGGTTCTCGGGTTCACCATTCCAGATGCTTTACTAACACTCTCCCCACTTGGAGAGTCAGTGCCTTTAACCTCCTGTTTGGCACAGCTTGCAATTTCTGTGCAAGATGAACAGGAATAGGGAGAACCAATGAGAGACTAGCTGTAGGTGTCTGCACGGGCAAATGTAACGCTCATTGCCCACCAGGAAGAGGAATTAAACAAAGGCTCAGCGTGCCCTGCTGAAAACAGATTAGGGCCTGAAGCAATCCTGCGGTTTTGTGCCCAGCTCACAAGAAAGCGAGTTGAAGAAAGGAGCTCATGGGCACTGTAGTTCACAAACCTGCAGAGTTATAAATGACAGTTATCCTCCAAAAATATATTGAAGTAAGACTGCGAAGGGGACTTGAAAGTGGGGCAGAATTTCAGGAAAACGATTGCAGGGGGTAGACTGGAATTGCCCTGAAAGCATAGGAAAAGAGGCACAACGTCGACAATGATGCACTTGGCCAAAAGGGGCGTATGCGTTTTTTCCTGAATATATTCAGGAAAAAACGCATACGCCCTTTTTGGCCAACCAAGCAAGCCTGTAAAGGAAATCTGCACTACAATGAAGTCTCACTGCCCCCCGGGCAAAAGGGCCATCTGAAAAAAGTGTAAAATCCAGAAATGTAGGACAGGATATGGAGAACAGGGAGCCTTGTTATGCTGATTGGCAGGATGTAAATTGCCAGCAGCCACCCTGGAGAAGTGTATGTTGTTTCCTGAAACACGTAAGAAACAAAGCAACACAGCCTATGGCAATTGCAATTATGGTCCTATTCCTTAGGGAAATTAAAATCAAAAACAGAGAGCCACCCCAAAGTTTGGGACGGCTGTGTTCCCAAAAGCTCGTCTACAGTAAGGTAAATATTCCAGAAAGCAAAAAATGGATAAAGAAGTTGTGGCACGTACGTGCAATGCAGTATCACTCAGCAATGAAATCTGTGTCATCAGGCCCGTAGCGGCATAGTGAATGGATGAAGGTACGGTGATTCTACGTGAACTACGTCACACAGAAAAAGAAACATCATAAGATATCACTAACACACGGAATGTAAACTTGAATACACATGAACTGAATTACAAAACAGAACAGGGTCTAAAATTTAGAAAACCAACTAGTGCTTGCTTATGGGGAAAGGTGCCATGGGGTGCTGCATAAAACCAGAGACTGAAATTAGCACAGATAACATTCCATAAGCCAAATATGTAATAGACAAGACCTACTCCTTGCTCAACGAAATGGACTCAACACCACATATTCAACGCCTAGGAATATACCTGACTAGGAAGAATCTTAAAACCCATGGATATATATGTCTCTGTACGAGAATCAAGCGTGTGTACAGCGGCCGAATCGCAGCAGTGAAAATCCGATAAATCCCATTATCAAAATAAATTTCGAAAACAAAACACAAAGACAGTGAAATAGAGAGCAATTCTTAAATAATTCACTAAGCGCATGTGATGCAACCGGGATGGACCACATCTACACCCAGAGCTGGTTGACAAATAAGGCTGGACAATTCAGGCTGATAGCATTGATGAGTTTCGGTGAGCAAATGCAGACCCTTTGAAGTCATACTGCATGGTACCTATTCCATGGGTCCAAACTCTTCAGGTTCTAGGGATTCTTCCTCCAGCTAAAACATGCATGGGAAACCCACAGTATGGTCCACCGTGTGATTGGGAAATGATTTAAAATGCATCTCAGTTTTCGTATCCTGGTCCTCGGGTTCACCATTCCAGATGCTTTACTAACACTCTCCCCACTTGGAGAGTCAGTGCCTTTAACCTCCTGTTTGGCACAGCTTGCAATTTCTGTGCAACATGAAAAGGAATAGGGAGAACCAATGAGAGACTAGCTGTAGGTGTCTGCACGGGCAAACGTAACGCTCATTTCCCACCAGGAAGAGGAATTAACCAAAGGCTCAGCATGCCCTGCCGGAAACAGATTAGGGCCTGAAGCAATCCTGCGGTTTTGTGCCCAGCTCACAAGAAAGCGAGTTGAAGAAAGGAGCTCAGGGGCACTGTACTTCACAAACCTGCAGAGTTATAAATGACAGCTATCCTCCAAAAATATATTGAAGTAAGCCTGCGAAGGGGACTTGAAAGCGGGGAAGAATTTCAGGAAAACGATTGCAGGGGGTAGACTGGAATTGCCCTGATACATAGGAAAAGAGGCAGAACGTCGACAATGATGCACTTGGCCAAAAAGGGCGTATGCGTTTTTTCCTGAATATATTCAGGAAAAAACGCATACACACTTTTTGGCCAACCAAGCAAGCCTGTAAAGGAAATCTGCACCACAATGAAGTCTCACTGCCCCCCGGGCAAAAGGGCCATCTGAAAAAAGTGTAAAATCCAGAAATGTAGGACAGGATATGGAGAACAGGGAGCCTTGTCATGCTGATTGGCAGGATGTAAATTGCCAGCAGCCACCCTGGAGAAGTGTATGGTGTTTCCTGAAACACGTAAGAAACAAAGCAACACAGCCTATGGCACTTCCACTTATGGTCCCATAGCTTACGGAAATTAAAATAAAATACAGACAGCCACCCCAATATTTGGGACGGCTGTGTTCACAAGAAGCTCGTCTACAGTATCAGGTAAATATCCAAGAAAGCAAAAAATGGATAAAGAAGTTGTGGCACGTACGTACAATGCAATATCACTCAGCAATGAAATCTGTGTCATCAGGCCCGTAGCGGCATAGTGAGTGGATGCAGATACGGTGATTCTACGTGAACTACGTCACACAGAAAAAGAAACATCATAAGATATCACTAATACACGGAATGAAAACTTGACTACACATGAACTGAATTACAAAACAGAACAGGGTCTCAAATTTAGAAAACCAACTAGTGCTTGCTTATGGGGAAAGGTGCGTTGGGGTGCTGCATAAAACCAGAGACTGAAATTAGCACAGATAACATTCCATAAGCCAAATATGTAATAGACAAGACCTACTCCTTGCTCAACGAAATGGACTCAACACCACATATTCAACGCCTAGGAATATACCTGACTAGGAAGAATCTTAAAACCCATGGATTTATATGTCTCCGTAAGAGAATCAAGCGTGTGTACAGCGGCATAACGGCAGCAGTGAAAATCCGATAAATCCCATTATCAAAATAAATTTCAAAAACAAAACACAAAGACAGTGAAATACAGAGCAATTCTTAAATAATTCACTCAGGGCATGTGATGCAACCGGGATTGACCACATCTACACCCAGAGCTGGTTGAGACATAAGGCTGGACACTTCAGGCTGATAGCATTGGTGAGTTTCGGTGAGCAAATGCAGACCCTTTGAAGTCATACTGCATGGTACCCATTCCATGGGTCCCAACTCTCCAGGTTCAAGGCATTCTTCCTCCAGCTAAAACATGCATGGGAAACCCAGAGTATCGTCCACCGTGTGATTGGGAAACGATTTAAAATGTATCTCAGTTTTCGTATCCTGGTCCTCGGGTTCACCATTCCAGATGCTTTACTAACACTCTCCCCGCTTGGAGAGTCAGTGCCTTTAACCTCCTCTTTGGCACAGCTTGCAATTTCTGTGCAAGATGAACAGGAATAGGGAGAACCAATGAGAGACTAGCTGTAGGTGTCTGCACGGGCAAATGTAACGCTCATTTCACACCAGGAAGAGGAATTAACCAAAGGCTCAGCGTGCCCTGCCGGAAACAGATTAGGGCCTGAAGCAATCCTGCGGTTTTGTGCCCAGCTCACAAGAAAGCGAGTTGAAGAGAGGAGCTCAGGGGCACTGTAATTCACAAACCTGCAGAGTTATAAATGACAGCTATCCTCCAAAAATATATTGAAGTAAGCCTGCGATTGGGACTTGAAAGCGGGCAGAGTTTCAGGAAAACCATTGCAGGGGGTAGACAGGAATTGCCCTGAAAGCATAGGAAAAGAGGCAGAACGTGGACAATGATGCACTTGGCCAAAAAGGGCGTATGCGTTTTTTCCTGAATATATTCAGGAAAAAACGCATACGCCCTTTTTGGCCAACCAAGCAAGCCTGTAAAGGAAATCTGCACTACAATGAAGTCTCACTGCCCCCCGGGCAAAAGGGCCATCTGAAAAAAGTGTAAAATCCAGAAAGGTAGGACAGGATATGGAGAACAGGGAGCCTTGTTATGCTGATTGGCAGGATGTAAATTGCCAGCAGCCACCCTGGAGAAGTGTATGGTGTTTCTTGAAACACGTAAGAAACAAAGCAACACAGCCTATGGCACTTCCACTTATGGTCCTATAGCTTACGGAAATTAAAATCAAAAACAGAGAGCCACCCCAAAGTTTGGGACGGCTGTGTTCCCAAGAAGCTCGTCTACAGTACCAGGTAAATATCCCAGAAAGCAAAAAATGGATAAATAATTTGTGGCACGTACGTGCAATGCAATATCACTCAGCAATGAAATCTGTGTCATCAGGCCCATAGCGGCATAGTGAGTGGATGCAGGTACGGTGATTCTACGTGAACTACCTCACACAGAAAAAGAAACATCATAAGATATCACTAATACACGGAATGTAAACTTGACTACACATGAACTGAATTACAAAACAGAACAGGGTCTCAAATTTAGAAAACCAACTAGTGCTTGCTTATGGGGAAAGGTGTCTTGGGGTACTGCATAAAACCAGAGACTGAAATTAGCACAGATAACATTCCATAAGCCAAATATGTAATAGACAAGACCTACACCTTGCTCAACGAAATGGACTCAACACCACATATTCAACGCCTAGGAATATACCTGACTAGGAAGAATCTTAAAACCCATGGATTTATATGTCTCCATAAGAGAATCAAGCGTGTGTACAGCGGCATAAACCCAGCAGTGAAAATCTGATAAATCCCATTATGAAAATAAATTTCAAAAACAAAACACAAAGACAGTGAAATAGAAAGCAATTCTTAAATAATTCACTCAGGGCATGTGATGCAACCGGGATTGACCACATCTACACCCAGAGCTGGTTGAGACATAAGGCTGGACACTTCAGGCTGATAGCATTGGTGAGTTTCGGTGAGCAAATGCAGACCCTTTGAAGTCATACTGCATGGTACCCATTCCGTGGGTCCCAACTCTCCAGGTTCAAGGGATTCTTCCTCCAGCTAAAACATGCATGGGAAACCCAGATTATCGTCCACCGTGTGATTGGGAGACGATTTAAATTGCATCTCAGTTTTCGATTCCTTGTCCTCGGGTTCACCATTCCAGATGCTTTACTAACACTCTCCCCGCTTGGAGAGTCAGTGCCTTTAACCTGCTCTTTGGCACAGCTTGCAATTTCTGTGCAAGATGAACAAGAATAGGGAGAACCAATGAGAGACTAGCTGTAGGTGTATGCACGGGCAAATGTAACGCTCATTTCCCACCAGGAAGAGGAATTAAACAAAGGCTCAGTGTGCCCTGCCAGAAACAGATTAGGGCCTGAAGCAATCCTGCGGTTTTGTGCCCAGCTCACAAGAAAGCGAGTTGAAGAAAGGAGCTCAGGGGCACTGTAATTCACAAACCTGCAGAGTTATAAATGAGAGCTATCCTCCAAAAATATATTGAAGTAAGCCTGCGAAGGGGACTTGAAATCGGTGCAGAATTTCAGGAAAACGATTGCAGGGGGTAGACTGGAATTGCCCTGAAACATAGGAAAAGAGGCACAACGTCGACAATGATGCACTTGGCCAAAAAGGGCGTATGCGTTTTTTCCTGAATATATTCAGGAAAACACGCATACGCCCTTTTTGGCCAACCGAGCAAGCCTGTAAAGGAAATCTGCACTACAATGAAATCTCACTGCCCCCCGGCAAAAGGGCCATATGAAAAAAGTGTAAAATCAAGAAAGGTAGGACAGGATATGGAGAACAGGGAGCTTTGTTATGCTGATTGGCAGGATGTAAATTGCCAGCAGCCACCCTGGAGAAGTGTATGGTGTTTCCTGAAACACGTAAGAAATAAAGCAACACAGCCTATGTCAATTGCACTTATGGTCCTATTTCTTAGGGAAATTAAAATCAATAACAGAGAGCCACCCCAAAGTTTGGAACGGCTGTGTTCCCAAGAAGCTCGTCTACAGTGCCAGGTAAATATCCCAGAAAGCAAAAAATGGATAAAGAAGTTGTGGCACGTACGTGCAATGCAATATCACTCAGCAATGAAATCTGTGTCATCAGGCCCGTAGCGGCATAGTGAGTGGATGCAGGTACGGTGATTCTACGTGAACTACGTCAAACAGAAAAAGAAACATCATAAGATATCACTAATACACGGAATGTAAACTTGACTACACATGAACTGAATTACAAAACAGAACAGGGTCTCAAATTTAGAAAACCAACTAGTGCTTGCTTATGGGGAAAGGAGCCTTGGGGTGCTGCATAAAACCAGAGACTGAAATTAGCACAGATAACTTTCCATAAGCCAAATATGTAATAGACAAGACCTACTCCTTGCTCAACGAAATGGACCCAACACCACATATTCAATGCCTAGGAATATACCTGACTAGGAAGAATCTTAAAACCCATGGATATATATGTCTCCATAAGAGAATCAAGCGTGTGTACAGCGGCCGAAACGCAGCACTGAAAATCCGATAAATCCCATTATCAAAATAAATTTCGAAAACAAAACACAAAGACAGTGAAATAGAGAGCAATTCTTAAATAATTCACTCAGGGCATGTGATGCAACCGGGATTTAACACATCTACACCCAGAGCTGGTTGAGACATAAGGCTGGACACTTCAGGCTGATAGCATTGGTGAGTTTCGGTGAGCAAATGCAGACCCTTTGAAGTCATACTGCATGGTACACATTCCATGGGTCCCAACTGTCCAGGTTCAAGGGATTCGTCCTCCAGCTAAAACATGCATGGGAATCCCAGAGTATCGTCCACCGTGTGATTGGGAAAGGATTTAACATGCATCTCAGTTTTCGTATCCTGGTCCTCGGGTTCAACATTCCAGATGCTTTACTAACACTCTCCCCGCTTGGAGAGTCAGTGCCTTTAACCTCCACTTTGGCACAGCTTGCAATTTCTGTGCAAGATGAACAGGAATAGGGAGTACCAATGAGAGACTAGCTGTAGGTGTCTGCACGGGCAAATGTAATGCTCATTGCCCACCAGGAAGAGGAATTAAACAAAGGCTCAGCGTGCCCTGCTGAAAACAGATTAGGGCCTGAAGCAATCCTGCGGTTTTGTGCCCAGCTCACAAGAAAGCGAGTTGAAGAAAGGAGCTCAGGGGCACTGTAATTCACAAACCTGCAGAGTTATAAATGACAGCTATCCTCCAAAAATATATTGAAGTAAGCCTGCGAAGGGGACTTGAAAGCGGGGCAGAATTTCAGGAAAACGATTGCAGGGGTAGACTGGAATTGCCCTGAAAGCATAGGAAAAGAGGCAGAACGTCGACAATGATGCACTTGGCCTAAAAGGGCGTATGCGTTTTTTCCTGAATATATTCAGGAAAAAACGCATACGCACTTTTTGGCCAACCAAGCAAGCCTGTAAAGGAAATCTGCACCAAAACGAAGTCTCACTGCCCCCCGGGCAAAAGGGCCATCGGAAAAAAGTGTAAAATCCAGAAAGGTAGGACAGGATATGGAGAACAGGGAGCCTTGTTATGCTGATTGGCAGGATGTAAATTGCCAGCAGCCACCCTGGAGAAGTTTATGGTGTTTCCTGAAACACGTAAGAAACAAAGCAACACAGCCTACGGCACTTCCACTTATGGTCCTATTGCTTAGGGAAATTAAAATCAAAAACAGACAGCCACCCCAATATTTGGGACGGCTGTGTTCACAAGAAGCTCGTCTACAGTATCAGGTAAATATCCCAGAAAGCAAAAAATGGATAAAGAAGTTGTGGCACGTACGTACAATGCAATATCACTCAGCAATGAAATCTGTGTCATCAGGCCCGTAGCGGCATAGTGAGTGGATGCAGGTACGGTGATTCTACGTGAACTACGTCGCACAGAAAAAGAAACATCATAAGATATCACTAATACACGGAATGTAAACTTGACTACACATGAACTGAATTACAAAACAGAACAGGGTGTCAAATTTAGAAAACCAACTAGTGCTTGCTTATGGGGAAAGGTGCGTTGGGGTGCTGCATAAAACCAGAGAGTGAAATTAGCACAGATAACTTTCCATAAGCCAAATATATAATAGACAAGACCTACTCCTTGCTCAACGAAATGGACCCAACACCACATATTAAACTCCTAGGAATATACCTGATTAGGTAGAATCTTAAAACCCATGGATATATATGTCTCCGTAAGAGAATCAAGTGTGTGTACAGCGGCCGAAACGCAGCAGTGAAAATCCGATAAATTCCATTATCAAAATAAATTTCGAAAACAAAACAGAAAGACAGTGAAATAGAGAGCAATTCTTAAACAATTCACTCAGGGCATGTGATGCAACCGGGATTTACCACATCTACACCCAGAGCTGGTTGAGACATAAGGCTGGACACTTCAGGCTGATAGCATTGGTGAGTTTCGGTGAGCAAATGCAGACCCTTTGAAGTCATACTGCATGGTTCCCATTCCATGGGTCCCAACTCTCCAGGTTCAAGGGATTCTTCCTCCAGCTAAAACATGCATGGGAAACCCAGAGTATCGTCCACCGTGTGATTGGGAAACGATTTAAAATGCATCTCAGTTTTCGTATCCTGGTCCTCGGGTTCACCATTCCAGATGTTTTACTAACACTCTCCCCGCTTGGAGAGTCAGTGCCTTTAACCTCCTGTTTGGCACAGCTTGCAATTTTGTGCAAGATGAACAGGAATAGGGAGAACCAATGAGAGACTAGCTGTAGGTGTCTGCACGGGCAAATGTAACGCTCATTTCCCACCAGGAAGAGGAATTAACCAAAGGCTCAGCATGCCCTGCCGGAAACAGATTAGGGCCTGAAGCAATCCTGCGGTTTTGTGCCCAGCTCACAAGAAAGCGAGTTGAAGAAAGGAGCTCAGTGGCACTGTAATTCACAAACCTGCAGAGTTATAAATGACAGCATTCCTCCAAAAATATATTGAAGTAAGCCTGCAAAGGGGACTTGAAATCGGGGCAGAATTTCAGGAAAACGATTGCAGGGGGTAGACTGGAATTGCCCTGAAAGCATAGGAAAAGAGGCACAACGTCGACAATGATGCACTTGGCCAAAAAGTGCGTATGCGTTTTTTCCTGAATGTATTCAGGAAAAAACGCATACGCACTTTTTGGCCAACGGAGCAAGCCTGTAAAGGAAATCTGCACTACAATGAAGTCTCACTGCCCCCCGGGCAAAAGGGCCATCTGAAAAAAGTGTAAAATCCAGAAATGTAGGACAGGATATGGAGAACAGGGAGCCTTGTTATGCTGATTGGCAGGATGTAAATTGCCGGCAGCCACCCTGGAGAAGTGTATGGTGTTTCCTGAAACACGTAAGAAACAAAGCAACACAGCCTATGGCACTTCCACTTATGGTCCTATAGCTTACGGAAATTAAAATCAAAAACAGACAGCCACCCCAATATTTGGGACGGCTGTGTTCACAAGAAGCTCGTCTACAGTATCAGGTAAATATCCCAGAAAGCAAAAAATGGATAAAGAAGTTGTGGCACGTACGTGCAATGCAGTATCACTCAGCAATGAAATCTGTGTCATCAGGCCCATAGCGGCATAGTGAGAGGATGCAGATACGGTGATTCTACGTGAACTACGTCACACAGAAAAAGAAACATCATAAGATATCACTAATACACGGAATGTAAACTTGACTACACATGAACTGAATTACAAAACAGAACAGGGTCTCAAATTTAGAAAACCAACTAGTGCTTGCTTATGGGGAAAGGTGCGTTGGGGTGCTGCATAAAACCAGAGACTGAAATTAGCACAGATAACATTCCATAAGCCAAATATGTAATAGACAAGACCTACTCCTTGCTCAACGAAATGGACTCAACACCACATATTCAACGCCTAGGAATATACCTGACTAGGAAGAATCTTAAAACCCATGGATATATATGTCTCCGTAAGAGAATCAAGCGTGTGTAGAGCGGCCGAAACGCAGCAGTGAAAATCCGATAAATCCCATTATCAAAATAAATTTCGAAACAAAACACAAAGACAGTGAAATAGAGAGCAATTCTTAAATAATTCACTCAGGGAATGTGATGCAACCGGGATTGACCACATCTACACCCAGAGCTGGTTGACACATAAGGCTGGACACTTCAGGCTGATAGCACAGGTGAGTTTCGGTGAGCAAATGCAGACCCTTTGAAGTCATACTGCATGGTACCTATTCCATGGGTCCCAACTCTTCAGGTTCAAGGGATTCTTCCTCCAGCTAAAACATGCATGGGAAACCCACAGTATGGTCCACCGTGTGATTGGGAAACGATTTACAATGCATCTCAGTTTTCGTATCCTGGTCCTCGGGTTCACCATTCCAGATGCTTTACTAACACTCTCCCTGCTTGGAGAGTCAGTGCCTTTAACCTCCTGTTTGGCACAGCTTGCAATTTCTGTGCAAGATGAACATGAATAGGGAGAACCAATGAGAGACTAGCTGTAGGTGTCTGAACGGGCAAATGTAACGCTCATTTCCCACCAGGAAGAGGAATTAAACAAAGGCTCAGCATGCCCTGCCTGAAGCAGATTAGGGCCTGAAGCAATCCTGCGGTTTTGTGCCCAGCTCACAAGAAAGCGAGTTGAAGAAAGGAGCTCAGGGGCACTGTAATTCACAAACCTGCAGAGTTATAAATGACAGCTATCCTCCAAAAATATATTGAAGTAAGCCTGCGAAGGGGACTTGAAAGCGGGGCAGAATTTCAGGAAAACGATTGCAGGGGGTAGACTGGAATTGCCCTGAAAGCATAGGAAAAGAGGCAGAACGTCGACAATGATGCACTTGGCCAAAAAGAGCGTATACTTTTTTTCCTGAATGTATTCAGGAAAAAACGCATACGCCCTTTTTGGCCAACCAAGCAAGCCTGTAAAGGAAATCTGCACTACCATGAAGTCTCACTGCACCCCGGGCAAAATGGCCATCTGAAAAAAGTGTAAAATCCAGAAAGATAGGACAGGATATGGAGAACAGGGAGCCTTGTTATGCTGATTGGCAGGATGTAAATTGCCAACAGCCACCCTGGAGAAGTGTATGGTGTTTCCTGAAACACGTAAGTAATAAAGCAACACAGCCTATGGCAACTGCACTTATGGTCCTATTCCTTAGGGAAATTAAAATCAAAAACAGAGAGCCACCCCAAAGTTTGGGACAGCTGTGTTCCCAAGAAGCTCGTCTACAGTACCAGGTAAATATCCCAGAAAGCAAAAAATGGATAAAGAAGTTGTGGCACGTACGTGCAATGCAGTATCACTCAGCAATGAAATCTGTATCATCAGGCCCGTAGCGGCATAGTGAGTGGATGCAGGTACGGTGATTCTACGTGAACTACGTCACACAGAAAAAGAAACATCATAAGATATCACTAATGCACGGAATGTAAACTTGACTACACATGAACTGAATTACAAAACAGAACAGGGTCTCAAATTTAGAAAACCAACTAGTGCTTGCTTATGGGGAAAGGTTCGTTGGGGTGCTGCATAAAACCAGAGACTGAAATTAGCACAGATAACATTCCATAAGCCAAATATGTAATAGACAAGGCCTACTCCTTGCTCAACGAAATGGACTCAACACCACATATTCAACGCCTAGGAATATACCTGACTAGGAAGAATCTTAAAACCCATGGATATATATGTCTCCGTAAGAGAATCAAGCGTGTGTACAGCGGCCGAAACGCAGCAGTGAAAATCCGATAAATCCCATTATCAAAATAAATTTCGAAACAAAACACAAAGACAGTGAAATAGAGAGCAATTCTTAAATAATTCACTCAGGGCATGTGATGCAACCGGGATTTACCACATCTACACCCAGAGCTGGTTGAGACATAAGGCTGGACACTTCAGGCTGATAGCATTGGTGAGTTTCGGTGAGCAAATGCAGACCCTTTGAAGTCATACTGCATGGTACCCATTCCATGGGTCCCAACTCTCCAGGTTCAAGGGATTCTTCCTCCAGCTAAAACATGCATGGGAAACCCAGAGTATCATCCACCGTGTGATTGGGAAACGATTTAAAATGCATCTCAGTTTTCGTATCCTGGTTCTCGGGTTCACCATTCCAGATGCTTTACTAACACTCTCCCCGCTTGGAGAGTCAGTGCGTTTAACCTCCTGTTTGGCACAGCTTGCAATTTATGTGCAAGATGAACAGGAATAGGGAGAACCAATGAGAGACTAGCTGTAGGTGTCTGCACGGGCAAATGTAACGCTCACTGCCCACCAGGAAGAGGAATTAAACAAAGGCTCAGCATGCCCTGCTGAAAACAGATTAGGGCCTGAAGCAATCCTGCGGTTTTGTGCCCAGCTCACAAGAAAGCGAGTTGAAGAAAGGAGCTCAGGGGCACTGTAATTCACAAACCTGCAGAGTTATAAATGACAGTTATCCTCCAAAAATATATTGAAGTAAGCCTGCGAAGGGGACTTGAAAGCGGGGCAGAATTTCAAGAAAACGATTGCAGGGGGTAGACTGGAATTGCCCTGAAAGCATAGGAAAAGAGGCAGAACGTCGACAATGATGCACTTGGCCAAAAAGGGCGTATGCGTTTTTTCCTGAATATATTCAGGAAAAAACGCATACGCCCTTTTTGGCCAACCAAGCAAGCCTGTAAAGGAAATCTGAACTACAATGAAGTCTCACTGCCCCCCGGCCAAGAGGGACATCTGAAAAAAGTGTAAAATCCAGAAAGTTCGGACAGGATATGGAGAACAGGGAGCCTTGTTATGATGATTGGCAGGATGTAAATTGCCAACAGCCACCCTGGAGAATTGTATGGTGTTTCCTGAAACACGTAAGAAATAAAGCAACACAGCCTATGGCAATTGCACTTATGGTCCTATACCTTAGGGAAATTAAAATCAAAAACAGAGAGCCACCCCAAATTTTGGGACGGCTGTGTTCCCAAGAAGCTCGTCTACAGTACCAGGTAAATATCCCAGAAAGCAAAAAATGGATAAAGAAGTTGTGGCACGTACGTGCAATGCAATATCACTCAGCAATGAAATCTGTGTCATCAGGCCCGTAGCGGCATAGTGAGTGGATGCAGGTACGGTGATTCTACGTGAACTACCTCACACAGAAAAAGAAACATCATAAGATATCACTAATACACGGAATGTAAACTTGACTACACATGAACTGAATTACAAAACAGAACAGGGTCTCAAATTTAGAAAACCAACTACTGCTTGCTTATGCGGAAAGGTGCCTTGGGGTGCTGCATAAAACCAGAGACTGAAATTAGCACAGATAACATTCCATAAGCCAAATATGTAATAGACAAGACCTACTCCTTGCTCAATGAAATGGACTCAACACCACATATTCAACGCCTAGGAATATACCTGACTAGGAAGAATCTTAAAACCCATGGATATATATGTCTCCGTAAGAGAATCAAGCGTGTGTACAGCGGCCGAAACGCAGCAGTGAAAATCCGATAAATCCCATTATCAAAATAAATTTCGAAACAAAACACAAAGACAGTGAAATAGAGAGCAATTCTTAAATAATTCACTCAGGGAATGTGATGCAACCGGGATTGACCACATCTACACTCAGAGCTGGTTGACACATAAGGCTGGACACTTCAGGCTGATAGCATTGGTGAGTTTCGGTGAGCAAATGCAGACCATTTGAAGTCATACTGCATGGTACCTATTCCATGGGTCCCAACTCTTCAGGTTCAAGGGATTCTTCCTCCAGCTAAAACATGCATGGGAAACCCACAGTATGGTCCACCGTGTGAATGGGAAACTATTTACAATGCATCTCAGTTTTCGTATCCTGGTCCTCGGGTTCACCATTCCAGATGCTTTACTAACACTCTCCCTGCTTGGAGAGTCAGAGCCTTTAACCTCCTGTTTGGCACAGCTTGCAATTTCTGTGCAAGATGAACAAGAATAGGGAGAACCAATGAGAGACTAGCTGTAGGTGTCTGCACGGGCAAATGTAACGCTCATTGCCCACCAGGAAGAGGAATTAACCAAAGGCTCAGCATGCCCTGCCGGAAACAGATTAGGGCCTGAACCAATCCTGCGGTTTTGTGCCCAGCTCACAAGAAAGCGAGTTGAAGAAAGGAGCTCAGGGGCACTGTAATTCAAAAACCTGCAGAGTTATAAATGACAGCTATCCTCCAAAAATATATTGAAGTAAGCCTGCGAAGGGGACTTGAAAGCGGGGCAGAATTTCAGGAAAACGATTGCAGGGGTAGACTGGAATTGGCCTGAAAGCATAGGAAAAGAGGCAGAACGTCGACAATGATGCACTTGGCCAAAAAGGGCGTATGCGTTTTTTCCTGAATATATTCAGGAAAAAACGCATACGCCCTTTTTGGCCAACCAAGCAAGCCTGTAAAGGAAATCTGCACTACAATGAAGTCTCACTGCCCCCCGGGCAAAAGGGCCATCTGAAAAAAGTGTAAAATCCAGAAAGGTAGGACAGGATATGGAGAACAGGGAGCCTAGTTATGCTGATTGGCAGGATGTAAATTGCCAGCAGCCACCCTGGAGAAGTGTATGGTGTTTCCTGAAACAGGTAAGAAACAAAGCAACACAGCCTATGGCACTTCCACTTATGGTCCTATAGCTTACGGAAATTAAAATCAAAAACAGACAGCCACCCCAATATTTGGGACGGCTGTGTTCACAAGAAGCTCGTCTACAGTATCAGGTAAATATCCCAGAAGGCAAAAAATGGATAAAGAAGTTGTGGCACGTACGTGCAATGCAGTATCACTCAGCAATGAAATCTGTGTCATCAGGCCCGTAGCGGCATAGTGAGAGGATGCAGATACGGTGATTCTACGTGAACTACGTCACACAGAAAAAGAAACATCATAAGATATCACTAATACACGGAATGTAAACTTGACTACACATGAACTGAATTACAAAACAGAACAGGGTCTCAAATTTAGAAAACCAACTGGTGCTTGCTTATGGGGAAAGGTGCCTTGGGGTGCTGCATAAAACCAGAGACTGAAATTAGCACAGATAACATTCCATAAGCCAAATATGTAATAGACAAGACCTACTCCTTGCTCAACGAAATGGACTCAACACCACATATTCAACGCCTAGGAATATACCTGACTAGGAAGAATCTTAAAACCCATGGATATATATGTCTCCGTAAGAGAATCAAGCGTGTGTACAGCGGCCGAAACGCAGCAGTGAAAATCCGATAAATCCCATTATCAAAATAAATTTCGAAACAAAACACAAAGACAGTGAAATAGAGAGCAATTCTTAAATAATTCACTCAGGGAATGTGATGCAACCGGGATTGACCACATCTACACCCAGAGCTGGTTGACACATAAGGCTGGACACTTCAGGCTGATAGCATTGGTGAGTTTCGGTGAGCAAATGCAGACCATTTGAAGTCATACTGCATGGTACCTATTCCATGGGTCCCAACTCTTCAGGTTCAAGGGATTCTTCCTCCAGCTAAAACATGCATGGGAAACCCACAGTATGGTCCACCGTGTGAATGGGAAACTATTTACAATGCATCTCAGTTTTCGTATCCTGGTCCTCGGGTTCACCATTCCAGATGCTTTACTAACACTCTCCCTGCTTGGAGAGTCAGAGCCTTTAACCTCCTGTTTGGCACAGCTTGCAATTTCTGTGCAAGATGAACAAGAATAGGGAGAACCAATGAGAGACTAGCTGTAGGTGTCTGCACGGGCAAATGTAACGCTCATTGCCCACCAGGAAGAGGAATTAACCAAAGGCTCAGCATGCCCTGCCGGAAACAGATTAGGGCCTGAAGCAATCCTGCGGTTTTGTGCCCAGCTCACAAGAAAGCGAGTTGAAGAAAGGAGCTCAGGGGCACTGTAATTCAAAAACCTGCAGAGTTATAAATGACAGCTATCCTCCAAAAATATATTGAAGTAAGCCTGCGAAGGGGACTTGAAAGCGGGGCAGAATTTCAGGAAAACGATTGCAGGGGTAGACTGGAATTGGCCTGAAAGCATAGGAAAAGAGGCAGAACGTCGACAATGATGCACTTGGCCAAAAAGGGCGTATGCGTTTTTTCCTGAATATATTCAGGAAAAAACGCATACGCCCTTTTTGGCCAACCAAGCAAGCCTGTAAAGGAAATCTGCACTACAATGAAGTCTCACTGCCCCCCGGGCAAAAGGGCCATCTGAAAAAAGTGTAAAATCCAGAAAGGTAGGACAGGATATGGAGAACAGGGAGCCTAGTTATGCTGATTGGCAGGATGTAAATTGCCAGCAGCCACCCTGGAGAAGTGTATGGTGTTTCCTGAAACAGGTAAGAAACAAAGCAACACAGCCTATGGCACTTCCACTTATGGTCCTATAGCTTACGGAAATTAAAATCAAAAACAGACAGCCACCCCAATATTTGGGACGGCTGTGTTCACAAGAAGCTCGTCTACAGTATCAGGTAAATATCCCAGAAGGCAAAAAATGGATAAAGAAGTTGTGGCACGTACGTGCAATGCAGTATCACTCAGCAATGAAATCTGTGTCATCAGGCCCGTAGCGGCATAGTGAGAGGATGCAGATACGGTGATTCTACGTGAACTACGTCACACAGAAAAAGAAACATCATAAGATATCACTAATACACGGAATGTAAACTTGACTACACATGAACTGAATTACAAAACAGAACAGGGTCTCAAATTTAGAAAACCAACTGGTGCTTGCTTATGGGGAAAGGTGCCTTGGGGTGCTGCATAAAACCAGAGACTGAAATTAGCACAGATAACATTCCATAAGCCAAATATGTAATAGACAAGACCTACTCCTTGCTCAACGAAATGGACTCAACACCACATATTCAACGCCTAGGAATATACCTGACTAGGAAGAATCTTAAAACCCATGGATATATATGTCTCCGTAAGAGAATCAAGCGTGTGTACAGCGGCCGAAACGCAGCAGTGAAAATCCGATAAATCCCATTATCAAAATAAATTTCGAAACAAAACACAAAGACAGTGAAATAGAGAGCAATTCTTAAATAATTCACTCAGGGAATGTGATGCAACCGGGATTGACCACATCTACACCCAGAGCTGGTTGACACATAAGGCTGGACACTTCAGGCTGATAGCATTGGTGAGTTTCGGTGAGCAAATGCAGACCATTTGAAGTCATACTGCATGGTACCTATTCCATGGGTCCCAACTCTTCAGGTTCAAGGGATTCTTCCTCCAGCTAAAACATGCATGGGAAACCCACAGTATGGTCCACCGTGTGAAAGGGAAACTATTTACAATGCATCTCAGTTTTCGTATCCTGGTCCTCGGGTTCACCATTCCAGATGCTTTACTAACACTCTCCCTGCTTGGAGAGTCAGAGCCTTTAACCTCCTGTTTGGCACAGCTTGCAATTTCTGTGCAAGATGAACAAGAATAGGGAGAACCAATGAGAGACTAGCTGTAGGTGTCTGCACGGGCAAATGTAATGCTCATTGCCCACCAGGAAGAGGAATTAACCAAAGGCTCAGCATGCCCTGCCGGAAACAGATTAGGGCCTGAAGCAATCCTGCGGTTTTGTGCCCAGCTCACAAGAAAGCGAGTTGAAGAAAGGAGCTCAGGGGCACTGTAATTCACAAACCTGCAGAGTTATAAATGACAGCTATCCTCCAAAAATATATTGAAGTAAGCCTGCGAAGGGGACTTGAAAGCGGGGCAGAATTTCAGGAAAACGATTGCAGGGGGTAGACTGGAATTGCCCTGAAAGCATAGGAAAAGAGGCAGAACGTCGACAATGATGCACTTGGCCAAAAAGGGCGTATGCGTTTTTTCCTGAATGTATTCAGGAAAAAACGCATACGCCCTTTTTCGCCAACCAAGCAAGCCTGTAAAGGAAATCTGCACTACAATGAAGTCTCACTGCCCCCCGGGCAAAAGGGCCATCTGAAAAAAGTGTAAAATCCAGAAAGATAGGACAGGATATGGAGAACAGGGAGCCTTGTTATGCTGATTGGCAGGATGTAAATTGCCAACAGCCACCCTGGAGAAGTGTATGGTGTTTCCTGAAACACGTAAGAAATAAAGCAACACAGCCTATGGCAATTGCACTTATGGTCCTATTCCTTAGGGAAATTAAAATCAAAAACAGAGAGCCACCCCACAGTTTGGGACGGCTGTGTTCACAAGAAGCTCGTCTACAGTACCAGGTAAATATCCCAGAAATCAAAAAATGGATAAAGAAGTTGTGGCACGTACGTGCAATGCAGTATCACTCAGCAATGAAATCTGTGTCATCAGGCCCGTAGCGGCATAGCGAGTGGATGCAGGTACGGTGATTCTACGTGAACTACGTCACACAGAAAAAGAAACATCATAAGATATCACTAATGCACGGAATGTAAACTTGACTACACATGAACTGAATTACAAAACAGAACAGGGTCTCAAATTTAGAAAACCAACTAGTGCTTGCTTATGGGGAAAGGTGCCTTGGGGTGCTGCATAAAACCAGACACTGAAATTAGCACAGATAACATTCCATAAGCCAAATATATAATAGACAAGACCTACTCCTTGCTCAACGAAATGGACTCAACACCACATATTCAACGCCTAGGAATATACCTGACTAGGAAGAATCTTAAAACCCATGGATATATATGTCTCCGTAAGAGAATCAAGCGTGTGTACAGCGGCCGAAACGCAGCAGTGAAAATCCGATAAATCCCATTATCAAAATAAATTTCGAAACAAAACACAAAGACAGTGAAATAGAGAGCAATTCTTAAATAATTCACTCAGGGAATGTGATGCAACCGGGATTGACCACATCTACACCCAGAGCTGGTTGACACATAAGGCTGGACACTTCAGGCTGATAGCATTGGTGAGTTTCGGTGAGCAAATGCAGACCCTTTGAAGTCATACTGCATGGTACCTATTCCATGGGTCCCAACTCTTCAGGTTCAAGGGATTCTTCCTCCAGCTAAAACATGCATGGGAAACCCAGAGTATCGTACACCGTGTGATTGGGAAACGATTTACAATGCATCTCAGTTTTCGTATCCTGGTCCTCGGGTTCACCATTCCAGATGCTTTACTAACACTCTCCCTGCTTGGAGAGTCAGTGCCTTTAACCTCCTCTTTGGCACAGCTTGCAATTTCTGTGCAAGATGAACAGGAATAGGGAGAACCAATGAGAGACTAGCTGTAGGTGTATGCACGGGCAAATGTAACGCTCATTGCCCACCAGAAAGAGGAATTAAACAAAGGCTCAGCGTGCCCTGCCGGAAACAGATTAGGGCCTGAAGCAATCCTGCGGTTTTGTGCCCAGCTCACAAGAAAGCGAGTTGAAGAAAGGAGCTCAGGGGCACTGTAATTCACAAACCTGCAGAGTTATAAATGACAGCTATCCTCCAAAAATATATTGAAGTAAGCCTGCGAAGGGGACTTGAAAGCGGGGCAGAATTTCAGGAAAACGATTGCAGGGGGTAGACTGGAATTGCCCTGAAAGCATAGGTAAAGAGGCAGAACATCGACAATGATGCACTTGGCCAAAAAGGGCGTATGCGTTTTTTCCTGAATATATTCAGGAAAAAATGCATACGCCCTTTTTGGCCAACCAAGCAAGCCTGTAAAGGAAATCTGCACTACAATGGAGTCTCACTGCCCCCCGGGCAAAAGGGCCATCTGAAAAAAGTGTAAAATCCAGAAATGTAGGACAGGATATGGAGAACAGGGAGCCTTGTTATGCTGATTGGCAGGATGTAAATTGCCAGCAGCCACCCTGGAGAAGTGTATGGTGTTTCCTGAAACACGTAACAAACAAAGCAACACAGCCTATGGCACTTCCACTTATGGTCCTATAGCTTACGGAAATTAAAATCGAAAACAGACAGCCACCCCAATATTTGGGACGGCTGTGTTCACAATAAGCTCGTCTACACTATCAGGTAAATATCCCAGAAAGCAAAAAATGGATAAAGAATTTGTGGCACGTACGTACAATGCAATATCACTCAGCAATGAAATCTGTGTCATCAGGCCCGTAGCGGCATAGTGAGTGGATGCAGGTACGGTGATTCTACGTGAACTACGTCACACAGAAAAAGAAACATCATAAGATATCACTAACACACGGAATGTAAACTTGAATACACATGAACTGAATTACAAAACAGAACAGGGTCTCAAATTTAGAAAACCAACTAGTGCTTGCTTATGGGGAAAGGTGCCATGGGTTGCTGCATAAAACCAGAGACTGAAATTAGCACAGATAACATTCCATAAGCCAAATATGTAATAGACAAGACCTACTCCTTGCTCAACGAAATGGACTCAACACCACATATTCAACGCCTAGGAATATACCTGACTAGGAAGAATCTTAAAACCCATGGATATATATGTCTCTGTACGAGAATCAAGCGTGTGTACAGCGGCCGAATCGCAGCAGTGAAAATGCGATAAATCCCATTATCAAAATAAATTTCGAAAACAAAACACAAAGACAGTGAAATAGAGAGCAATTCTTAAATAATTCACTCAGCGCATGTGATGCAACCGGGATGGACCACATCTACACCCAGAGCTGGTTGACAAATAAGGCTGGACACTTCAGGCTGATAGCATTGATGAGTTTCGGTGAGCAAATGCAGACCCTTTGAAGTCATACTGCATGGTACCTATTCCATGGGTCCAAACTCTTCAGGTTCAAGGGATTCTTCCTCCAGCTAAAACATGCATGGGAAACCCACAGTATGGTCCACCGTGTGATTGGGAAATGATTTAAAATGCATCTCAGTTTTCGTATCCTGGTCCTCGGGTTCACCATTCCAGATGCTTTACTAACACTCTCCCCACATGGAGAGTCAGAGCCTTTAACCTCCTGTTTGGCACAGCTTGCAATTTCTGTGCAACATGAAAAGGAATAGGGAGAACCAATGAGAGACTAGCTGTAGGTGTCTGCACGGGCAAACGTAACGCTCATTTCCCACCAGGAAGAGGAATTAACCAAAGGCTCAGCATGCCCTGCCGGAAACAGATTAGGGCCTGAAGCAATCCTGCGGTTTTGTGCCCAGCTCACAAGAAAGCGAGTTGAAGAAAGGAGCTAAGGGGCACTGTAATTCACAAACCTGCAGAGTTATAAATGACAGCTATCCTCCAAAAATATATTGAAGTAAGCCTGCGAAGGGGACTTGAAAGCAGGGAAGAATTTCAGGAAAACGATTGCAGGGGGTAGACTGGAATTGCCCTGATACATAGGAAAAGAGGCAGAACGTCGACAATGATGCACTTGGCCAAAAAGTGCGTATGCGTTTTTTCCTGAATATATTCAGGAAAAAACGCATACACTCTTTTTGGCCAACCAAGCAAGCCTGTAAAGGAAATCTGCACCACAATGAAGTCTCACTGCCCCCCGGGCAAAAGGGCCATCTGAAAAAAGTGTAAAATCCAGAAATGTAGGACAGGATATGGAGAACAGGGAGCCTTGTCATGCTGATTGGCAGGATGTAAATTGCCAGCAGCCACCCTGGAGAAGTGTATGGTGTTTCCTGAAACACGTAAGAAACAAAGCAACACAGCCTATGGCACTTCCACTTATGGTCCTATAGCTTACGGAAATTAAAATCAAAAACAGACAGCCACCCCAATATTTGGGACGGCTGTGTTCACAAGAAGCTCGTCTACAGTATCAGGTAAATATCCCAGAAAGCAAAAAATGGATAAAGAAGTTGTGGCACGTACGTGCAATGCAATATCACTCAGCAATGAAATCTGTGTCATCAGGCCCATAGCGGCATAGTGAGTGGATGCAGGTACGGTGATTCTACGTGAACTACGTCACACAGAAAAAGAAACATCATAAGATATCACTAATACACGGAATGTAAACTTGACTACACATGAACTGAATTACAAAACAGAACAGGGACTCAAATTTAGAAAACCAACTAGTGCTTGCTTATGGGGAAAGGTGCGTTGGGGTGCTGCATAAAACCAGAGACTGAAATTAGCACAGATAACATTCCATAAGCCAAATATGTAATAGACAAGACCTACTCCTTGCTCAACGAAATGGACTCAACACCACATATTCAACGCCTAGGAATATACCTGACTAGGAAGAATCTTAAAACCCATGGATATATATATCTCCGTAAGAGAATCAAGCGTGTGTACAGCGGCGGAAATGCAGCAGTGAAAATCCGATAAATCCCATTATCAAAATAAATTTCGAAAACAAAACACAAAGACAGTGAAATAGAGAGCAATTCTTAAATAATTCACTCAGGGCATGTGATGCAACCGGGATTGACCACATCTACACCCAGAGCTGGTTGAGACATAAGGCAGGACACTTCTGGCTGATAGCACTGGTGAGTTTCGGTGAGGAAATGCAGACCCTTTGAAGTCATACTGCATGGGACCCATTCCATGGGTCCCAACTCTCCAGGTTCAAGGCATTCTTCCTCCAGCTAAAACATGCATGGGAAACCCAGAGTATCGTCCACCGTGTGATTGGGAATCGATTTAAAATGCATCTCAGTTTTCGTATCCTGGTCCTCGGGTTCACCATTCCAGATGCTTTACTAACACTCCCCGCTTGGAGAGTCAGTGCCTTTAACCTCCTGTTTGGCACAGCTTGCCATTTCTGTGCAAGATGAACAGGAATAGGAAGAACCAATGAGAGACTAGCTGTAGGTGTCTGCACGGGCAAATGTAACGCTCATTGCCCACCAGGAAGAGGAATTAAACAGAGGCTCAGTGTGCCCTGCTGGAAACAGATTAGGTCCTGAAGCAATCCTGCGGTTTTGTGCCCAGCTCACAAGAAAACGAGTTGAAGAAAGGAGCTCAGGGGTACTGTACTTCACAAACCTGCAGAGTTATAAATGACAGCTATCCTCCAAAAATATATTGAAGTAAGCCTGCGAAGGGGACTTGAAAGCGGGGCTGAATTTCAGGAAAACGATTGCAGGGGGTAGACTGCAATTGCCCTGAAAGCATAGGAAAAGAGGCACAACGTCGACAATGATGCACTTGGCCAAAAAGGGCGTATGCGTTTTTTCCTGAATATATTCAGGAAAAAACGCATACGCCCTTTTTGGCCAACCAAGCAAGCCTGTAAAGGAAATCTGCACTACAATGAAATCTCACTGCCTCCCCTGGCAAAAGGGCCATCTGAAAAAAGTGTAAAATCTAGAAAGGTAGGACAGGATATGGAGAACAGGGAGCCTTGTTATGCTGATTGGCAGGATGTAAATTGCCAGCAGCCACCCTGGAGAAGTGTATGGTGTTTCCTGAAACACGTAAGAAACAAAGCAACACAGCCTATGGCACTTCCACTTATGGTCCTATAGCTTACGGAAATTAAAATCAAAAACAGACAGCCACCCCAATATTTGGGACGGCTGTGTTCACAAGAAGCTCGTCTACACTATCAGGTAAATATCCCAGAAAGCAAAAAATGGATAAAGAAGTTGTGGCACGTACGTACAATGCAATATCACTCAGCAATGAAATCTGTGTCATCAGGCCCGTAGCGGCATAGTGAGTGGATGCAGGTACGGTGATTCTACGTGAACTACGTCACACAGAAAAAGAAACATCATAAGATATCACTAATACACGGAATGTAAACTTGATTACACATAAACTGAATTACAAAACAGAACAGGGTCTCAAATTTAGAAAACCAACTAGTGCTTGCTTATGGGGAAAGGTGCCTTGGGGTGCTGCATAAAACCAGAGACTGAAATTCGCACAGATAACTTTCCATAAGGCAAATATGTAATAGACAAGACCTACTCCTTGCTCAACGAAATGGACCCAACACCACATATTCAACGCCTAGGAATATACCTGACTAGGAAGAATCTTAAAACCCATGGATATATATGTCTCCGTAAGAGAATCAAGTGTGTGTACAGTGGCCGAAACGCAGCAGTGAAAATCCGATAAATCCCATTATTAATATAAATTTGGAAAACAAAACACAAAGACAGTGAAATAGAGAGCAATTCTTAAATAATTCACTCAGGGCATGTGATGCAACCGGGATTGACCACATCTACACCCAGAGCTGGTTGAGACATAAGGCTGGACACTTCAGGCTGATAGCATTGGTGAGTTTCTGTGAGCAAATGCAGACCCTTTGAAGTCATACTGCATGGTACCCATTCCGTGGGTCCCAACTCTCCAGGTTCAAGGGATTATTCCTCCAGCTAAAACATGCATGGGAAACCCAGAGTATCGTCCACCGTGTGATTGGGAAACGATTTAAAATGCATCTCAGTTTTCGTATCCTGGTCCTCGGGTTCACCATTCCAGATGCTTTACTAACACTCTCCCCGCTTAGAGAGTCAGTGCCTTTAACCTCCTCTTTGGCACAGCTTGCAATTTCTGTGCAAGATGAACAGGAATAGGGAGAACCAATGAGAGACTAGCTGTAGGTGTCTGCACGGGCAAATGTAACGCTCATTGCCCAACAGGAAGAGGAATTAAACAAAGGCTCAGTGTGCCCTGCTGAAAACAGATTAGGGCCTGAAGCAATCCTTTGGTTTTGTGTCCAGCTCACAAGAAAGCGAGTTGAAGAAAGGAGCTCAGGGACACTGTAATTCACAAACCTGCAGAGTTATAAATGACAGCTCTCCTCCAAAAATATATTGAAGTAAGCCTGCGAAGGGGACTTGAAAGCGGGGCAGAATTTCAGGAAAACGATTGCAGGGGGTAGACTGGAATTTCACTGAAAGCATAGGAAAAGAGGCAGAACATCGACAATGATGCACTTGGCCAAAAAGGGCGTATGCGTTTTTTCCTGAATATATTCAGGAAAAAACGCATACGCCCTTTTTGGCCAACCAAGCAAGCCTGTAAAGGAAATCTGCACTACAATGAAGTCTCACTGCCCCTCGGGCAAGAGGGCCATCTGAAAAAAGTGTAAAATCCAGAAAGGTAGGACAGGATATGGAGAACAGGGAGCCTTGTTATGCTGATTGGCAGGATGTAAATTGCCAGCAGCCACCCTGGAGAAGTGTATGGTGTTTCCTGAAACACGTAAGAAACAAAGCAACACAGCCTATGGCACTTCCACTTATGGTCCTATAGCTTACGGAAATTAAAATCAAAAACAGACAGCCACCCCAATTTTTGGGACGGCTGTGTTCACAAGAAGCTCGTCTACAGTATCAGGTAAATATCCCAGAAAGCAAAAAATGGATAAAGAAGTTGTGGCACGTACGTACAATGCAATGTCACTCAGCAATGAAATCTGTGTCATCAGGTCCGTAGCGGCACAGTGAGTGGATGCAGGTACGGTGATTCTACGTGAACTACGTCACACAGAAAAAGAAACATCATAAGATATCATTAATACACGGAATGTAAACTTGACTACACATGAACTGAATTACAAAACAGAACAGGGTCTCAAATTTAGAAAATCAACTAGTGCTTGCTTATGGGGAAAGGGGCCTTGGGGTGCTGCATAAAACCAGAGACTGAAATTAGCACAGATAATATTCCATAAGCCAAATATGTAATAGACAAGACCTACTCCTTGCTCAACGAAATGGACCCAACACCACATATTCAACGCCTAGGAATATACCTGATTAGGAAGAATCTTAAAACCCATGGATATATATGTCTGCGTAAGAGAATCAAGCATGTGTACAGTGGCCGAAACGCAGCAGTGAAAATCCGATAAATCCCATTATCAAAATAAATTTCGAAAACAAAACACAAAGACAGTGAAATAGAGAGCAATTCTTAAATAATTCACTCAGGGCATGTGATGCAACCGGGATTGACCACATCTACACCCAGAGCTGGTTGAGACATAATGCTGGACACTTCAGGCTGATAGCATTGGTGAGTTTCGGTGAGCAAATGCAGACCCTTTGAAGTCATACTGCATGGTACCCATTCCATGGGTCCCAACTCTCCAGGTTCAAGGGATTCTTCCTCCAGCTAAAACATGCATGGGAAACCCAGAGTATGGTCCACCGTGTGATTGGGAAACGATTTAAAATGCATCTCAGTTTTCGTATCCTGGTACTCGGGTTCACCATTCCAGATTCTTTACTAACACTCTCCCCGCTTGGAGAGTCAGTGCCTTTAACATCCTGTTTGGCACAGCTTGCAATTTCTGTGCAAGATGAACAGGAATAGGGAGAACCAATGAGAGACTAGCTGTAGGTGTCTGCACAGGCAAATGTTACGCTCATTTCCCACCAGGAAGAGGAATTATCCAAAGGCTCACTGTGCCCTGCCGGAAACAGATTAGGGCCTGAAGCAATCCTGCGGTTTTGTGCCCAGCTCACAAGAAAGCGAGTTGAAGAAAGGAGCTCAGGGGCACTGTAATTCACAAACCTGCAGAGTTATAAATGACAGCTATCCTCCAAAAATATACTGAAGTAAGCCTGCGAAGGGGACTTGATAGCGGTGCAGAGTTTCAGGAAAACCACTGCATGGGGTAGACTGGAATTGCACTGAAAGCATAGGAAAAGAGGCAGAACATCGACAATGATGCACTTGGCCAAAAAGGGCGTATGCGTTTTTTCCTGAATATATTCAGGAAAAAACGCATACGCCCTTTTTGGCCAACCAAGCAAGCCTGTAAAAGAAAGCTGCACTAAAATGAAGTCTCACTGCCCCTCGGGCAAGAGGGCCATCTGAAAAAAGTGTAAAATCCAGAAAGGTAGGACAGGATATGGAGAACAGGGAGCCTTGTTATGCTGATTGGCAGGATGTAAATTGCCAGCAGCCACCCTGGAGAAGTGTATGGTGTTTCCTGAAACACGTAAGAAACAAAGCAACACAGCCTATGGCACTTCCACTTATGGTCCTATAGCTTACGGAAATTAAAATCAAAAACAGACAGCCACCCCAATATTTGGGACGGCTGTGTTCACAAGAAGCTCGTCTACAGTATCAGGTAAATATCCCAGAAAGCAAAAAATGGATAAAGAAGTTGTGGCACGTACGTACAATGCAATGTCACTCAGCAATGAAATCTGTGTCATCAGGTCCGTAGCGGCACAGTGAGTGGATGCAGGTACGGTGATTCTACGTGAACTACGTCACACAGAGAAAGAAACATCATAAGATATCATTAATACACGGAATGTAAACTTGACTACACATGAACTGAATTACAAAACAGAACAGGGTCTCAAATTTAGAAAATCAACTAGTGCTTGCTTATGGGGAAAGGGGCCTTGGGGTGCTGCATAAAACCAGAGACTGAAATTAGCACAGATAACATTCCATAAGCCAAATATGTAATAGACAAGACCTACTCCTTGCTCAACGAAATGGACCCAACACCACATATTCAACGCCTAGGAATATACCTGACTAGGAAGAATCTTAAAACCCATGGATATATATGTCTCCGTAAGAGAATCAAGCCTGTGTACAGCGGCCGAAACGCAGCAGTGAAAATCCGATAAATCCCATTATCAAAATAAATTTCGAAAACAAAACACAAAGACAGTGAAATAGAAAGCAATTCTTAAATAATTCACTCAGGGCATGTGATGCAACCGGGAATGACCACATCTACACACAGAGCTGGTTGAGACATAAGGCTGGACACTTCAGGCTGATAGCATTGGTGAGTTTCGGTGAGCAAATGCAGACCCTTTAAAGTCATACTTCATGGTACCCATTCCATGGGTCCCAACTCTCCAGGTTCAAGGGATTCTTCCTCCAGCTAAAACATACATGGGAAACCCAGCGTATCATCCACCGTGTGATTGGGAAACGATTTAAATGCATCTCAGTTTTCGTATCCTGGTCCTCGGGTTCACAATTCCAGATGCTTTACTAACACTATCCCCGCTTGGAGAGTCAGTGCCTTTAACCTCCTGTTTGGCACAGCTTGCAATTTCTGTGCAAGATGAACAGGAATAGGGAGAACCAATGAGAGACTAGCTGTAGGTGTCTGCACGGGCAAATGTAACGCTCATTGCCCACCAGGAAGAGGAATTAAACAAAGGCTCAGTGTGCCCTGCTGGAAACAGATTAGGGCCTGAAGCAATCCTGCGGTTTTGTGTCCAGCTCACAAGAAAGCGAGTTGAAGAAAGGAGCTCAGGGGCACTGTAATTCACAAACCTGCAGAGTTATAAATGACAGCTATCCTCCAAAAATATATTGAAGTAAGCCTGCGAAGGGGACTTGAAAGCAGGGCAGAATTTCAGGAAAACGATTGCAGGGGGTAGACTGGAACTGCCCTGAAAGCATAGGAAAAGAGGCACAACGTCGAAAATGATGCACTAGGCCAAAAAGGGCGTATGCGTTTTTTCTTGAATATATTCAGGAAAAAACACATACGCCCTTTTTGGCCAACCAAGCAAGCCTGTAAAGGAAATCTGCACTACAATGAAGTCTCACTGCCCCCCTGGCAAAAGGGCCATCTGAAAAAAGTGTAAAATCTAGAAAGGTAGGACAGGATATGGAGAAGAGGGAGCCTTGTTATGCTGATTGGCGGGATGTAAATTGCCAACAGCCACCCTGGAGAAGTGTATGGTGTTTCCTGAAACACGTAAGAAACAAAGCAACACAGCCTATGGCACTTGCACTTATGGTCCTATAGCTTAGGGAAATTAAAATCAAAAACAGACAGCCACACAAATGTTTGGGACGGCTGTGTTCACAAGAAGCTCGTCTACAGTACCAGGTAAATAACCCAGAAAGCAAAAAATGGATAAAGAAGTTGTGGCACGTACGTGCAATGCAATATCACTCAGCAATGAAATGTGTGTCATCAGGCCCGTAGCGGCATAGTGAGTGGATGCAGGTACGGTGATTCTACGTGAATTATATCACACAGAAAAAGAAACATCATAAGATATCACTAATACACGGAATGTAAATTTAACTACACATGAACTGAATTACAAAACAGAACAGGGTCTCAAATTTTGAAAACCAACTAGTGCTTGCTTATGGGGAAATGTGCGTTGGGATGCTGCATAAAACGAGAGACTGAAATTAGCACAGATAACTTTCCATAAGCCAAATATGTAATAGACAAGACCTACTCCTTGCTCAACGAAATGGACTCAACACCACATATTCAACGCCTAGGAATATACCTGACTAGGAAGAATCTTAAAACCCATGGATTTATATGTCTCCGTAAGAGAATCAAGCGTGTGTACAGCGGCATAAACGCAGCAGTGAAAATCCGATAAATCCCATTATCAAAATAAATTTCAAAAACAAAACACAAAGACAGTGAAATAGAGAGCAATTCTTAAATAATTCACTCAGGGCATGTGATGCAACCGGGATTGACCACATCTACACCCACAGCTGGTTGAGACATAAGGCTGGACACTTCAGCCTTATAGCATTGGTGAGTTTTGGTGAGCAAATGCAGACCCTTTGAAGTCATACTGCATGGTACCCATTCCATGGGTCCCAACTCTCCAGGTTCAAGGGATTCTTCCTCCAGCTAAAACATGCATGGGAAACCCAGAGTATCATCCACCGTGTGATTGGGAAATGATTTAAAATGCATCTCAGTTTTCGTATCCTGGTCCTCGGGTTCACCATTCCAGATGCTTTACTAACACTCTCCCCGCTTGGAGAGTCAGTGCCTTTAACCTCCTCTTTGGCACAGCTTGCAATTTCTGTGCAAGATGAACAGGAATAGGGAGAACCAATGAGAGACTAGCTGTAGGTGTCTGCACGGGCAAATGTTACGCTCATTTCCCACCAGGAAGAGGAATTAACCAAACGCTCAGCGTGCCCTGCTGGAAAGAGATTAGTGCCTGAAGCAATCCTGCGGTTTTGTGCCCAGCTCACAAGAAAGCGAGTTAAAGAAAGGAGCTCAGGGGCACTGTACTTCACAAACCTGCAGAGTTATAAATGACAGCTATCCTCCCAAAATATATTGAAGTAAGCCTGCAATGGGGACTTGAAAGCGGGGCAGAAATTCAGGAAAACGATTGAAGGGTTAAACTGGAATTGCACTTAAAGAATAGGAACAGAGGCAGAACGTCGATAATGATGCACTTGTCCAAAAAGTGCGGATGCTTTTTTCCCTAAATATATTCAGGAAAAAACGCATACGCACTTTTTGGCCAACCAAGAAGCTTGTAAATAAACCTGCAGTACAATGAAATCTCAGTGCCCCCCAGGGCAAATGGGCCATTTAAAAAAATTGTAAAATCCAGAAACGGAGGACAGGCAATGGAAAACAGGGATCCTTATTATGCTGATGCATATGATGTAAATTGCCGACAGCCATTCTGGAGAAGTGTTATGTGTTTCCTGAAACACGTAAGAAACAAAGCAACACAGCCTATGGCACTTCCACTTATGGTCCTACAGCTTAGGGAAATTAAAATCAAAAACACCCAGCCACCTCAAAGTTTGGGACCTCTCTGTTCACAAGAACCTCGTTTACAGTACCAGGTAAATATCTCAGAGAGCAAACAATGGATAAAGAAGTTGTGGTACGTACGTACAATGGAATATCACTCAGCAATGAAATCTGTGTCATCAGGCCCGTAGTGGCATAGTGAGTGGATACAGGTATGGTGATTCTACGTGAAATAAGTCACACATAAAAAGAAACATCATAAAATATCACTAATACACAGTATGTAAACTTGACTACACATGAACTGAATTACAAAACAGAACAGTCTCAAATTTAGAAAACCAACTTGTGCTTTCTTATGGAGAAAGGTGCGTTGGAGTGCTGCATAAAACCAGAGACTGAAATTAGCACAGATACCGTTCCATAAGCCAAATATGTAATAGACAAGACCTACTCCTTGCTCAACGAAATGGACTCAACACCACATATTCAACGCCTAGGAATATACCTGACTAGGAAGAATCTTAAAACCCGTGGATATTTATGTCTCCGTAAGAGAATCAAGAGTGTGTACAGCGGCATTAACGCAGCAGTGAAAATCCGATAAATCCCAGTGTCAAAAAAAATTTCAAAAACAAAACACAATGACAGTGAAATAGAGAGCAATTCTTAAATAACTCACACAGGGCATGTGATGCAGCCTGGTTTACCACATCTACACCCAGAGCTGGGTGAGAGATAAGGCTTGACCCTTTGGGCTGATAGCATTGGTGAGGTTCAGTGAGCAAATGCAGACCCTTTGATGTCATACTGCCTGGTACCCATTCCATGGTTCCCAACTCTCCAGGTTCAAGGGATTCTTCCTTCTGCTAAAATTTGCATGGGAAACCCAGAGTATGCTCCACCGTGTGACTGGGAAACCTTTTTACATGCATGTCTGTTTTCGTCCCCTGGTACTCAGGTTCACCATTCCAGACCCTTTTCTTACACTCTCCCCATTTGGAGAGTCAGTGCCTTTAACCTCCTGTTTGGCACTGTTTGCAATTTCTGCGCAAGATGAACAGGAATAAGGAGAACCAATGGGAGACTATCTGTAGGTGTGTGCACGGGCAAATATTTTTTTTAACATCTTTATTGGGGTATAATTGCTTTACAATGGTGTGTTAGTTTTTGCTTTATAACAAAGTGAATCAGCTATACATATACATATGCTCCCTGTGTCTTCCCTCTTGTGTCTCCCTCCCTCCCTCTCTCCCCCTTCCACCCCTCCAGGCTGTCCCAACGCCCCGAGCTAATATCCCTGTGCCTTGCGGCTGCTTCCCCCTTGCTATCTACCTTACTACATTTGTTAGTGTGTATATGTCCATGACTCTCTCTCGCCCTGTCAAAACTCACCATTCCCCCTCCCCATATCCTCAATTCCGTTCTCCAGTAGGTCTGCGCCTCTATTCCTGTCTTATCCCTAGGTTCTTCATGACATTTTTTTCCTTTAAATTCCATATATATGTGTTAGCATACGCTATTTGTCTTTTTCTTTCTGACTTACTTCACTCTGTATGACAGACTCTAGGTCTATCCATCTCATTACAAATAACTCAGTTTCATTTCTTTTTAAGGCTGAGTAATATTCCATTGTGTATATGTGCCACATCTTCTTTATCCATTCGTCCGATGATGGGCGCTTAGGTTCTTTCCATCTCCGGGCTATTGTAAATAGAGCTGCAATGAACATTTTGGTACATGACTCTTTTTGAATTTTGGTTTTCTCAGGGTATATGCCCAGTATGCATGGGCAATTTTAACACTCATTTCCCAACAGGAAAAGGAATTAACCAAAGGCTCAGCATGCCGTGCTGGAACAAGATTAGGGCCTGAAGCAATCCTGCGGTTTTGTGGCCAGCTCACAAGAAAGCGAGTTGAGGAAAGGAGCTCAGGGGCACTGTCATTCACATACCTGCAGACTTATAAATGACAGAAATCGTACAAAAATATATTGAATTAAGGCTGCGAAGAGGACTTGAAAGTGGGGCAGAATTGCTGGAATCCGATTTCAGGAGGTAGACGTGAATTGCTCTGAAAGCATAAGAGAAGTGGCAGAACCTCGTCAATGAAGCACTTGGCCAAAAAGGGCATATGCATTTTTTCCAGGGCCATCATTCACGGGAGTAGGAGGCTCCCAGCATGCTCCAGTGGCCAACAGAGGGCCCACGTCGCCAAGGCGATGTGAGCTAGCCAGGCAGGAGTGACCTGACATCAGAGGGCCCACCTCACAGAATGGTAGGGAACCCAGCCAGGATCAGACTCTCCCCAGAGGGCCCACATCACCAAGGTGATGGGAACCAGGCAGGAGTGTCCTCACACCCGTGGGGCCACATCATCAAAAGTTGAGGTACCCAGCACATGTGGCCTCAAACCAGAGGACCCACATCACCATGGGTTTCGGAGTGAGGCAGGTAGGATTAACCTCACAACACATGTCCCATTGTATACAAAAGGTGTGGAAACCAGCAGTTGGATCTTCCTAGCAGGTGGCCCAGAGCACTGAGGCTATGAGATCCAGGCCGGCATGAACTCACAACAGAGGGCCCTCATTGTGATTCTGTAAGCAACCCAGCCGTTGTGACCTCAGAGCAGAAGGCCCACATCCCCATGGGGAAGGGAAACAAGCAGGAGTGTCATCGCAAGAGTGGGCACACATGAAAAAATGTGGGGAGCCCAGCAATTAGTGCCTGATGCCAGAGGGCCCTCATCACCGAGGGGCGGTGGCTCCCAGCCAGCTCCGACTGCTACCAGAGGGGCGACGTCGCCAATGCGGAGTGCGACAACCAGGCAGGAGTGACCTCAGAGCAGAGGGTCAACCTCACAGAAGTGTGAAGAACTAAAGAGGATCAGATTCTCACCAGAGGGCCCACATCACCAAGGGAATGGGAACCAGGCAGGAGTGTCCTCACACTATTGGGGCCACATCACCGAAAAGTGAGGGACCCAGCACACGTGGCCTCAAACCAGAGGACACACATCACAAGGGAGCTGGGATTGAGGCAGGCAGGAGGAGCCTCAAAACAGAGGGACCATAGAATTAAAGAGGTGAAGAATCCCGCAGTTGGAACCTCCCAGCAGGCGGCCAGGAGCAGCGAGACTATGGGATCCAGGCCGGAGTGATCTCACACCAGAGGGCCGTCATCATGAAACTGTGAGCAACCTAGGCGTTGGGATCTCAGAGCAGAAGGCCCACATTCCCATGGGGTTGGGAACCTGTCAGAAGTGTACTCGCACCACAGGGCACACATCAGAGAATTTAGGGAACCCAGGAGTTAGGGCCTGACGCCAGAGGGCCCTCATTACCAAGGGGAGGAGACTCCAATCAGGCACCAACACCCAACTGAGGTCCCACGTCGCCAAGGTGAGGTGTGACAGCCAGGTAGGAGTGACCTCACCGCAGAGGGCCTACCTCACAGAAGGGTGAGGAACACAGCCAGGATAAGACTCTCACCAGAGGGCCCACATCACCAAGGTGATCAGAACCAGGCAGGAGAGTCTTCACACCAGTGTGGCCACATCATAGAAAGGTGAGGAACCCAGCACATGTGGCCTAAACCAGAAGACCCACATCTCCAAGGGGCTCGGAATGAGGCAGGCAGGAGTAGCCTCACAACACAGGGCCCATAGAATAAAAAAGCTGAGGAATCCAGCAATGGGAACCTCCCAGCAGGCGGCCAAGTGCACCAAGTCTATGCGATTCAGGCCGCAGTAAACTCACAGCAGAGGGTCCACATCATGAAACTGCGAGCAACCCAGCCATTTGGACCTCAGAGCAGAAGGTCCACATCCCCAAGGTGTTGGGAGCATGGCAGGAGTGTCCTCGCACCACTTAGCACATATCAGAAAATGTGGGTACCCAGCAGTTAGGGCCTGACGCCAGAGGGCCCTCATCACTGAGGGGAGGAGGCTCCCAGCATGTTCCAACTACCACAAGAGGGCCCACGTCGCCAAGGCGGGGTGTGCCAGCCAGGCAGGAGTGACCTCACAGCAGACGGCCCACCTCAAAGAAGTGTGAGGAACCCAACCAGGATCAGACTCTCACCAGAGGGCCCATATCACCAAGGGGACGGGAACCAGGCACGAGTGTCCTCACACCAGTGGGGTCACATCACTAAAAGATGAGGAAACTGGCACATGTGGCCACAAACCAGAGGACCTACATCACCAAGGGGCTGGGAGTGACACAGGCAGGAGGAGCCTCCCAACACAGGGCCCAAAGAATAAAAAAGGTGAGGAACCCAGCAGTTGGAACTTCCCAGCAGGCGGCCCAGAGTACAGAGGCTATGGGATCTAGGAATGAGTGAACTAACACCAGAGAGCTAACATCAGGAAACTGTGAGCAACCCAGTCGTTGGAACCTCAGAGCAGAAGGCCCATATCGCCATGGGGATGGGAACATTTCACGAGTGTCCTGGCATCACTGGGCTCACATCAGAAAACCTGGGGAGCCCAGCAGTTAGAGCCTGACGCCAGAGGGACCTCATCACCGAGGACAGGAGTCTCCAAAAGGATCCAACTGCCACCAGAGGGCCGACGTCACCAAGGCAATGGGAGCAAGCCAGGCAGGAGTTACCTCAGAGCACAGGGCCCACCTCACAGAACGGTAAGGAACCCAGCCAGGATCAGACTCTCACCAGAGGGGCCACATCACCAAGGGGCTGGGAAACAGGCACGAGTGTCCTCACACCATTGGGGCCACATCATCGAAAGGTGAGGGACCCAGCACACGTGGCCTCACACCAGAGGACACACATCACAACGGGGCTGGGATTGAGGCAGGCAGGAGGAGCCTCAAAACAGAGGGCCCATAGAATAAAAAAGGTGAGGAATCCCGCAGTTGGAACCTCCCAGCAGGCGCCCAGGAGCAGCAAGCCTATGGGATCTAGGCCGGAATGAACGCACATCAGAGGGCCCTCATCATGAAACTGTGAGCACCCCAGCCGTTGGGACCTCAGAGCAGAAGGCCCAAATTCCCATGGGGTTGGGAACCTGACAGGAGTGTACTCGCACCACAGGTCGCACATCTGCAAATTTTGGGAGCCCAGGAGTTAGGGTCTGACGCAAGTGGGCCCTCATTACCGAGGGACGGAGACTCGCAGCAGACACCAACTCCCAACTGAGGGCCCACGTCACCAAGGTGATGTGTGCCAGCCAGGCAGGAGTGACCTCACCGCAGAGGGCCTACCTCACAGAAGGGTGAGGAAACCAGCCAGGATAAGACTCTCACCAGAGGGCCCACATCACCAAGGGGATCGGAACCAGGCAGGAGGGTCCTCACACCAGTGTGGCCACATTATAGAAAGGTGAGGAACCCAGAACATGTGGCCTAAAACAGGGGACCCACATCTCCAAGGGGCTAGGAGTGAGGCAAGCAGGAGTATCCTCACAAAACAGAGCCCACAGAATAAAAGTTGTGAGGAATCCAGCAGTTGGAACCGGCCAGTAGGCCGCCGAGAGCACAGAGTCTATGGGATCCAGGCCACAGCAAACTCACAGCAGAGGTCCCACATCATGAAACTGTGAGCAACCCAGCGGATGGGACCTCAGAGCAGAAGGCCCACATCCCTATGGGGATGGGAACCTGACAGGAGTGTCCTCGGCCCACTTCCACGAATCAGAAAATGTGGGAACCCAGCAGTTAGGACCTGAGGCCAGAGGACCCTCATCACCGAGGGGAGGAGGCTCCCAGCAGGCTCTAACTGCCACCATAAGGCCGATGTCACCAAGGCGGGGTGTGCCAACCAGGCAGGAGTGACCTCAGAGCAGAAAGCCCACCTCACAGAAGTGTGAGGAACCCAACAAGGATCAGACTGTCACCAGAGGGCCAACATCACCAAGGGAATGGGAACCAGGCAGGAGTGTCCTCACACCAGTGGGGCTACATCACCATAATTTGAGGGACCCAGCACACGTGGCCTCAAACCTGAGGACACACATCACCAAGGGGCTGGGAGTGAGGCAGGCCAGAGGATCCTCAAAACAGAGGGACCATAGAATAAAAAAGGTGAGGAATCCCACAGTTGGAACCTCCGGCAGGCAGCCAGGAGCAGCGAGGCTATGGGATCTAGGCAGGAGTGAACTCACACCAGAGGGCCCTCATCATGAAACTGTGAGCAACATAGCCGTTGGGACCTCAGAGCAGAAGGCTCACATCCCCATGGGGATGGGAACCTGGCAGGAGTGTCCTTGCACCACTTAGCACGAATCAGAAAATGTGGGAACCCAGCAGTTAGGGCCTGAGGCCAGAGGGCCCTCATCACTGAGGGGAGGAGGCTCCCAGCAGGCTCCAACTGCCACCATATGGCCGACGTTGCCAAGGCGGGGTGTGCCAGCCAGGCAGGAGTGACCTCAGAGCAGAGGGCCCACCTCACAGAAGGGTGAGGAACCTAACCAGGATCAGACTCTCACCAGAGGGCCAACATCACCAAGGTGATGGGAACCAGGCAAGACTGTCCTAACAGCAGTGGGGCCAACATCACCAAGGGAATGGGAACCAGGCAAGAGTGTCCTCACACCAGTGTGGCCACATTATAGAAAGGTGAGGAACACAGCACATGTGGCCTCAAACAAGGGGACACACATCACGAAGGGGCTGGGAGTGAGGCATGCAGGAGGAGACGCACAACCGAGGGCCCATAGAATAAAAAAGGTGAGGAATCGAGAAGTTGGAAACTCCAAGCTGGAGGCCCAGAGCACTGACACTATGGGATACAGGCCAGAGTGAACACACAGCAAAGGGCCCACATCATGAAACTGTGAGCAACCCAGCAGTTGGGACCACAGAACAGAAGTCCCACATGCCCATGGGGATGGGAACCTGGCAGGAGTGACTCGCACCACTGGGCACACATCAGAAAATGTGTGGAGCCCAGCACTTAGGGCCTGACACCAGAAGGCCCTCATCACTGAGGGGAGGAGGCCCCAGCACACTCCAACTGCCACCAGAGGGTCCACATCGCCAAGGCGACGTGCGCCAGCCAGGCAGGATTGACCTCACAGCAGAGGGCCCACATCATGAAAGTGTGAGCAACCCAGCCGTTAGGACCTCAGAACAGAAGGCCCACACGCTCATGAGGATGGGAACCTGGCAGGAGTGCCCTCGTACCACTTAGCACGTATCAGAAAATGTGGGAACCCCGCCATTAGGGTCTGACGCCAGAGGGCCTCATCACCGCGGGAAGGAGGCTCCCAGCAGGCTCCAACTGCCACCAGGGTGCCGAAGTCAACAAGGCGGGTTGTGCCAGCCAGGCAGGAGTGACCTCAGAGAAGAGGGCTCACCTCACGGATGTGTGAGGAACCCAACCAGGATCAGAGTCTCACCAGAGGGCCCACATCACCAAGGGGATGGGAACCAGGCAGGAGTGTCCACACACCAGTGGGGCCACATCATCAAAAGATGAGGAACCCATCACATATGGCCTCAAACCTGAGGACATACATCACCATGTGGCTGGGAGTGAGGCAGGTATCTGGAGGGGCACATTTAACTCTAATTTCCCACCAGGAAGAGGAATTAACCAAAGGCTCAGAGTGCCGTGCTGGACCCTGATTATGGCCTGAAGCAAACCTGCAGTTTTGTGGCCAGCTTACAAGGAAGCGAGTTAAGAAAGGAGCTCAGGGGCACTGTAATTCACAAACCTGCAGAGATAAATGACAGCTATTGGCAAAAATATATCGAAGTAAGTCTGCAAAGAGGACTTGAAAACGAGGCAGAATTGCAGGAATCATATTTCAAGAGGTAGATTGGAATTGCATTTAAAGCATATGAAAAGCGGCAGATCTTTGACAGTGATGCACATGGACAAAAAGTGCGTATACATTTTTCCTGAATATATTCAGGAAAAAACGCATATGAACATTTTGGCCAACCAAGCACTCCAGCAATGGAAATCCACACTACAATGAAGTCACATTTCCCATTCGTCAAAAAGGCCATCTGAATAAAGTGTAAAAACCAGAAACACAGGACAGGCCATGGAGAACAGGGAGCCGTGTTATGCTGATGGGCGGGATGTAAATTGCCAACAGACACTCTGGAGATGTTCATGGTGTATCCTGAAACATCTAAAAAACAAAGCTACAGAGCCTAGGGCACTTCCACTTTTGGCCCTATAGCTTAGGAAAATTAAAATCAACAAGACACAGCCAACACAAAATTTAGGGCTGCTGTGTTTACAAGAACCTCGAGTCCAGTACAAATTAAATATCCCAGAAAGAAAAAAATGGATAAAGAAGTTGTGCTACTTACGTACAACGGAATATCACTCAGCAGTGAAATCAATGTCATCAGGCCTGTAGCAGCAAATTGAGTGGATTTAATTATGATGATTCTAAGAGAAATATATCACACAAAGAAAGATAATTATCATAAGATATCACTAATAGAGGGAGTGTAAACTTGGCTACACATAAACTGAATTACAAAACCGAACAGAGTCTCAAATTTAGATAAAAACCTTATGCTTGCTTAAGGGGAAAGTTGAGTTGGGCTGCTGTATAAAAACAGATTGAAATTAGCACACATACCATTCCATAAGCCAAATACGTAATAAACAAGACCTACTCTTTGCTCAACGAAATAGACTCATCCATGGTGTATCACCTCACACCTATTAGAATGGGCATCATCAGAAAATCTACAAACAACAAATGCTGGAAACGGTGTGGAGATAAGGAATCCTCTTCCACTATTGTTGGGAACGTAAATTGATACAGTCACTGTGGAGAACATTATGGAGTTTCTTATAAAACTAAGAATAGAATTACCATATGATACAGCAATCCCTCTACTGGGCATATACCCAGACAAAACCATAAATCAAAAAGAGACATTCACCACAATGTTCATTGCATCACTATTTACACTATCCAGGAAATGGAAGCAACCTAAATGCCCACAGACAGACGAATGCATAAAGATGTGGTACATATATAAAATGGAATATTACTAAGCCATAAAAAGGAATGAAATTGGGACATTTGTAGAGACGTTGATGGATCTAGAGACTGTCATACAGAGTGAAGTAAGTCAGAAAGAGAAAAACAAATCTTGTATATTAATGCATATATGTGGAACCTAGAAAAATTGTACAGATGAACCGTTTTGCAAGGCAGAAATAGAGCAATACATGTATACAACAAACGTATGGACAACAAGGGGGGAAAGCTGTTGGGGATGGTGGTGGGAGGAGTTGAGATATTGGGATTGGTATGTATACATTTATATGTATAAAGTAGATAACCAAAAACAACCTGGTGTATAAAAATATAAAATTAAATTCAAAATAAAAAAATAAAATTAAAAAAAGTAAAACAGAAAAATATTCTTCCCTTCACATACATGTATTTATATGAATAAATTATTTCCATGCTTATATCTGTAAATACACAAAAGAGGAATAAAATCTACCTTGAACCAAAAACGAAAAAAAGATAAAAAAGAACAGAACCCACCAGTTACACAGAGGAAAACCGTTTCAGGGCACTTGCTCCAATTGCAAACAATTCTGAAGTTGGTCAGTGGTGGGGAATCATCTCCCATTCAGCCAGCATGCTCCTCGCAACAAGCGTCCTCACTGCAAAGCTGGTGGACCGTGCCGAGGTATCTGTGAGTAAACGTGGGCCGAGCCCCAGGCCAGCTGCTGCTGAAATGTTCCCACCCTTCCAAGGCTAAACACCTGAATATGTACAAGGACTTGAAAACCTAGAGGAAGGGCCATGGAGCCACATGAGGGACAGCATGCCAGCCGACTTGGTGCCTGCAGGCCAGCCAGGATGGTCCTGGCCCTGGGTGCTCTTCTGGAAGCTCTCCATTTCCCTGCCTGAGATACCCCTGCTGTCCCGGCCCCCACTGCTTTCTTCCTTCCTCACCTGTGCCCAGGGAGAAATTCCAGCGGCAGGTGTGGGTGACACATCCTCTTCTTTAGCAGGTAGCATCTTGGCAACTGCTGCAGAAAGTCCAGCAGAGCCCCACTCACACTGGGACACCCACAAAGCCGTGGCCTCTCACTCCCTCCCACCAGCCCAGCCCCGAGACTGCTGACAGGGCAGAGAAAATGGCGTCAGGCACAGCTGCAGGGGCTCTTGCTGCCTGGAGCGGTGTTTATATTGATCTCAACCCAGGCACACCTGGGGAGGGCTGGCCGGCACGGTCAGGCTTCCCAAGCCAGCCAATAATCACCCCTCAGGGGCTCACAGTTGCTGAAAATGGAACTTGCTGAATTGGCCAGGTCCAAGGAACAGGTGTGGGCTCCTGAGAGTCAGGATAGACAAGGGGCTGCAGCTCTGGCTTGTTTTCTAATTATATTATCTGGCCCATGAGTGGGAGACAACTTCAAGAAAACCCTCTCCTAATGAGAGGAACCCAGGAGTCAGGGAGAGGAGGGGTGGGTGGTGGTTGGAGACAGAGGCCTGGTGCCCCGGGTGCAGTGGAAGTCTCTGGAAGACCAGGTGGAGGAGGCCGCACAGAGTGATGCCCAGGGTCACAGACCTGTCAGAGCTGCTGTTTGTTAGTTCAAGTCCTGCTCTGAGGTGCTCTGTGTCAGATCTGAGCGACAGGTGAGCTGGGAGTGCTCTGCAATGAGGGCTATGTGCACGGTTCCTGTGTGCCCAGCCCTGCCAAGGTACCTGCAAGGGTAGCTCTGTATCCTGGGAGGGGCCTGACCACGGGAGCCCCATGGACTGCAGAGGACCTGCCCAGGGAATCCCATATCCTGGGAGGGGCCTGAACACGAGAGCCCCGTGGGCTGGGGTGGGGGTAGGGTACCTGCCCAGGTGAGCTCCATATCCTGGGATTGGCCTGACCTCGAGAGCCCCATGGGCTGCTGGAGTCCTGGTAAAGGATGTCAGGACAGTCAGTGAAGCCACTGAGGATATACCTCCAGTAGTTCCTAAATCCTACACCCTGCTGGTCATTCTACCAACCACCAGGACTTGGTATTCTGTATTAGTCTTCACTGATGCCTTCATTTGTATTCCATTAGTCCCAGAGTCACAAGAAATTTTGGCTTGTGAGTGACAGGACTCAACATACAACTAAAACAATACTTCCAGGCTGTCTTGCCCCAAGGGTTCAAAAATTCCCACACCATCTTTGGGGAAAGCTCAGCTAAAG
This sequence comes from Phocoena phocoena, assembly GCF_963924675.1. NCBI lineage: Eukaryota > Metazoa > Chordata > Mammalia > Artiodactyla > Phocoenidae > Phocoena > Phocoena phocoena. The sequence continues at coordinate 232,532 of NW_027077476.1, forward strand.
ACCTAAAAGTTCTACCTCTGGAAAAGGAAACACTCCTTCAATATTCAGACGACATTCTGATCGCCAGCCCTACTAAGGAGGCCTCAGAACTACCAAGCCAATAAAGGATAGAAGTTGTCCACGAAAAAGCTCAAGTATCACAGACTACGGTGACCTGCCTGGGCTTCATTCTCACAGAAGGTCGGAGAAGCCCATCCCAGGAAAGGGAAGAAACAATTTACAGCCTTACCCCTTTCTGAAACTAGAAGACAGCTTAGGGGTTCCTGGGGAAGCCAGGGTTTCCTGCCTCTGGATCCCTAACTACAGTCTACTAGCTGGGCCTCTATATGAAACACTGAAAGGAAAAGATGATGATCCTTTTGAATAGAATCCAGAAGTGGCCTTTCAAGAATGGAAAGAGCAGTCAATTCAGACCCTTGCCCTGGAACTCCCTAATTTAGCTAAACCCTTTGACCTTTACATTCCTGGTGAAAGGTGAATCGCCATTGGAGTATTAGTGCAAAAACTGGGACCACTTGAAATGGAACAATGCAAGAATGCCATCCAGGTAGGATAAACTATGGTCACCAAGGGGCTTGGCCCACCGCCACATCTGGCCAAGATACTGGTGGTATCTGAAAACCTGGAAATCAGCAGCCCAAAAGGCCACCTCCCTTCTAAGGGAAACGGACTCCACGTGGTGATCCTAACCCCCAACCATGCCCTGAAGTTGCAGGGTTTGCTCCGTGGGCACACTGACCTCGATTGAGGAGGCCCTCCAACTCCAACCTCCAGAGAGATAACCGGGGGCAACGGGGCACCATGACGACCCGTGTGACCATCACTTGACCTGGAGTTTCTCTCATAAAACAACAAGAGTGTGTCCCAAAAGAGTAGACTACTGCTTGCAGTACTTACTGTACCCAGAGGGGAGCTAATAATCTTGGCGGGGGAACCGTATATCATGCTGTCACCATAGAAAAGCCTACAGACACCCTGATGATGGTGGCCAATAAGACCGGCTGGACTCCTGTTTACTTCCAAAGGCTCTTGACTCAGTGACCATCATGATCCTTCATCACCACTGACCCTGGACTGTCTGGGAGCTGAGCGGGCAGGATCCTGACACCTGGTGCTGTTTTTACGTTAATTCAGGGGCCTAATGGAAGAAAGCGCAGACTGTTGGTCAGAGCATCTAGGCTGGCAGAAACGGTCAGTCAGAGCATCTAGGCTGGCAGAAACGGTCAGCCTAAGGTGGCCGAACAAATGTGGGGCGGAGTGAAACTGGACCTCACAGCGCCACTGCACATCTCCTTTCTGGACCCTTAAAGGTCATTAGAATCTATAACACTTCCAATACTGGTGCTCAGGTGGACGAGCAGGGAGGCAGGAGGCCTGGGGACAATCAACGTCACCTGGAGGCTGCTGGGGAGAAGTTCTGACCCTCGCCCACGGGTATGAAGCCTCCTAACTCAGCACTCAGCAGTTACAGAAGAAGGGTCTGCACCCGCAGCACTCCAAGAATGAGGAAAGGGACAAAAGGCAGAAGAGAAGTTTGTCCCAGGCAAAGCCCCTTAAAAATGCCTGGGAGATAAAAATAGAATCTGGGCAATAAAATAAAGTCTAACCATTTTTATCCTTTGTGCTTTGTCTAATTTCAGGTGCTCCTAGTGTCCCGCATACAGAGGTTCCACACCCGGCACTTCAGACCAGATTTCCTAGAGCAGAATGGCTCGATGACACTTCAGCTCCTGGGGCCCAGTTCAGACTCCGTGACATAGAGCCTGAGCTGCAGCCAACCAGGTCCTCGAGAGCTCAGCCCCCTCCCTCCCAGTGACTCTGACAGGATCTCTACACAGCAGCCCAGCCCACAGCCCACAGGGTAGCACCTCTCCATTCTATGATCAAAATATAAAGTTTCCTTTGCTTTTGAACCAAACTCAGTCTCGATCTATTGGCTCCAATGACACTGGGCAGGGGGACACTTGTTGGCGTCCACTCTGGAGGATCAGTAACAGAAATTGAGAACATTGTAACTTCAATGAACAGATGTGTGAGCCAAACTGTAATTAACATAGAACAGTGTATAAGGCTCGGGTAAAATAAGATGTTTCTAACACTTCCATTTGATATTTCCATCACTTTCTTATAAGCAAGTTCAGTGAAAAGGTTTGTCTTCTTTGTCAGGTCAATATTAGAGAAACAAAGTGATTTCTTTCCAAGGATGTACATCTAATAATCTTGGTTAAAGCTTCAATCTTGTTTTAAATGCTTTTGCATTGAAAATGATACCTCTCTTTCAGCTCCCCCATTTCTGAGAAGCATAAAATCTTATAATTTATTATTACCAAAGGGAAATGGTAGGAGGAGGGATCAATTAACAGTTTGGGATTAACACATACACACTGCTATGTATGAAATCATCAGCAAGGAACTACTGTATAGCACAGGGAACTACACTCAATATTTTGCAATAACCTATAAGGGGAAATGATCTGAAAAAGAATAGATATTTTTATTGACATCATCCATCAATGACAGTAAAAATGGAATCTAAGGGAAGACAGTGGTGAGTGCTTCTGACCCTGAAGACTTCAATCATCTAAAGTTTGGACTCTGCCTACTTCCCAAGGCCCTTAATGAACATATGTGTAGCCGTAGCTTAAAAAATTCCCCAGTTTGGGTTGCGGAGAGACACTGATATTTAAAATCCCCTGGTGTTCTCCTCACATGAATGGGACCCTTCCTACACCTAAAACATGCCTGTCACACCCAGAGGATGGTATACCGTCTGATCGGGAAAAGTTTGGAAAAGGCATCTCATCTCCTCATCTCTTGGTGCTAGGGTTCACCACTCCAGCGTCTTTACTAACAGTCTCCCCACTTGGAGATGTCAGCACTGTCAACATCCTGTTGCATACAGTTTGGAATTTGTCCAGAGGATGAAGCAGAAGGAGGAGGAACAATGAGAGACAAGTCCTAGGTGTTCGGACAGGCACATGCCACTCTAATTTCCAATCAGGAAGACGAATTGACCAAAGGCTAGGGTTGCCCATGGAAACAGAATAGGGCTTGAGGAATCCTGATGCTTTGTGGCCAGTTCCCATAAACACAAGTTGGAAAATGGAACTCAGGGGCACTAAAATTCACGAAACTGCAGAATTGAAAATATCTATCACTGAAAAATGTCTTGAGGAAAGTCAGAGAAAAGGACTTGTAAGCAACGGAGAATGGCAGGAAAGGGATTGGAAAAGGTAGAAAGGACTCGCCATTAAGCACAAGAAAAGGGGCTGAACATTGCCAACATTGCAGTTGGCCAAAAAGGGTGTATGCGTCTTTTTCTGTATATATTCAAGAAAAGGGCATACACTTTTTTAGCCAACCAAACAGGTGGGCACTGGAAATCAATACTACAAAACATATCACTTTGCATCAGTCAGAAGAGCCGTCCTCATAAAGTGTAAACACCAGAAATGCAGGACAGGGCAAGGAGAAAAGGGAGCCCTGTGAGTCTTATAGTGGAAATGTATATTGCCAACGGTCACTCTGGATAAGTCTATTGTGTTTACTAAAGCATCTAAAAAATGAGCTACCGAGCACAGGGCACTTGCACTCATGGACGTATATCTTGGGAAAAACAAAAATCGAGAGGACACAGGCACCCCAATGTTTACCACCTCTCTGTTTAAAAGATCCTCGACTAGGATATAACTTAAAGTATCTGCAGAGAAAAAACGGACAGAGATGTGGTGCTTATGTAGAGTGGAATATTACTCAGCCTGGAAATCAATGAAATACGGCCAGTTATAACAACTCAAGAGGAGTTACGTGTGATCATTCGAAGTCACATAATTCAAAAAGAAAAAGACATAAGATATCACTAATACATGGAATGTTAACATGGCTACACATGAACTGAATTACAAAAGAGAAGAGGGTTTCAAATTAAGAAAACCAACTTATGCTTCCTTAAGGGGAAAGGTGAGTTGGGGTGCTGCATAAAACCAGAGATTGAAATTAGCACAGATACCATTCCATAAGCCAAATATGTAATAGTCAAGACCTACTCCTTGCTCAACGAAATGGACTCCACACGCCATATTCAATGCCTAAGAATATACCGGATTAGTAAGAATCTTAAAACCCATGGACTTATATGTCTCCGTAACAGAATCAAGCGCGTGTACAGCGGCATAAACGAAGCAGTGAAAATCCGATAAATCCCATTATTAAAATAAATTTCAAAAACAAAACACAATGACAGTGAAATAGGAAGCAATTCTTAAATAATTCACTCAGGGCATGTGATGCAACCTGGATTTACCACATCTACACCCAGAGCTGGTTGAGACATAAGGCTGGACACTTCAGGCTGATAGCATTGGTGAGTTTCGGTGAGCAAATGCAGACCCTTTGAAGTCAACCTGCATGGTACCCATTCCATGGGTCCCAACTCTCCAGGTTCAAGGGATTCTTCCTCCAGCTAAAACATGCATGGGAAACCCAGAGTATCGTCCACCGTGTGATTGGGAAACGATTTAAAATGCATCTCAGTTTTCGTATCCTGGTCCTCGGGTTCACCATTCCAGATGCTTTACTAACACTCTCCCCGCTTGGAGAGTCAGTGCCTTTAACCTCCTCTTTGGCACAGCTTGCAATTTCTGTGCAAGATGAACAGGAATAGGGAGAACCAATGAGAGACTAGCTGTAGGTGTCTGCACGGGCAAATGTAACGCTCATTTCCCACCAGGAAGAGGAATTAACCAAAGGCTCAGCGTGCCCTGCCGGAAACAGATTAGGGCCTGAAGCAATGCTGCGGTTTTGTGCCCAGCTCACAAGAAAGCGAGTTGAAGAGACGAGCTCAGGGGCACTGTAATTCACAAACCTGCAGAGTTATAAATGACAGCTATCTTCCAAAAGTATATTGAAGTAAGCCTGCGAAGGGGACTTTAAAGCAGGGCAGAATTTCAGGAAAACGATTGCAGGGGGTAGACTGGAATTGCCCTGAAAGCATAGGAAAAGAGGCACAACGTCGACAATGATGCACTTGGCCAAAAATTGCGTAAGCGTTTTTTCCTGAATATATTCAGGAAAAAACGCATACGCCCTTTTTGGCCAACCGAGCAAGCCTGTAAAGGAAATCTGCACTACAATGAAATCTCACTGCCCCCCGGCAAAAGGGCCATCTGAAAAAAGTTTAAAATCCAGAAAGGTAGGACAGGATATGGAGAACAGGGAGCCTTGTTATGCTGATTGGCAGGATGTAAATTGTGAACAGCCACCCTGGAGAAGTGTATGGTGTTTCCTGAAACACGTAAGAAATAAAGCAACACAGCCTATGGCAATTGCACTTATGGTCCTATTCCTTAGGGAAATTAAAATCAAAAACAGAGAGCCACCCGAAAGTTTGGGACGGCAGTGTTCCCAAGAAGCTCGTCTACAGTACCAGGTAAATATCCCAGAAAGCAAAAAATGGATAAATAATTTGTGGCACGTACGTGCAATGCAATATCACTCAGCAATGAAATCTGTGTCATCAGGCCCGTAGCGGCATAGTGAGTGGATGCAGGTACGGTGATTCTACGTGAACTACGTCACACAGAAAAAGAAACATCATAAGATATCACTAATACACGGAATGTAAACTTGACTAGACATGAACTGAATTACAAATCAGAACAGGATTTCAAATTTAGAAAACCAACTAGTGCTTGCTTATGGGGAAAGGTGCCTTGGGGTGCTGCATAAAAGCAGAGACTGAAATTAGCACCGATAACATTCCATAAGCCAAATATGTAATAGACAAGACCTACACCTTGCTCAACGAAATGGACTCAACACCACATATTCAACGCCTAGGAATATACCTGACTAGGAAGAATCATAAAACCCATGAATTTATATGTCTCCATAAGAGAATCAAGCGTGTGTACAGCGGCATAAACGCAGCAGTGGAAATCTGATAAATCCCATTATCAAAATAAATTTCAAAAACAAAACACAAAGACAGTGAAATAGAGAGCAATTCTTAAATAATTCTCTCAGGGCATGTGATGCAACCGGGATTTAACACATCTACACCCAGAGCTGGTTGAGACATAAGGCTGGACACTTCAGGCTGATAGCATTGGTGAGTTTCGGTGAGCAAATGCAGACCCTTTGAAGTCATGCTGCATGGTACCCATTCCATGGGTCCCAACTCTCCAGGTTCAAGGGATTCTTCCTCCAGCTAAAACATGCATGGGAAACACAGAGTATCGTCCACCGTGTGATTGGGAGACGATTTAAAATGCATCTCAGTTTTCGATTCCTGGTCCTCGGGTTCACCATTCCAGATGCTTTACTAACACTCTCCCCGCTTGGAGAGTCAGTGCCTTTAACCTCCTCTTTGGCACAGCTTGCAATTTCTGTGCAAGATGAACAGGAATAGGGAGAACCAATGAGAGACTAGCTGTAGGTGTCTGCACGGGCAAATGTAACGCTCATTTCCCACCAGGAAGAGGAATTAACCAAAGGCTCAGTGTGCCCTGCCGGAAACAGATTAGGGCCTGAAGCAATCCTGCGGTTTTGTGCCCAGCTCACAAGAAAGCGAGTTGAAGAAAGGAGCTCAGGGGCACTGTAATTCACAAACCTGCAGAGTTATAAATGACAGCTATCCTCCAAAAATATATTGAAGTAAGCCTGCGAAGGGGACTTGAAATTGGGGCAGAATTTCAGGAAAACGATTGCAGGGGGTAGACTGGAATTGCCCTGAAAGCATAGGAAAAGAGGCACAACGTCGACAATGATGCACTTGGCCAAAAAGGGCGTACGCATTTTTTCCTGAATATATTCAGGAAAAAACGCGTACGCAATTTTTGGCCAACCAAGCAAGCCTGTAAAGGAAATCTGCACTACAATAAAGTCTCACTGCCCCCCGGGCAAAAGGGCCATCTGAAAAAAGTGTAAAATCCAGAAAGGTAGGACAGGATATGGAGAACAGGGAGCCTTGTTATGCTGATTGGCAGGATGTCAATTGCCAGCAGCCACCCTGGAGAAGTGTATGGTGTTTCCTGAAACACATAAGAAACAGAGCAACACAGCCTATGGCACTTCCACTTATGGTCCTATAGCTTACGGAAATTAAAATCAAAAACAGACAGCCACCCCAATATTTGGGACGGCTGTGTTCACAAGAAGCTCGTCTACAGTATCAGGTAAATATCCCAGAAAGCAAAAAATGGATAAAGAAATTGTGGCACGTACGTACAATGCAATATCACTTAGCAATGAAATCTGTGTCATCAGACCCGTAGCGGCATAGTGAGTGGAGGCAGGTACGGTGATTCTACGTGAACTACCTCACACAGAAATAGAAACATCATAAGATATCACTAATACACGGAATGTAAACTTGACTACACATGAACTGAATTACAAAACAGAACAGGGTCTCAAATTTAGAAAACCAACTAGTGCTTGCTTATGGGGAAAGGTGCATTGGGGTGCTGCATAAAACCAGAGACTGAAATTAGCACAGATAACTTTCCATAAGCCAAATATGTAATAGACAAGACCTACTCCTTGCTCAACGAAATGGACCCAACACCACATATTCAACGCCTAGGAATATACGTGACTAGGAAGAATCTTAAAACCCATGGATATATATGTCTCCGTAAGAGAATCAAGCGTGTGTACAGCGGCCGAAACGCAGCAGTGAAAATCCGATAAATCCCATTATCAAAATAAATTTCGAAAACAAAACACAAAGACATTGAAATAGAGAGCAATTCTTAAATAATTCACTCAGGGCATGTGATGCAACCGGGATTGACCACATCTACACCCAGAGCTGGTTGAGACATAAGGCTGGACACTTCAGGCTGATAGCATTGGTGAGTTTCGGTGAGCAAATGCAGACCCTTTGAAGTCATACTGCATGGTACCCATTCCATGGGTCCCAACTCTCCAGGTTCAAGGGATTCTTCCTCCAGCTAAAACATGCATGGGAAACCCAGAGTATCGTCCACAGTGTGATTGGGAAACGATTTAAAATGCATCTCAGTTTTCGTATCCTGGTCCTCGGGTTCATCATTCCAGATGCTTTACTAACACTCTCCCCACTTGGAGAGTCAGTGCCTTTAACCTCCTGTTTGGCACAGCTTGCAATTTCTGTGCAAGATGAACAGGAATAGGGAGAACCAATGAGAGACTAGCTGTAGGTGTCTGCACGGGCAAATGTAATGCTCATTGCCCACCAGGAAGAGGAATTAAACAAAGGCTCAGTGTGCCCTGCTGGAAACAGATTAGGGCCTGAAGCAATCCTGCGGTTTTGTGCCCAGCTCACAAGAAAGCGAGTTGAAGAAAGGAGCTCAGGGGCACTGTAATTCACAAACCTGCAGAGTTATAAATGACAGCTATCCTCCAAAAATATATTGAAGTAAGCCTGCGAAGGGGACTTGAAAGCGGGGCAGAATTTCAGGAAAACTATTGCAGGGGGTAGACTGGAATTGCCCTGAAAGCATAGGAAAAGAGGCAGAATGTCGACAATGATGCACTTGGCCAAAAAGGGCGTATGCGTTTTTTCCTGAATATATTCAGGAAAAAACGCATACGCCCTTTTTGGCCAACCAAGCAAGCCTGTAAAGGAAATCTGCACTACAATGAAATCTCACTGCCCCCCGGGCAAAAGGGCCATCTGAAAAAAGTGTAAAATCCAGAAAGTTAGGACAGGATATGGAGAACAGGGAGCCTTGTTATGCTGATTGGCAGGATGTAAATTGCCAGCAGCCACCCTGGAGAAGTGTATGGTGTTTCCTGAAACACGTAAGAAACAAAGCAGCACAGCCTATGGCACTTCCACTTATGGTCCTATAGCTTACGGAAATTAAAATAAAAAACAGACAGCCACCACAATATTTGGGACGGCTGTGTTCACAAGAAGCTCGTCTACAGTATCAGGTAAATATCCCAGAAAGCAAAAAATGGATAAAGAAGTTGTGGCACGTACGTACAATGCAATATCACTCAGCAATGAAATCTGTGTTATCAGGCCCGTAGCGGCATAGTCAGTGGATGCAGATACGGTGATTCTACGTGAACTACGTCACACAGAAAAAGAAACATCATAAGATATCACTAATACACGGAATGAAAACTTGACTACACATGAACTGAATTACAAAACAGAACAGGGTCTCAAATTTAGAAAACCAACTAGTGCTTGCTTATGGGGAAAGGTGCCTTGGGGTGCTGCATAAAACCAGAGACTGAAATTAGCACAGATAACTTTCCATAAGCCAAATATGTAATAGACAAGACCTACTCCTTGCTCAACGAAATGGACCCAACACCACATATTCAACGCCTAGGAATATACCTGACTAGGAAGAATCTTAAAACCCATAGATATATATGTCTCCGTAAGAGAATCAAACGTGTGTACAGCGGCCGAAACGCAGCAGTGAAAATCCGATAAATCCCATTATCAAAATAAATTTCGAAAACAAAACACAAAGACAGTGAAATAGAGAGCAATTCTTAAATAATTCACTCAGGGCATGTGATGCAACCGGGATTGACCACATCTACACCCAGAGCTGGTTGAGACATAAGGCTGGACACTTCAGGCTGATAGCATTGGTGAGTTTCGGTGAGCAAATGCAGACCCTTTGAAGTCATACTGCATGGTACCTATTCCATGGGTCCCAACTCTTCAGGTTCAAGGGATTCTTCCTCCAGCTAAAACATGCATGGGAAACCCAGAGTATCGTCCACCGTGTGATTGGGAAACGATTTAAAATGCATCTCAGTTTTTGTATCCTGGTCCTCGGGTTCACCATTCCAGATGCTTTACTAACACTCTCCCCGCTTGGAGAGTCAGTGCCTTTAACCTCCTCTTTGGCACAGCTTGCAATTTCTGTGCAAGATGAACAGGAATAGGGAGAACCAATGAGAGACTAGCTGTAGGTGTCTGCACGGGTAAATGTAACGCTCATTGCCCACCAGGAAGAACAATTAAACAAAGGCTCAGTGTGCCCTGCTGGAAACAGATTAGGGCCTTAAGCAATCCTGCGGTTTTGTGCCCAGCTCACAAGAAAGCGAGTTGAAGAAAGGAGCTCAGGGGCACTGTAATTCACAAACCTGCAGAGTTATAAATGACAGTTATCTTCCAAAAGTATATTGAAGTAAGCCTGTGAAGGGGACTTGAAAGCAGGGCAGAATTTCAGGAAAACGATTGCAGGGGGTAGACTGGAATTGCCCTGAAAGCATAGGAAAAGAGGCACAACGTCGACAATGATGCACTTGGCCAAAAAGTGCGTAAGCGTTTTTTCCTGAATATATTCAGGAAAAAACGCATACGCCCTTTTTGGCCAACCGAGCAAGCCTGTAAAGGAAATCTGCACTACAATGAAATCTCACTGCCCCCCGGCAAAAGGGCCATCTGAAAAAAGTGTAAAATCCAGAAAGGTAGGGCAGGATATTGAGAACAGGGAGCCTTGTTATGCTGATTGGCAGGATGTAAATTGTGAACAGCCACCCTGGAGAAGTGTATGGTGTTTCCTGAAACACGTAAGAAACAAAGCAACACAGCCTATGGCACTTCCACTTATGGTCTTATAGCTTACGGAAATTAAAATCAAAAACAGACAGCCACCCCAATATTTGGGACGGCTGTGTTCACAAGAAGCTCGTCTACAGTACCAGGTAAATATCCCAGAATGCAAAAAATGGATAAAGAAGTTGTGGCACGTACGTACAATGCAATATCACTCAGCAATGAAATCTGTGTCATCAGGCCCGTAGCGGCATAGTGAGTGGATGCAGGTACGGTGATTCTACGTGAACTACGTCACACAGAAAAAGAAACATCATAAGATATCACTAATACACGGAATGTAAACTTGACTACACATGAACTGAATTACAAAACAGAACAGGGTCTCAAATTTAGAAAACCAACTAGTGCTTGCTTATGGGGAAAGGTGCTTTGGGGTGCTGCATAAAACCAGAGACTGAAATTAGCACAGATAACTTTCCATAAGCCAAATATGTAAAAGACAAGACCTACTCCTTGTTCAACGAAATGGACCCAACACCACATATTCAACGCCTAGGAATATACCTGACTAGGAAGAATCTTAAAACCCATGGATATATATGTCTCCGTAAGAGAATCAAGCGTGTGTACAGCGGCCGAAACGCAGCAGTGAAAATCCGATAAATCCCATTATCAAAATAAATTTCGAAAACAAAACACAAAGACAGTGAAATAGAGAGCAATTCTTAAATAATTCACTCAGGGCATGTGATGCAACCGGGATTGACCACATCTAGACCCAGAGCTGGTTGAGACATAAGGCTGGACACTTCAGGCTGATAGCATTGGTGAGTTTCGGTGAGCAAATGCAGACCCTTTGAAGTCATACTGCATGGTACCTATTCCATGGGTCCCAACTCTTCAGGTTCAAGGGATTCTTCCTCCAGCTAAAACATGCATGGGAAACCCAGAGTATCGTCCACCGTGTGATTGGGAAACGATTTAAAATGCATCTCAGTTTTCGTATCCTGGTCCTCGGGTTCACCATTCCAGATGCTTTACTAACACTCTCCCCGCTTGGAGAGTCAGTGCCTTTAACCTCCTCTTTGGCACAGCTTGCAATTTCTGTGCAAGATGAACAGGAATAGGGAGAACCAATGAGAGACTAGCTGTAGGTGTCTGCACGGGCAAATGTAACGCTCATTGCCCACCAGGAAGAACAATTAGACAAAGGCTCAGTGTGCCCTGCTGGAAACAGATTAGGGCCTTAAGCAATCCTGCGATTTTGTGCCCAGCTCACAAGAAAGCGAGTTGAAGAAAGGAGCTCAGGGGCACTGTACTTCACAAACCTGCAGAGTTATAAATGACAGCTATCTTCCAAAAGTATATTGAAGTAAGCCTGCGTAGGGGACTTGAAAGCGGGGCAGAATTTCAGGAAAACGATTGCAGGGGGTAGACTGGAATTGCCCTGAAAGCATAGGAAAAGAGGCACAACGTCGACAATGATGCACTTGGCCAAAAAGTGCGTATGCGTTTTTTCCTGAATATATTCAGGAAAAAACGCATATGCCCTTTTTGGCCAACCAAGCAAGCCTGTAAAGGAAATCTGCACTACAATGAAATCTCACTGCCCCCCGGGCAAGAGGGCCATCTGAAAAAAGTGTAAAACCCAGAAAGGTAGGACAGGATATGGAGAACAGGGAGCCTTGTTATGCTGATTGGCAGGATGTAAATTGCCAACAGCCACCCTGGAGAAGTGTATGGTGTTTTCTGAAACACGTAAGAAATAAAGCAACACAGCCTATGGCAATTGCACTTATGGTCCTATTCCTTAGGGAAATTAAAATCAAAAACAGAGAGCCACTCCAAAGTTTGGGACGGCTGTGTTTCCAAGAAGCTCGTCTACAGTACCAGGTAAATATCCCAGAAAGCAAAAAATGGATAAAGAAGTTGTGGCACGTACGTGCAATGCAATATCACTCAGCAATGAAATCTGTGTCATCAGGCCCGTAGCGGCATAGTGAGTGGATGCAGGTACGGTGAATCTACGTGAACTACCTCACACAGAAAAAGAAACATCATAAGATATCACTAATACACGGAATGTAAACTTGACTACACATGAACTGAATTACAAAACAGAACAGGGTCTCAAATTTAGAAAACCAACTAGTGCTTGCTTATGGGGAAAGGTGCCTTGGGGTGCTGCATAAAACCAGAGACTGAAATTAGCACAGATAACTTTCCATAAGCCAAATATGTAATAGACAAGACCTACTCCTTGCTCAACGAAATGGACCCAACACCACATATTCAACTCCTAGGAATATACCTGACTAGGAAGAATCTTAAAACCCATGGATATATATGTCTCCGTAAGAGAATCAAGCGTGTGTACAGCGGCCGAAACGCAGCAGTGAAAATCCGATAAATCCCATTATCAAAATAAATTTCAAAAACAAAACACAAAGACAGTGAAATAGAGAGCAATTCTTAAATAATTCACTCAGGGCATGTGATGCAACCGGGATTGACCACATCTACACCCAGAGCTGGTTGAGACATAAGGCTGGACACTTCAGGCTGATAGCATTGGTGAGTTTCGGTGAGCAAATGCAGACCCTTTGAAGTCATACTGCATGGTACCCATTCCATGGGTCCCAACTCTCCAGGTTCAAGGGATTCTTCCTCCAGCTAAAACATGCATGGGAAACCCAGAGTATCGTCCACCGTGTGATTGGGAAACGATTTAAAATGCATCTCAGTTTTCGTATCCTGGTCCTTGGGTTCATCATTCCAGATGCTTTACTAACACTCTTCCCACTTGGAGAGTCAGTGCCTTTAACCTCCTGTTTGGCACAGCTTGCAATTTCTGTGCAAGATGAACAGGAATAGGGAGAACCAATGAGAGACTAGCTGTAGGTGTCTGCACGGGCAAATGTAACGCTCATTGCCCACCAGGAAGAACAATTAAACAAAGGCTCAGTGTGCCCTGCTGGAAACAGATTAGGGCCTTAAGCAATCCTGCGGTTTTGTGCCCAGCTCACAAGAAAGCGAGTTGAAGAAAGGAGCTCAGGGGCACTGTAATTCACAAACCTGCAGAGTTATAAGTGACAGCTATCTTCCAAAAGTATATTGAAGTAAGCCTGCGAAGGGGTCTTGAAAGCAGGGCAGAATTTCAGGAAAACGATTGCAGGGGGTAGACTGGAATTGCCCTGAAAGCATAGGAAAAGAGGCACAACGTCGACAATGATGCACTTGGCCAAAAAGTGCGTAAGCGTTTTTTCCTGAATATATTCAGGAAAAAACGCATACGCCCTTTTTGGCCAACCGAGCAAGCCTGTAAAGGAAATCTGCACTACAATGAAGTCTCACTGCCCCCCGGGCAAAAGGGCCATCTGAAAAAAGTGTAAAATCCAGAAAGGTAGGACAGGATATGGAGAACAGGGAGCCTTGTTATGCTGATTGGCAGGATGTAAATTGCCAGCAGCCACCCTGGAGAAGTGTATGGTGTTTCCTGAAACACGTAAGAAACGAAGCAGCACAGCCTATGGCACTTCCACTTATGGTCCTATAGCTTACGGAAATTAAAATAAAAAACAGGCAGCCACCCCAATATTTGGGACGGCTGTGTTCACAAGAAGCTCGTCTACAGTATCAGGTAAATATCCCAGAAAGCAAAAAATGGATAAAGAAGTTGTGGCACGTACGTACAATGCAGTATCACTCAGCAATGAAATCTGTGTCATCAGGCCCGTAGCGGCATAGTCAGTGGATGCAGGTACGGTGATTCTACGTGAACTACGTCACACAGAAAAAGAAACATCATAAGATATCACTAATACACGGAATGAAAACTTGACTACACATGAACTGAATTACAAAACAGAACAGGGTCTCAAATTTAGAAAACCAACTAGTGCTTGCTTATGGGGAAAGGTGCCTTGGGGTGCTGCATAAAACCAGAGACTGAAATTAGCACAGATAACTTTCCATAAGCCAAATATGTAATAGAGAAGACCTACTCCTTGCTCAACGAAAAGGACCCAACACCACATATTCAATGCCTAGGAATATACCTGACTAGGAAGAATCTTAAAACCCATGGATATATATGTCTCCGTAAGAGAATCAAGCGTGTGTACAGCGGCCGAAACGCAGCAGTGAAAATCCGATAAATCCCATTATCAAAATAAATTTCGAAAACAAAACACAAAGACAGTGAAATAGAGAGCAATTCTTAAATAATTCACTCAGGGCATGTGATGCAACCGGGATTGACCACATCTACACCCAGAGCTGGTTGAGACATAAGGCTGGACACTTCAGGCTGATAGCATTGGTGAGTTTCGGTGAGCAAATGCAGACCCTTTGAAGTCATACTGCATGGTACCTATTCCATGGGTCCCAACTCTTCAGGTTCAAGGGATTCTTCCTCCAGCTAAAACATGCATGGGAAACCCAGAGTATCGTCCACCGTGTGATTGGGAAACGATTTAAAATGCATCTCAGTTTTCGTATCCTGGTCCTCGGGTTCACCATTCCAGATGCTTTACTAACACTCTCCCCGCTTGGAGAGTCAGTGCCTTTAACCTCCTCTTTGGCACAGCTTGCAATTTCTGTGCAAGATGAACAGGAATAGGGAGAACCAATGAGAGACTAGCTGTAGGTGTCTGCACGGGTAAATGTAACGCTCATTGCCCACCAGGAAGAACAATTAAACAAAGGCTCAGTGTGCCCTGCTGGAAACAGATTAGGGCCTTAAGCAATCCTGCGGTTTTGTGCCCAGCTCACAAGAAAGCGAGTTGAAGAAAGGAGCTCAGGGGCACTGTAATTCACAAACCTGCAGAGTTATAAATGACAGCTATCTTCCAAAAGTATATTGAAGTAAGCCTGCGAAGGGGACTTGAAAGCAGGGCAGAATTTCAGGAAAACGATTGCAGGGGGTAGACTGGAATTGCCCTGAAAGCATAGGAAAAGAGGCACAACGTCGACAATGATGCACTTGGCCAAAAAGTGCGTAAGCGTTTTTTCCTGAATATATTCAGGAAAAAACGCAGACGCCCTTTTTGGCCAACCGAGCAAGCCTGTAAAGGAAATCTGCACTACAATGAAATCTCACTGCCCCCCGGCAAAAGGGCCATCTGAAAAAAGTGTAAAATCCAGAAAGGTAGGACAGGATATGGAGAACAGGGAGCCTTGTTATGCTGATTGGCAGGATGTAAATTGTGAACAGCCACCCTGGAGAAGTGTATGGTGTTTCCTGAAACACGTAAGAAATAAAGCAACACAGCCTATGGCAATTGCACTTATGGTCCTATTCCTTAGGGAAATTAAAATCAAAAACAGAGAGCCACCCCAAAATTTGGGACGGCTGTGTTCCCAAGAAGCTCGTCTACAGTACCAGGTAAATATCCCATAAAGCAAAAAATGGATAAAGAAGTTGTGGCACGTACGTGCAATGCAGTATCACTCAGCAATGAAATCTGTGTCATCAGGTCCGTAGCGGCATAGTGAGTGGATGCAGATACGGTGATTCTACGTGAACTAGCTCACACAGAAAAAGAAACATCATAAGATATCACTAATACACGGAATGTAAACTTGACTACACATGAACTGAATTACAAAACAGAACAGGGTCTCAAATTTAGAAAACCAACTAGTGCTTGCTTATGGGGAAAGGTGCCTTGGGCTGTTGCATAAAACCAGAGACTGAAATTAGCACAGATAACTTTCCATAAGCCAAATATGTAATAGACAAGTCCTACTACTTGCTCAACGAAATGGACCCAACACCACATATTTAACGCCTAGGAATATACCTGACTAGGAAGAATCTTAAAACCCATGGATATATATGTCTCCGTAAGAGAATCAAGCGTGTATACAGCGGCCGAAACGCAGCAGTGAAAATCCGATAAATCCCATTATCAAAATAAATTTCAAAAACAAAACACAAAGACATTGAAATAGAGAGCAATTCTTAAATAATTCACTCAGGGCATGTGATGCAACCGGGATTGACCACATCTACACCCAGAGCTGGTTGAGGCATAAGGCTGGACACTTCAGGCTGATAGCATTGGTGAGTTTCGGTGAGCAAATGCAGACCCTTAGAAGTCATACTGCATGGTACCCATTCCATGGGTCCCAACTCTCCAGGTTCAAGGGATTCTTCCTCCAGCTAAAACATGCATGGGAAACCCAGAGTATCGTCCACCGTGTGATTGGGAAACGATTTAAAATGCATCTCAGTTTTCGTATCCTGTTCCTTGGGTTCATCATTCCAGATGCTTTACTAACACTCTTCGCACTTGGAGAGTCAGTGCCTTTAACCTCCTGTTTGGCACAGCTTGCAATTTCTGTGCAAGATGAACAGGAATAGGGAGAACCAATGAGAGACTAGCTGTAGGTGTCTGCACGGGCAAATGTAACGCTCATTGCCCACCAGGAAGAGGAATTAAACAAAGGCTCAGTGTGCCCTGCTGGAAACAGATTAGGGCCTGAAGCAATCCTGCGGTTTTGTGCCCAGCTCACAAGAAAGCGAGTTGAAGAAAGGAGCTCAGGGGCACTGTACTTCACAAACCTGCAGAGTTATAAATGACAGCTATCCTCCAAAAATATATTGAAGTAAGCCTGCGAAGGGGACTTGAAAGCGGGGCAGAATTTCAGGAAAACTATTGCAGGGGGTAGACTGGAATTGCCCTGAAAGCATAGGAAAAGAGGCAGAACGTCGACAATGATGCACTTGGCCAAAAAGGGCGTATGTGTTTTTTCCTGAATATATTCAGGAAAAAACGCATACGCCCTTTTTGGCCAACCAAGCAAGCCTGTAAAGGAAATCTGCACTACAATGAAGTCTCACTGCCCCCCGGGCAAAAGGGCCATCTGAAAAAAGGGTAAAATCCAGAAAGGTAGGACAGGATATGGAGAACAGGGAGCCTTGTTATGCTGATTGGCAGGATGTAAATTGCCAGCAGCCACCCTGGAGAAGTGTATGGTGTTTCCTGAAACACGTAAGAAACAAAGCAGCACAGCCTATGGCACTTCCACTTATGGTCCTATAGCTTACGGAAATTAAAATAAAAAACAGACAGCCACCCCAATATTTGGGACGGCTGTGTTCACAAGAAGCTCGTCTACAGTATCAGGTAAATATCCCAGAAAGCAAAAAATGGATAAAGAAGTTGTGGCACGTATGTACAATGCAATATCACTCAGCAATGAAATCTGTGTCATCAGGCCCGTAGCGGCATAGTCAGTGGATGCAGATACGGTGATTCTACGTGAACTACGTCACACAGAAAAGAAACATCATAAGATATCACTAATACACGGAATGAAAACTTGACTACACATGAACTGAATTACAAAACAGAACAGGGTCTCAAATTTAGAAAACCAACTAGTGCTTGCTTATGGGGAAAGGTGCCTTGGGGTGCTGCATAAAACCAGAGACTGAAATTAGCACAGATAACTTTCCATAAGCCAAATATGTAATAGACAAGACCTACTCCTTGCTCAACGAAATGGACCCAACACCACATATTCAACGCCTAGGAATATACCTGACTAGGAAGAATCTTAAAACCCATAGATATATATGTCTCCGTAAGAGAATCAAGCGTGTGTACAGCGGCCGAAACGCAGCAGTGAAAATCCGATAAATCCCATTATCAAAATAAATTTCGAAAACAAAACACAAAGACAGTGAAATAGAGAGCAATTCTTAAATAATTCACTCAGGGCATGTGATGCAACCGGGATTGACCACATCTACACCCAGAGCTGGTTGAGACATAAGGCTGGACACTTCAGGCTGATAGCATTGGTGAGTTTCGGTGAGCAAATGCAGACCCTTTGAAGTCATACTGCATGGGACCTATTCCATGGGTCCCAACTCTTCAGGTTCAAGGGATTCTTCCTCCAGCTAAAACATGCATGGGAAACCCAGAGTATCGTCCACCGTGTGATTGGGAAACGATTTAAAATGCATCTCAGTTTTCGTATCCTGGTCCTGGGGTTCACCATTCCAGATGCTTTACTAACACTCTCCCCGCTTGGAGAGTCAGTGCCTTTAACCTCCTATTTGGCACAGCTTGCAATTTCTGTGCAAGATGAACAGGAATAGGGAGAACCAATGAGAGACTAGCTGTAGGTGTCTGCACGGGCAAATGTAACGCTCATTGCCCACCAGGAAGAACAATTAAACAAAGGCTCAGTGTGCCCTGCTGGAAACAGATTAGGGCCTTAAGCAATCCTGCGGTTTTGTGCCCAGCTCACAAGAAAGCGAGTTGAAGAAAGGAGCTCAGGGGCACTGTAATTCACAAACCTGCAGAGTTATAAATGACAGCTATCCTCCAAAAATATATTGAAGTAAGCCTGCGAAGGGGACTTGAAAGCGGGGCAGAATTTCAGGAAAACGATTGCAGGGGGTAGACTGGAATTGCCCTGAAAGCATAGGAAAAGAGGCACAACGTCGACAATGATGCACTTGGCCAAAAAGTGCGTAAGCGTTTTTTCCTGAATATATTCAGGAAAAAACGCATACGCCTTTTCTGGCCAACCGAGCAAGCCTGTAAAGGAAATCTGCACTACAATGAAATCTCACTGCCCCCCGGCAAAAGGGCCATCTGAAAAAAGTGTAAAATCCAGAAAGGTAGGACAGGATATGGAGAACAGGGAGCCTTGTTATGCTGATTGGCAGGATGTAAATTGTGAACAGCCACCCTGGAGAAGTGTATGGTGTTTCCTGAAACACGTAAGAAATAAAGCAACACAGCCTATGGCAATTGCACTTATGGTCCTATTCATTAGGGAAATTAAAATCAAAAACAGAGAGCCACCCCAAAATTTGGGACGTCTGTGTTCCCAAGAAGCTCGTCTACAGTACCAGGTAAATATCCCAGAAAGCAAAAAATGGATAAAGAAGTTGTGGCACGTACGTGCAATGCAGTATCACTCAGCAATGAAATCTGTGTCATCAGGCCCGTAGCGGCATAGTGAGTGGATGCAGGTACGGTGATTCTACGTGAACTACCTCACACAGAAAAAGAAACATCATAAGATATCACTAATACACGGAATGTAAACTTGACTACACATGAACTGAATTACAAAACAGAACAGGGTCTCAAATTTAGGAAACCAACTAGTGCTTGCTTATGGGGAAAGGTGCATTGGGGTGCTGCATAAAACCAGAGACTGAAATTAGCACAGATAACTTTCCATAAGCCAAATATGTAATAGACAAGACCTACTCCTTGCTCAACGAAATGGACCCAACACCACATATTCAACGCCTAGGAATATACCTGACTAGGAAGAATCTTAAAACCCATGGATATATATGTCTCCGTAAGAGAATCAAGCGTGTGTACAGCGGCCGAAACGCAGCAGTGAAAATCCGATAAATCCCATTATCAAAATAAATTTCGAAAACAAAACACAAAGACAGTGAAATAGAGAGCAATTCTTAAATAATTCACTCAGGGCATGTGATGCAACCGGGATTGACCACATCTACACCCAGAGTTGGTTGAGACATAAGGCTGGACACTTCAGGCTGATAGCATTGGTGAGTTTCGGTGAGCAAATGCAGACCCTTTGAAGTCATACTGCATGGTACCCATTCCATGGGTCCCAACTCTCCAGGTTCAAGGGATTCTTCCTCCAGCTAAAACATGCATGGGAAACCCAGAGTATCGTCCACCGTGTGATTGGGAAACGATTTAAAATGCATCTCAGTTTTCATATCCTGGTCCTCGGGTTCATCATTCCAGATGCTTTACTAACACTCTCCCCACTTGGAGAGTCAGTGCCTTTAACCTCCTGTTTGGCACAGCTTGCAATTTCTGTGCAAGATGAACAGGAATAGGGAGAACCAATGAGAGACTAGCTGTAGGTGTCTGCACGGGCAAATGTAACGCTCATTGCCCACCAGGAAGAGGAATTAAACAAAGGCTCAGTGTGCCCTGCTGGAAACAGATTAGGGCCTGAAGCAATCCTGCGGTTTTGTGCCCAGCTCACAAGAAAGCGAGTTGAAGAAAGCAGCTCAGGGGCACTGTAATTCACAAACCTGCAGAGTTATAAATGACAGCTATCCTCCAAAAATATATTGAAGTAAGCCTGCGAAGGGGACTTGAAAGCGGGGCAGAATTTCAGGAAAACTATTGCAGGGGGTAGACTGGAATTGCCCTGAAAGCATAGGAAAAGAGGCAGAACGTCGACAATGATGCACTTGGCCAAAAAGTGCGTATGCGTTTTTTCCTGAATATATTCAGGAAAAAACGCATACGCCCTTTTTGGCCAACCAAGCAAGCCTGTAAAGGAAATCTGCACTACAATGAAGTCTCACTGCCCCCCGGGCAAAAGGGCCATCTGAAAAAAGGGTAAAATCCAGAAAGGTAGGACAGGATATGGAGAACAGGGAGCCTTGTTATGCTGATTGGCAGGATGTAAATTGCCAGCAGCCACCCTGGAGAAGTGTATGGTGTTTCCTGAAACACGTAAGAAACGAAGCAGCACAGCCTATGGCACTTCCACTTATGGTCCTATAGCTTACGGAAATTAAAATAAAAAACAGGCAGCCACCCCAATATTTGGGACGGCTGTGTTCACAAGAAGCTCGTCTACAGTATCAGGTAAATATCCCAGAAAGCAAAAAATGGATAAAGAAGTTGTGGCACGTACGTACAATGCAATATCACTCAGCAATGAAATCTGTGTCATCAGGCCCGTAGCGGCATAGTCAGTGGATGCAGATACGGTGATTCTACGTGAACTACGTCACACAGAAAAAGAAACATCATAAGATATCACTAATACACGGAATGAAAACTTGACTACACATGAACTGAATTACAAAACAGAACAGGGTCTCAAATTTAGAAAACCAACTAGTGCTTGCTTATGGGGAAAGGTGCCTTGGGGTGCTGCATAAAACCAGAGACTGAAATTAGCACAGATAACTTTCCATTAACCAAATATGTAATAGACAAGACCTACTCCTTGCTCAACGAAAAGGACCCAACACCACATATTCAATGCCTAGGAATATACCTGACTAGGAAGAATCTTAAAACCCATAGATATATATGTCTCCGTAAGAGAATCAAGCGTGTGTACAGCGGCCGAAACGCAGCAGTGAAAATCCGATAAATCCCATTATCAAAATAAATTTCGAAAACAAAACACAAAGACAGTGAAATAGAGAGCAATTCTTAAATAATTCACTCAGGGCATGTGATGCAACCGGGATTGACCACATCTAGACCCAGAGCTGGTTGAGACATAAGGCTGGACACTTCAGGCTGATAGCATTGGTGAGTTTCGGTGAGCAAATGCAGACCCTTTGAAGTCATACTGCATGGTACCTATTCCATGGGTCCCAACTCTTCAGGTTCAAGGGATTCTTCCTCCAGCTAAAACATGCATGGGAAACCCAGATTATCGTCCACCGTGTGATTGGGAAACGATTTAAAATGCATCTCAGTTTTCGTATCCTGGTCCTCGGGTTCACCATTCCAGATGCTTTACTAACACTCTCCCCGCTTGGAGAGTCAGTGCCTTTAACCTCCTCTTTGGCACAGCTTGCAATTTCTGTGCAAGATGAACAGGAATAGGGAGAACCAATGAGAGACTAGCTGTAGGTGTCTGCACGGGTAAATGTAACGCTAATTGCCCACCAGGAAGAACAATTAAACAAAGGCTCAGTGTGCCCTGCTGGAAACAGATTAGGGCCTTAAGCAATCCTGCGGTTTTGTGCCCAGCTCACAAGAAAGCGAGTTGAAGAAAGGAGCTCAGGGGCACTGTAATTCACAAACCTGCAGAGTTATAAATGACAGCTATCTTCCAAAAGTATATTGAAGTAAGCCTGCGAAGGGGACTTGAAAGCAGGGCAGAATTTCAGGAAAACGATTGCAGGGGGTAGACTGGAATTGCCCTGAAAGCATAGGAAAAGAGGCACAACGTCGACAATGATGCACTTGGCCAAAAAGTGCGTAAGCGTTTTTTCCTGAATATATTCAGGAAAAAACGCAGACGCCCTTTTTGGCCAACCGAGCAAGCCTGTAAAGGAAATCTGCACTACAATGAAATCTCACTGCCCCCCGGCAAAAGGGCCATCTGAAAAAAGTGTAAAATCCAGAATGGTAGGACAGGATATGGAGAACAGGGAGCCTTGTTATGCTGATTGGCAGGATGTAAATTGTGAACAGCCACCCTGGAGAAGTGTATGGTGTTTCCTGAAACACGTAAGAAATAAAGCAACACAGCCTATGGCAATTGCACTTATGGTCCTATTCCTTAGGGAAATTAAAATCAAAAACAGAGAGCCACCCCAAAATTTGGGACGGCTGTGTTCCCAAGAAGCTCGTCTACAGTACCAGGTAAATATCCCAGAAAGCAAAAAATGGATAAAGAAGTTGTGGCACGTACGTGCAATGCAGTATCACTCAGCAATGAAATCTGTGTCATCAGGCCCGTAGCGGCATAGTGAGTGGATGCAGGTACGGTGATTCTACGTGAACTACGTCACACAGAAAAAGAAACATCATAAGATATCACTAATACACGGAATGTAAACTTGACTACACATGAACTGAATTACAAAACAGAACAGGGTCTCAAATTTAGAAAACCAACTAGTGCTTCCTTATGGGGAAAGGTGCCTTGGGCTGTTGCATAAAACCAGAGACTGAAATTAGCACAGATAACTTTCCATAAGCCAAATATGTAATAGACAAGTCCTACTACTTGCTCAACGAAATGGACCCAACACCACCTATTTAACGCCTAGGAATATACCTGACTAGGAAGAATCTTAAAACCCATGGATATATATGTCTCCGTAAGAGAATCAAGCGTGTATACAGCGGCCAAAACGCAGCAGTGAAAATCCGATAAATCCCATTATCAAAATAAATTTCGAAAACAAAACACAAAGACAGTGAAATAGAGAGCAATTCTTAAATAATTCACTCAGGGCATGTGATGCAACCGGGATTGACCACATCTACACCCAGAGCTGGTTGAGACATAAGGCTGGACACCAGGCTGATAGCATTGGTGAGTTTCGGTGAGCAAATGCAGACCCTTTGAAGTCATACTGCATGGTACCCATTCCATGGGTCCCAACTCTCCAGGTTCAAGGGATTCTTCCTCCAGCTAAAACATGCATGGGAAACCCAGAGTATCATCCACCGTGTGATTGGGAAACGATTTAAAATGCATCTCAGTTTTCGTATCCTGGTCCTCGGGTTCACCATTCCAGATGCTTTACTAACACTCTCCCCGCTTGGAGAGTCAGTGCCTTTAACCTCCTCTTTGGCACAGCTTGCAATTTCTGTGCAAGATGAATAGGAATAGGGAGAACCAATGAGAGACTAGCTGTAGGTGTCTGCACGGGCAAATGTAATGCTCATTTCCCACCAGGAAGAGGAATTAACCAAAGGCTCAGCGTGCCCTGCCGGAAACAGATTACGGCCTGAAGCAATCCTGCGGTTTTGTGCCCAGCTCACAAGAAAGCGAGTTGAAGAAAGGAGCTCAGGGGCACTGTAATTCACAAACGTGCAGAGTTACAAATGACAGCTATCCTCCAAAAATATATTGAAGTAAGCCTGAGAAGGGGACTTGAAAGCGGGGCAGAATTTCAGGAAAACGATTGCAGGGCGTAGACTGGAATTGCCCTGAAAGCATAGGAAAAGAGGCAGAACGTCGACAATGATGCACTTGGCCAAAAAGGGCGTATGCGTTTTTTCCTGAATATATTCAGGAAAAAACGCATACGCCCTTTTTGGCCAACCAAGCAAGCCTGTAAAGGAAATCTGCCCTACAATGAAATCTCACTGCCCCCCCCCCCCGGGCAAAAGGGCCACCTGAAAAAAGTGTAAAATCCAGAAAGGTAGGACAGGATATGGAGAACAGGGAGCCTTGTTATGCTGATTGGCAGGATGTAAATTGCCAGCAGCCACCCTGGAGAAGTGTATGGTGTTCCCTGAAACACGTAAGAAACAAAGCAACACAGCCTATGGCACTTCCACTTATGGTCCTATAGCTTACGGAAATTAAAATCAAAAACAGACAGCCACCCCAATATTTGGGACGGCTGTGTTCACAAGAAGCTCGTCTACAGTATCAGGTAAATATCCCAGAAAGCAAAAAATGGATAAAGAAGTTGTGGCACGTACGTACAATGCAATATCACTCAGCAATGAAATCTGTGTCATCAGGCCCGTAGCGGCATAGTGAGTGGATGCAGGTACGGTGATTCTACGTGAACTAGGTCACACAGAAAAAGAAACATCATAAGATATCACTAATACACGGAATGTAAACTTGACTACACATAAACTGAATTACAAAAAAGAACAGGGTCTCAAATTTAGAAAACCAACTAGTGCTTGCTTATGGGGAAAGGTGCGTTGGGGTGCTGCATAAAACCAGAGACTGAAATTAGCACAGATAACTTTCCATAAGCCAAATATGTAATAGACAAGACCTACTCCTTACTCAACGAAATGGACCCAACACCACATATTCAACGCCTAGGAATATACCTGACTAGGAAGAATCTTAAAACCCATGGATATATATGTCTCCGTAAGAGAATCAAGCGTGTGTACAGCGGCCGAAACGCAGCAGTGAAAATCCGATAAATCCCATTATCAAAATAAATTTCGAAAACAAAACACAAAGACAGTGAAATAGAGAGCAATTCTTAAATAATTCACTCAGGGCATGTGATGCAACCGGGATTGACCACATCTACACCCAGAGCTGGTTGAGACATAAGGCTGGACACTTCAGGCTGATAGCACTGGTGAGTTTCGGTGAGCAAATGCAGACCCTTTGAAGTCATACTGCATGGTACCCATTCCATGGGGCCCAACTCTCCAGGTTCAAGGGATTCTTCCTCCAGCTAAAACATGCATGGGAAACCCAGAGTATCGTCCACCGTGTGATTGGGAAACGATTTAAAATGCATCTCAGTTTTCGTATCCTGGTCCTCGGGTTCACCATTCCAGATGCTTTACTAACACTCTCCCCGCTTGGAGAGTCACGGCCTTTAACCTCCTGTTTGGCACAGCTTGCCATTTCTGTGCAAGATGAACAGGAATAGGGAGAACCAATGAGAGACTAGCTGTAGGTGTCTGCACGGGCAAATATAACGCTCATTGCCCACCAGGAAGAGGAATTAAACAAAGGCTCAGTGTGCCCTGCTGGAAACAGATTAGGGCCTGAAGCAATCCTGCGGTTTTGTGCCCAGCTCACAAGAAAGCGAGTTGAAGAAAGGAGCTCAGGGGCACTGTACTTCACAAACCTGCAGAGTTATAAATGACAGCTATCCTCCAAAATATATTGAAGTAAGCCTGCGAAGGGGACTTGAAAGCGGGGCTGAATTTCAGGAAAACGATTGCAGGGGGTAGACTGGAATTGCCCTGAAAGCATAGGAAAAGAGGCACAACGTCGACAATGATGCACTTGGCCAAAAAGTGCGTATGCGTTTTTTCCTGAATATATTTAGGAAAAAACACATACGCCTTTTTGGCCAACCAAGCAAGCCTTTAAATGAAATCTGTACTATAATGAAATCTCACTGCCCCCCTGGGCAAAAGGGCCATCTGAAAAAAGTGTAAAATCCAGAAAGGTAGGACAGGATATGGAGAACAGGGAGCCTTTTTATGCTGATTGGCAGGATGTAAATTGCCAGCAGCCACACTGGAGAAGTGCATGGTGTTTCCTGAAACACGTAAGAAACAAAGCAACACAGCCTATGGCACTTCCACTTATGGTCCTATAGCTTACGGAAATTAAAATCAAAAACAGACAGCCACCCCAATATTTGGGACGGCTGTGTTCACAAGAAGCTCGTCTACAGTATCAGGTAAATATCCAAGAGAGCAAAAAATGGATAAAGAAGTTGTGGCACGTACGTACAATGCAATAGCACTCAGCAATGAAATCTGTGTCATCAGGCCGTAGCGGCATAGTGAGTGGATGCAGGTACGGTGATTCTACGTGAACTACGTCACACAGAAAAAGAAACATCATAAGATATCACTAATACACGGAATGTAAACTTGACTACACATGAACTGAATTACAAAACAGAACAGGGTCTCAAATTTAGGAAACCAACTAGTGCTTGCTTATGGGGAACGGTGCCTTGGGGTGCTGCATAAAACCAGAGACTGAAATTAGCACAGATAACTTTCCATAGGCCAAATATGTAATAGACAAGACCTACTCCTTGCTCAACGAAATGGACCCAACACCACATATTCAACGCCTAGGAATATACCTGAATAGGAAGAATCTTAAAACCCATGGATATATATGTCTCCGTAAGAGAATCAAGCGTGTGTACAGCGGCCGAAACGCAGCAGTGAAAATCCGATAAATCCCATTATCAAAATAAATTTCGAAAACAAAACACAAAGACAGTGAAATAGAGAGCAATTCTTAACTAATTCACTCAGGGCATGTGATGCAACCGGGATTGACCACATCTACACCCAGAGCTGGTTGAGACATAAGGCTGGACACTTCAGGCTGATAGCATTGGTGAGTTTCGGTGAGCAAATGCAGACCCTTTGAAGTCATACTGCATGGTACCCATTCCATGGGTCCCAACTCTCCAGGTTCAAGGCATTCTTCCTCCAGCTAAAACATGCATGGGAAACCCAGAGTATCGTCCACCGTGTGATTGGGAAACGATTTAAAATGCATCTCAGTTTTCGTATCCTGGTCCTCGGGTTCACCATTCCAGATGCTTTACTAAGACTCTCCCCGCATGGAGAGTCAGTGCCTTTAACCTCCTGTTTGGCACAGCTTGCCATTTCTGTGCAAGATGAACAGGAATAGGGAGAACCAATGAGAGACTAGCTGTAGGTGTCTGCGCGGGCAAATGTAACGCTCATTGCCCACCAGGAAGAGGAATAAAACAAAGGCTCAGTGTGCCCTGCTGGAAACAGATTAGGGCCTGAAGGAATCCTGAGGTTTTGTGCCCAGCTCACAAGAAAGCGAGTTGAAGAAAGGAGCTCAGGGGCACTGTACTTCACAAACCTGCAGAGTTATAAATGACAGCTATCCTCCAAAAATATATTGAAGTAAGCCTGCGAAGGGGACTTGAAAGCGGGGCAGAATTTCAGGAAAACGATTGCAGGGGGTAGACTGGAATTGCCCTGAAAGCATAGGAAAAGAGGCAGAACGTCGACAATGATGCACTTGGCCAAAAAGGGCGTATGCGTTTTTTCCTGAATATATTCAGGAAAAAACGCATACGCCCTTTTTGGCCAACCAAGCAAGCCTGTAAAGGAAATCTGCACTACAATGAAATCTCACTGCCCCCCCGGGCAAAAGGGCCATCTGAAAAAAGTGTAAAATCCAGAAATGTAGGACAGGATATGGAGAACAGGGAGCCTTGTTATGCTGATTGGCAGGTGTAAATTGCCAGCAGCCACCCTGGAGAAGTGTATGGTGTTTCCTGAAACACGTAAGAAACAAAGCAACACAGCCTATGGCACTTCCACTTATGGTCCTATAGCTTACGGAAATTAAAATCAAAAACAGACAGCCACCCCAATATTTGGGACGGCTGTGTTCACAAGAAGCTCGTCTACAGTATCAGGTAAATATCCCAGAAAGCAAAAAATGGATAAAGAAGTTGTGGCACGTACGTACAATGCAATATCACTCAGCAATGAAATCTGTGTCATCAGGCCCGTAGCGGCATAGTGAGTGGATGCAGGTACGGCGATTCTACGTGAACTACGTCACACAGAAAAAGAAACATCATAAGATATCAATAATACACGGAATGTAAACTTGAATACACATGAACTGAATTACAAAACAGAACAGGGTCTCAAATTTAGAAAACCAACTAGTGCTTGCTTATGGGGAAAGGTGCGTTGGGGTGCTGCATAAAACCAGAGACTGAAATTAGCACAGATAACATTCCATAAGCCAAATATGTAATAGACAAGACCTACTCCTTGCTCAACGAAATGGACTCAACACCACATATTCAACGCCTAGGAATATACCTGACTA
Organism: Phocoena phocoena; assembly: GCF_963924675.1. NCBI lineage: Eukaryota > Metazoa > Chordata > Mammalia > Artiodactyla > Phocoenidae > Phocoena > Phocoena phocoena. The sequence goes on from NW_027077476.1 coordinate 261,093, forward strand.
GGAAGAATCTAAAAACCCATGGATATATATGTCTCCGTAAGAGAATCAAGCGTGTGTACAGCGGCGGAAATGCAGCAGTGAAAATCTGATAAATCCCATTATCAAAATAAATTTCGAAAACAAAACACAAAGACAGTGAAATAGAGAGCAATTCTTAAATAATTCACTCAGGGCATGTGATGCAACCGGGATTGACCACATCTACACCCAGAGCTGGTTGAGACATAAGGCTGGATACTTCTGGCTGATAGCACTGGTGAGTTTCGGTGAGCAAATGCAGACCCTTTGGAGTCATACTGCATGGTACCCATTCCATGGGTCCCAACTCTCCAGGTTCAAGGCATTCTTCCTCCAGCTAAAACATGCATGGGAAACCCAGAGTATCGTCAACCGTGTGATTGGGAAACGATTTAAAATGCATCTCAGTTTTCGTATCCTGGTCCTCGGGTTCACCATTCCAGATGCTTTACTAACACTCTCCCCGCTTGGAGAGTCAGTGCCTTTAACCTCCTCTTTGGCACAGCTTGCAATTTCTGTGCAAGATGAACAGGAATAGGGAGAACCAATGAGAGACTAGCTGTAGGTGTCTGCACGGGCAAATGTAACGCTCATTGCCCACCAGGAAGAGGAATTAAACAAAGGCTCAGTGTGCCCTGCTGGAAACAGATTAGGGCCTGAAGCAATCTTGCGGTTTTGTGCCCAGCTCACAAGAAAGCGAGTTGAAGAAAGGAGCTCAGGGGCACTGTACTTCACAAAACTGCAGAGTTATAAATGACAGCTATCCTCCAAAAATATATTGAAGTAAGCCTGCGAAGGGGACTTGAAAGCGGGGCTGAATTTCAGGAAAACGATTGCAGGGGGTAGACTGGAATTGCCCTGAAAGCATAGGAAAAGAGGCACAACGTCGACAATGATGCACTTGGCCAAAAAGGGCGTATGCGTTTTTTCCTGAATATATTCAGGAAAAAACGCATACGCCCTTTTTGGCCAACCAAGCAAGCCTGTAAAGGAAATCTGCACTACAATGAAATCTCACTGCCCCCCCGGGCAAAAGGGCCATCTGAAAAAAGTGTAAAATCCAGAAAGGTAGGACAGGATATGGAGAACAGGGAGCCTTGTTATGCTGATTGGCAGGATGTAAATTGCCAGCAGCCAACCTGGAGAAGTGTATGGTGTTTCCTGAAACACGTAAGAAACAAAGCAACACAGCCTATGGCACTTCCACTTATGGTCCTATAGCTTACGGAAATTAAAATCAGAAACAGACAGTCACCCCAATATTTGGGACGGCTGTGTTCACAAGAAGCTCGTCTACAGTATCAGGTAAATATCCCAGAAAGCAAAAAATGGATAAAGAAGTTGTGGCACGTACGTGCAATGCAGTATCACTCAGCAATGAAATCTGTGTCATCAGGCCCGTAGCGGCATAGTGAGTGGATGCAGGTACGGTGATTCTACGTGAACTACGTCACACAGGAAAAGAAAAATCATAAGATATCACTAATACACGGAATGTAAACTTGACTACACATGAACTGAATTACAAAACAGAACAGGGTGTCAAATTTAGAAAACCAACTAGTGCTTGCTTATGGGGAAAGGTGCCTTGGGGTGCTGCATAAAACCAGAGACTGAAATTAGCACAGATAACTTTCCATAAGCCAAATATGTAATAGACAAGATCTACTCCTTGCTCAACGAAATGGACCCAACACCACATATTCAACGCCTAGGAATATACCTGACTAGGAAGAATCTTAAAACCCATGGATATATATGTCTCCGTAAGAGAATCAAGCGTGTGTACAGCGGCCGAAACGCAGCAGTGAAAATCCGATAAATCCCATTATCAAAATAAATTTCGAAAACAAAACACAAAGACAGTGAAATAGAGAGCAATTCTTAACTAATTCACTCAGGGCATGTGACGCAACCGGGATTGACCACATCTACACCCAGAGCTGGTTGAGACATAAGGCTGGACACTTCAGGCTGATAGCATTGGTGAGTTTCGGTGAGCAAATGCAGACCCTTTGAAGTCATACTGCATGGTACCCATTCCATGGGTCCCAACTCTCCAGGTTCAAGGGATTCTTCCTCCAGCTAAAACATGCATGGGAAACCCAGAGTATCGTCCACCGTGTGATTGGGAAATGATTTAAAATGCATCTCAATTTTCGTTTCCTGGTCCTCGGGTTCACCATTCCAGATGCTTTACTAACACTCTCCCCGCTTGGAGAGTCAGTGCCTTTAACCTCCTGTTTCGCACAGCTTGCAATTTCTGTGCAAGATGAACAGGAATAGGGAGAACCAATGAGAGACTAGCTGTAGGTGTCTGCACGGGCAAATGTAACGCTCATTGCCCACCAGGAAGAGGAATTAAACAAAGGCTCAGTGTGCCCTGCTGGAAACAGATTAGGGCCTGAAGCAATCCTGCGGTTTTGTGCCCAGCTCACAAGAAAGCGAGTTGAAGAAAGGAGCTCAGGGGCACTGTACTTCACAAACCTGCAGAGTTATAAATGACAGCCATCCTCCAAAAATATATTGAAGTAAGTCTGCGAAGGGGACTTGAAAGCGGGGCTGAATTTCAGGAAAACGATTGCAGGGGGTAGACTGGAATTGCCCTGAAAGCATAGGAAAAGAGGCAGAACCTCGACAATGATGCACTTGGCCAAAAAGGGCGTATGCGTTTTTTCCTGAATATATTCAGGAAAAAACGCATACGCCCTTTTTGGCCAACCAAGCAAGCCTGTAAAGGAAATCTGCACTACAATGAAATCTCACTGCCCCCCGGGGCAAAAGGGCCATCTGAAAAAAGTGTAAAATCCAGAAAGGTAGGACAGGATATGGAGAAGAGGGAGCCTTGTTATGCTGATTGGCAGGATGTAAATTGCCAGCAGCCACCCTGGAGAAGTGTATGGTGTTTCCTGAAACACGTAAGACACAAAGCAACACAACCTATGGCACTTCCACTTATGGTCCTATAGCTTACGGAAATTAAAATCAAAAACAGACAGCCACCCCAATATTTGGGACGGCTGTGTTCACAAGAAGCTCGTCTACAGTATCAGGTACATATCCCAGAAAGCAAAAAATGGATAAAGAAGTTGTGGCACGTACGTGCAATGCAATATCACTCAGCAATGAAATCTGTGTCATCAGGCCAGTAGCGGCATAGTAAGTGGATGCAGGTACGGTGATTCTACGTGAACTACGTCACACAGAAAAAGAAACATCATAAGATATCACTAATACACGGAATGTAAACTTGACTACACATGAACTGAATTACAAAACAGAACAGGGTCTCAAATTTAGAAAACCAACTAGTGCTTGCTTATGGGGAAAGGTGCGTTGGGGTGCTGCATAAAACCAGAGACTGAAATTAGCACAGATAACATTCCATAAGCCAAATATGTAATAGACAAGACCTACTCCTTGCTCAACGAAATGGACTCAACACCACATATTCAACGCCTAGGAATATACCTGACTAGGAAGAATCTTAAAACCCATGGATATATATGTCTCCGGAAGAGAATCAAGCGTGTGTACAGCGGCGGAAATGCAGCAGTGAAAATCCGATAAATCCCATTATCAAAATAAACTTCGAAAACAAAACACAAAGACAGTGAAATAGAGAGCAATTCTTAAATAATTCACTCAGGGCATGTGATGCAACCGGGATTGACCACATCTACACCCAGAGCTGGTTGAGACATAAGGCTGGACACTTCTGGCTGATAGCACTGGTGAGTTTCGGTGAGCAAATGCAGACCCTTTGAAGTCATACTGCATGGTACCCATTCCATGGGTCCCAACTCTCCAGGTTCAAGGGATTCGTCCTCCAGCTAAAACATGCATGGGAAACCCAGAGTATCGTCCACCGTGTGATTGGGAAATGATTTAAAATGCATCTCAGTTTTCGTATCCTGGTCCTCGGGTTCACCATTCCAGATGCTTTACTAACACTCTCCCCGCTTGGAGAGTCAGTGCCTTTAACCTCCTGTTTCGCACAGCTTGCAATTTCTGTGCAAGATGAACAGGAATAGGGAGAACCAATGAGAGACTAGCTGTAGGTGTCTGCACGGGCAAATGTAACGCTCATTGCCCACCAAGAAGAGGAATTAAACAAAGGCTCAGTGTGCCCTGCTGGAAACAGATTAGGGCCTGAAGCAATCATGCGGTTTTGTGCCCAGCTCACAAGAAAGCGAGTTGAAGAAAGGATCTCAGGGGCACTGTACTTCACAAACCTGCAGAGTTATAAATGACAGCTATCCTCCAAAAATATATTGAAGTAAGCCTGTGAAGGGGACTTGAAAGCGGGGCTGAATTTTAGGAAAACGATTGCAGGGGGTAGACTGGAATTGCCCTGAAAGCATAGGAAAAGAGGTACAACGTCGACAATGATGCACTTGGCCAAAAAGGGCGTATGCGTTTTTTACTGAATATATTCAGGAAAAAACGCATACGCACTTTTTGGCCAACCAAGCAAGCCTGTAAAGGAAATCTGCACTACAATGAAATCTAACTGCCCCCCCGGGCAAAAGGGCCATCTGAAAAAAGTGTAAAATCCAAAAATGTAGGACAGGATATGGAGAACAGGGAGCCTTGTTATGCTAATTGGCAGGATGTAAATTGCCAGCAGCCACTCTGGAGAAGTGTATGGTGTTTCCTGAAACACGTAAGAAACAAAGCAACACAGCCTATGGCACTTCCACTTATGGCCTTATAGCTTACGGAAATTAAAATCAAAAACAGACAGCCACCCCAATATTTGGGACGGCTGTGTTCACAAGAAGCTCGTCTACAGTATCAGGTAAATATCCCAGAAGGCAAAAAATGGATAAAGAAGTTGTGGCACGTACGTACAATGCAATATCACTCAGCAATGAAATCTGTGTCATCAGGCCCGTATTGGCATAGTGAGTGGATGCAGGTACGGTGATTCTACGTGAACTACGTCACACAGAAAAAGAAACATCATAAGATATCACTAATACACGGAATGTAAACTTGACTACACATGAAGTGAATTACAAAACAGAACAGGGTCTCAAATTTAGAAAACCAACTAGTGCTTGCTTATGGGGAAAGGTGCGTTGGGGTGCTGCATAAAACCAGAGACTGAAATTAGCACAGATAACATTCCATAAGCCAAATATGTAATAGACAAGACCTACTCCTTGCTCAACGAAATGGACTCAACACCACATATTCAACGCCTAGGAATATACCTGACTAGGAAGAATCTTAAAACCCATGGATATATATGTCTCCGTAAGAGAATCAAGCATGTGTACAGCGGCGGAAATGCAGCAGTGAAAATCCGATAAATCCAATTATCAAAATAAATTTCGAAAACAAAACACAAAGACAGTGAAATAGAGAGCAATTCTTAAATAATTCACTCAGGGCATGTGATGCAACCGGGATTGACCACATCTACACACAGAGCTGGTTGAGACATAAGGCTGGACACTTCTGGCTGATAGCACTGGTGAGTTTCGGTGAGCAAATGCAGACCCTATGAAGTCATACTGCATGGTACCCATTCCATGGGTCCCAACTCTCCAGGTTCAAGGGATTCGTCCTCCAGCTAAAACATGCATGGGAAACCCAGAGTATCGTCCACCGTGTGATTGGGAAATGATTTAAAATGCATCTCAGTTTTCGTATCCTGGTCCTCGGGTTCACCATTCCAGATGCTTTACTAACACTCTCCCCGCTTGGAGAGTCAGTGCCTTTAACCTCCTGTTTCGCACAGCTTGCAATTTCTGTGCAAGATGAACAGGAATAGGGAGAACCAATGAGAGACTAGCTGTAGGTGTCTGCACGGGCAAATGTAACGCTCATTGCCCACCAGGAAGAGGAATTAAACAAAGGCTCAGTGTGCCCTGCTGGAAACAGATTAGGGCCTGAAGCAATCATGCGGTTTTGTGCCCAGCTCACAAGAAAGCGAGTTGAAGAAAGGATCTCAGGGGCACTGTACTTCACAAACCTGCAGAGTTATAAATGACAGCTATCCTCCAAAAATATATTGAAGTAAGCCTGTGAAGGGGACTTGAAAGCGGGGCTGAATTGTAGGAAAACGATTGCAGGGGGTAGACTGGAATTGCCCTGAAAGCATAGGAAAAGAGGTACAACGTCGACAATGATGCACTTGGCCAAACAGGGCGTATGCGTTTTTTCCTGAATATATTCAGGAAAAAACGCATACGCCCTTTTTGGCCAACCAAGCAAGCCTGTAAAGGAAATCTGCACTACAATGAAATCTCACTGCCCCCCCGGGCAAAAGGGCCATCTGAAAAAAGTGTAAAATCCAGAAAGGTAGGACAGGATATGGAGAACAGGGAGCCTTGTTATGCTAATTGGCAGGATGTAAATTGCCAGCAGCCACCCTGGAGAAGTGTATGGTGTTTCCTGAAACACGGAAGAAACAAAGCAACACAGCCTATGGCACTTCCACTTATGGTCTTATAGCTTACGGAAATTAAAATCAAAAACAGACAGCCACCCCAATATTTGGGACGGCTGTGTTCACAAGAAGCTCGTCTACAGTATCAGGTAAATATCCCAGAAGGCAAAAAATGGATAAAGAAGTTGTGGCACGTACGTACAATGCAATATCACTCAGCAATGAAATCTGTGTCATCAGGCCCGTATTGGCATAGTGAGTGGATGCAGGTACGGTGATTCTACGTGAACTACGTCACACAGAAAAAGAAACATCATAAGATATCACTAATACACGGAATGTAAACTTGACTACACATGAAGTGAATTACAAAACAGAACAGGGTCTCAAATTTAGAAAACCAACTAGTGCTTGCTTATGGGGAAAGGTGAGTTGGGGTGCTGCATAAAACCAGAGACTGAAATTAGCACAGATAACATTCCATAAGCCAAATATGTAATAGACAAGACCTACTCCTTGCTCAACGAAATGGACTCAACACCACATATTCAACGCCTAGGAATATACCTGACTAGGAAGAATCTTAAAACCCATGGATATATATGTCTCCGTAAGAGAATCAAGCGTGTGTACAGCGGCCGAAACGCAGCAGTGAAAATCCGATAAATTCCATTATCAAAATAAATTGCGAAAACAAAACACAAAGACAGTGAAATAGAGAGCAATTCTTAAATAATTCACTCAGGGCATGTGATGCAACCGGGATTGACCACATCTACACCCAGAGCTGGTTGAGACATAAGGCTGGACACTTCAGGCTGATAGCACTGGTGAGTTTCGTTGAGCAAATGCAGACCCTTTGAAGTCATACTGCATGGTACCCATTCCATGGGTCCCAACTCTCCAGGTTCAAGGGATTCTTCCTCCAGCTAAAACATGCATGGGAAACACAGAGTATCGTCTACCGTGTGATTGGGAAACGATTTAAAATGCATCTCAGTTTTCGTATCCTGGTACTCGGGTTCACCATTCCAGATGCTTTACTAACACTCTCCCCGCTTGGAGAGTCAGTGCCTTTAACCTCCTGTTTGGCACAGCTTGCAATTTCTGTGCAAGATGAACAGGAATAGGGAGAACCAATGAGAGACTAGCTGTAGGTGTCTGCACGGGCAAATGTAACGCTCATTGCCGACCAGGAAGAGGAATTAAACAAAGGCTCAGCGTGCCCTGCTGAAAACAGATTAGGTCCTGAAGCAATCCTGCGGTTTTGTGCCCAGCTCACAAGAAAGCGAGTTGAAGAAAGGAGCTCAGGGGCACTGTAATTCACAAACCTGCAGAGTTATAAATGACAGCTATCCTCCAAAAATATATTGAAGTAAGCCTGCGAAGGGGACTTGAAAGCGGGGCAGAATTTCAGGAAAACGATTGCAGGGTGTAGATTGGAATTGCCCTGAAAGCATAGGAAAAGAGGCACAACGTCGACAATGATGCACTTGGCCAAAAAGGGCGTATGCGTTTTTTCCTGAATATATTCAGGAAAAAACGCATACGCCCTTTTTGGCCAAGCAAGCAAGCCTGTAAAGGAAATCCTCACTACAATGAAATCTCACTGCCCCCCCGGGCAAAAGGGCCATCTGAAAAAAGTGTAAAATCCAGAAAGTTAGGACAGGATATGGAGAACAGGGAGCCTTGTTATGCTGATTGGCAGGATGTAAATTGCCAGCAGCCACCCTAGAGAAGTGTATGGTGTTTCCTGAAACATGTGAGAAACAAAGCAACACAGCCTATGGCACTTCCACTTATTGTCCTATAGTTACGGAAATTAAAATCAAAAACAGACAGCCACCCCAATATTTGGGACGGCTGTGTTCACAAGAAGCTCGTCTACAGTATCAGGTAAATATCCCAGAAGGCAAAAAATGGATAAAGAAGTTGTGGCACGTACGTGCAATGCAATATCACTCAGCAATGAAATCTGTGTCATCAGGCCCGTATTGGCATAGTGAGTGGATGCAGGTACGGTGATTCTACGTGAACTACGTCACACAGAAAAAGAAACATCATAAGATATCACTAATACACGGAATGTAAACTTGACTACACATGAAGTGAATTACAAAACAGAACAGGGTCTCAAATTTAAAAAACCAACTAGTGCTTGCTTATGGGGAAAGGTGTGTTGGGGTGCTGCATAAAACCAGAGACTGAAATTAGCACAGATAACATTCCATAAGCCAAATATGTAATAGACAAGACCTACTCCTTGCTCAACGAAATGGACTCAACACCACATATTCAACGCCTAGGAATATACCTGACTAGGAAGAATCTTAAAACCCATGGATATATATGTCTCCGTAAGAGAATCAAGCATGTGTACAGCGGCCGAAACGCAGCAGTGAAAATCCGATAAATTCCATTATCAAAATAAATTTCGAAAACAAAACACAAAGACAGTGAAATAGAGAGCAATTCTTAAATAATTCACTCAGGGCATGTGATGCAACCGGGATTGACCACATCTACACCCAGAGCTGGTTGAGACATAAGGCTGGACACTTCAGGCTGATAGCACTGGTGAGTTTCGGTGAGCAAATGCAGACCCTCTGAAGTCATACTGCATGGTACCCATTCCATGGGTCCCAACTCTTCAGGTTCAAGGCATTCTTCCTCCAGCTAAAACATGCATGGGAAACACAGAGTATCGTCTACCGTGTGATTGGGAAACGATTTAAAATGCATCTCAGTTTTCGTATCCTGGTCCTCGGGTTCACCATTCCAGATGCTTTACTAAGACTCTCCCCGCTTGGAGAGTCAGTGCCTTTAACCTCCTGTTTGGCACAGCTTGCAATTTCTGTGCAAGATGAACAGGAATAGGGAGAACCAATGAGAGACTAGCTGTAGGTGTCTGCACGGGCAAATGTAACGCTCATTGCCGACCAGGAAGAGGAATTAAACAAAGGCTCAGCGTGCCCTGCTGAAAACAGATTAGGGCCTGAATCACTCCTGCGGTTTTGTGCCCAGCTCACAAGAAAGCGAGTTGAAGAAAGGAGCTCAGTGGCACTGTACTTCACAAACCTGCAGAGTTATAAATGACAGCTATCCTCCAAAAATATATTGAAGTAAGCCTGCGAAGGGGACTTGAAAGCGGGGCAGAATTTCAGGAAAACGATTGCAGGGTGTAGACTGGAATTGCCCTGAAAGCATAGGAAAAGAGGCACAACGTCGACAATGATGCACTTGGCCAAAAAGGGCGTATGCGTTTTTTCCTGAATATATTCAGGAAAAAAACGCATACGCCCTTTTTGGCCAACCAAGCAAGCCTGTAAAGGAAATCCTCACTACAATGAAATCTCACTGCCCCCCCGGGCAAAAGGGCCATCTGAAAAAAGTGTAAAATCCAGAAAGTTAGGACAGGATATGGAGAACAGGGAGCCTTGTTATGCTGATTGGCAGGATGTAAATTGCCAGCAGCCACCCTAGAGAAGTGTATGGTGTTTCCTGAAACACGTGAGAAACAAAGCAACACAGCCTATGGCACTTCCACTTATTGTCCTATAGCTTTCGGAAATTAAAATCAAAAACAGACAGCCACCCCAATATTTGGGACGGCTGTGTTCACAAGAAGCTCGTCTACATTATCAGGTAAATATCCCAGAAAGCAAAAAATGGATAAAGAAGTTGTGGCACGTACGTACAATGCAATATCACTCAGCAATGAAATCTGTGTCATCAGGCCCGTAGCGGCATAGTGAGTGGATGCAGGTATGGTGATTCTACGTGAACTACGTCACACAGAAAAAGAAACATCATAAGATATCACTAATACACGGAATGTAAACTTGACTACACATGAACTGAATTAAAAAACAGAACAGGGTCTCAAATTTAGAAAACCAACTAGTGCTTGCTTATGGGGAAAGGTGCCTTGGGGTGCTGCATAAAACCAGAGACTGAAATTAGCACAGATAACTTTCCATAAGCCAAATATGTAATAGACAAGACCTACTCCTTGCTCAACGAAATGGACCCAACACCACATATTCAACGCCTAGGAATATACCTGACTAGGAAGAATCTTAAAACCCATGGATATATATGTCTCCGTAAGAGAATCAAGCGTGTGTACAGTGGCCGAAAGGCAGCAGTGAAAATCCGATAAATCCCATTATCAAAATAAATTTCGAAAACAAAACACAAAGACAGTGAAATAGAGAGCAATTCTTAAATAATTCACTCAGGGCATGTGATGCAACCGGGATTGACCACATCTACACACAGAGCTGGTTGAGACATAAGGCTGGACACTTCAGGCTGATAGCATTGGTGAGTTTCGGTGAGCAAATGCAGACCCTTTGAAGTCATACTGCATGGTACCCATTCCATGGGTCCCAACTCTCCAGGTTCAAGGGATTCGTCCTCCAGCTAAAACATGCATGGGAAACCCAGAGTATCGTCCACCGTGTGATTGGGAAATGATTTAAAATGCATCTCAGTTTTCGTATCCTGGTCCTCGGGTTCACCATTCCAGATGCTTTACTAACACTCTCCCCGCTTGGAGAGTCAGTGCCTTTAACCTCCTGTTTCGCACAGCTTGCAATTTCTGTGCAAGATGAACAGGAATAGGGAGAACCAATGAGAGACTAGCTGTAGGTGTCTGCACGGGCAAATGTAACGCTCATTGCCCACCAGGAAGAGGAATTAAACAAAGGCTCAGTGTGCCCTGCTGGAAACAGATTAGGGCCTGAAGCAATACTGCGGTTTTGTGCCCAGCTCACAAGAAAGCAAGTTGAAGAAAGGATCTCAGGGGCACTATACTTCACAAACCTGCAGAGTTATAAATGACAGCTATCCTCCAAAAATATATTGAAGTAAGCCTGCGAAGGGGACTTGAAGGCGGGGCTGAATTTCAGGAAAAAGATTGCAGGGGGTAGACTGGAATTGCCCTGAAAGCATAGGAAAAGAGGTACAATGTCGACAATGATGCACTTGGCCAAAAAGAGCGTATGCGTTTTTTCCTGAATATATTCAGGAAAAAACGCATACGCCCTTTTTGGCCAACCAAGCAAGCCTGTAAAGGAAATCTGCACTACAATGAAATCTCACTGCCCCCGCGGGCAAAAGGGCCATCTGAAAAAAGTGTAAAATCCAGAAAGGTAGGAAAGGATATGGAGAACAGGGAGCCTTGTTATGCTGATTGGCAGGATGTAAATTGCCAGCAGCCACTCTGGAGAAGTGTATGGTATTTCCTGAAACACGTAAGAAACAAAGCAACACAGCCTATGGCACTTCCACTTATGGTCTTATAGCTTACGGAAATTAAAATCAAAAACAGACAGCCACCCCAATATTTGGGACGGCTGTGTTCACAAGAAGCTCGTCTACAGTATCAGGTACATATCCCAGAAAGCAAAAAATGGATAAAGAAGTTGTGGCACGTACATACAATGCAATATCACTCAGCAATGAAATCTGTGTCATCAGGCCCGTAGCGGCATAGTGAGTGGATGCAGGTACGGTGATTCTACGTGAACTACGTCACACAGAAAAAGAAACATCATAAGATATCACTAATACACGGAATGTAAACTTGACTACACATGAAGTGAATTACAAAACAGAACAGGGTCTCAAATTTAGAAAACCAACTAGTGCTTGCTTATGGGGAAAGGTGCGTTGGGGTGCTGCATAAAACCAGAGACTGAAATTAGCACAGATAACATTCCATAAGCCAAATATGTAATAGACAAGACCTACTCCTTGCTCAACGAAATGGACTCAACACCACATATTCAACGCCTAGGAATATACCTGACTAGGAAGAATCTTAAAACCCATGGATATATATGTCTCCGTAAGAGAATCAAGCGTGTGTACAGCGGCCGAAACGCAGCAGTGAAAATCCGATAAATCCCATTATCAAAATAAATTTCGAAAACAAAACACAAAGACAGTGAAATAGAGAGCAATTCTTAAATAATTCACTCAGGGCATGTGATGCAACCGGGATTGACCACATCTACACCCAGAGCTGGTTGAAACATAAGGCTGGACACTTCAGCCTGATAGCATTGGTGAGTTTCGGTGACCAAATGCAGACCCTTTGAAGTCATACTGCATGGTACCCATTCCATGGGTCCCAACTCTCCAGGTTCAAGGGATTCTTCCTCCAGCTAAAACATGCATGGGAAACCCAGAGTATCGTCCACCGTGTGATTGGGAAACGATTTAAAATGCATCTCAGATTTCGTATCCTGGTCCTCGGGTTCACCATTCCAGATGCTTTACTAACACTCTCCCCGCTTGGAGAGTCAGTGCCCTTAACCACCTGTTTGGCACAGCTTGCAATTTCTGTGCAAGATGAACAGGAATAGGGAGAACCAATGAGAGACTAGCTGTAGGTGTCTGCACGGGCAAATGTAATGCTCATTGCCCACCAGGAAGAGGAATTAAACAAAGGCTCAGCGTGCCCTGCTGGAAACAGATTAGGGCCTGAAGCAATACTGCGGTTTTGTGCCCAGCTCACAAGAAAGCAAGTTGAAGAAAGGATCTCAGGGGCACTATACTTCACAAACCTGCAGAGTTATAAATGACAGCTATCCTCCAAAAATATATTGAAGTAAGCCTGCGAAGGGGACTTGAAGGCGGGGCTGAATTTCAGGAAAAAGATTGCAGGGGGTAGACTGGAATTGCCCTGAAAGCATAGGAAAAGAGGTACAATGTCGACAATGATGCACTTGGCCAAAAAGAGCGTATGCGTTTTTTCCTGAATATATTCAGGAAAAAACGCATACGCCCTTTTTGGCCAACCAAGCAAGCCTGTAAAGGAAATCTGCACTACAATGAAATCTCACTGCCCCCGCGGGCAAAAGGGCCATCTGAAAAAAGTGTAAAATCCAGAAAGGTAGGAAAGGATATGGAGAACAGGGAGCCTTGTTATGCTGATTGGCAGGATGTAAATTGCCAGCAGCCACTCTGGAGAAGTGTATGGTATTTCCTGAAACACGTAAGAAACAAAGCAACACAGCCTATGGCACTTCCACTTATGGTCTTATAGCTTACGGAAATTAAAATCAAAAACAGACAGCCACCCCAATATTTGGGACGGCTGTGTTCACAAGAAGCTCGTCTACAGTATCAGGTACATATCCCAGAAAGCAAAAAATGGATAAAGAAGTTGTGGCACGTACATACAATGCAATATCACTCAGCAATGAAATCTGTGTCATCAGGCCCGTAGCGGCATAGTGAGTGGATGCAGGTACGGTGATTCTACGTGAACTACGTCACACAGAAAAAGAAACATCATAAGATATCACTAATACACGGAATGTAAACTTGACTACACATGAAGTGAATTACAAAACAGAACAGGGTCTCAAATTTAGAAAACCAACTAGTGCTTGCTTATGGGGAAAGGTGCGTTGGGGTGCTGCATAAAACCAGAGACTGAAATTAGCACAGATAACATTCCATAAGCCAAATATGTAATAGACAAGACCTACTCCTTGCTCAACGAAATGGACTCAACACCACATATTCAACGCCTAGGAATATACCTGACTAGGAAGAATCTTAAAACCCATGGATATATATGTCTCCGTAAGAGAATCAAGCGTGTGTACAGCGGCCGAAACGCAGCAGTGAAAATCCGATAAATCCCATTATCAAAATAAATTTCGAAAACAAAACACAAAGACAGTGAAATAGAGAGCAATTCTTAAATAATTCACTCAGGGCATGTGATGCAACCGGGATTGACCACATCTACACCCAGAGCTGGTTGAAACATAAGGCTGGACACTTCAGCCTGATAGCATTGGTGAGTTTCGGTGACCAAATGCAGACCCTTTGAAGTCATACTGCATGGTACCCATTCCATGGGTCCCAACTCTCCAGGTTCAAGGGATTCTTCCTCCAGCTAAAACATGCATGGGAAACCCAGAGTATCGTCCACCGTGTGATTGGGAAACGATTTAAAATGCATCTCAGATTTCGTATCCTGGTCCTCGGGTTCACCATTCCAGATGCTTTACTAACACTCTCCCCGCTTGGAGAGTCAGTGCCCTTAACCACCTGTTTGGCACAGCTTGCAATTTCTGTGCAAGATGAACAGGAATAGGGAGAACCAATGAGAGACTAGCTGTAGGTGTCTGCACGGGCAAATGTAATGCTCATTGCCCACCAGGAAGAGGAATTAAACAAAGGCTCAGCGTGCCCTGCTGAAAACAGATTAGGGCCTGAAGCAATCCTTTGGTTTTGTGTCCAGCTCACAAGAAAGCGAGTTGAAGAAAGGAGCTCAGGGGCACTGTAATTCACAAACCTGCAGTGTTATAAATGAGAGCTCTCCTCCAAAAATATATTGAAGTAAGCCTGCGAAGGGGACTTGAATGCGGGGCAGAATTTCAGGAAAACGATTGCAGGGGGTAGACTGGAATTGCCCTGAAAGCATAGGAAAAGAGGCAGAACATCGACAATGATGCACTTGGCCAAAAAGGGCGTATGCGTTTTTTCCTGAATATATTCAGGAAAAAACGCATACGCACTTTTTGGCCAACCAAGCAAGCCTGTAAAGGAAATCTGCACTATAATGAAGTCTCACTGCCCCCCGGGCAAAAGGGCCATCTGAAAAAAGTGTAAAATCCAGAAAGGTAGGACAGGATATGGAGAACAGGGAGCCTTGTTATGCTGATTGGCAGGATGTAAATTGCCAGCAGCCACCCTGGAGAAGTGTATGGTGTTTCCGGAAACACGTAAGAAACAAAGCAACACAGCCTATGGCACTTCCACTTATGGTCCTATAGCTTACTGAAATTAAAATCAAAAACAGACAGCCACCCCAATATTTGGGACGGCTGTGTTCACAAGAAGCTCGTCTACAGTATCAGGTAAATATCCCAGAAAGCAAAAAATGGATAAAGAAGTTGTGGCACGTACATACAATGCAAAATCACTCAGCAATGAAATCTGTGTCATCAGGCCCGTAGCGGCATAGTGAGTGGATGCAGGTACGGTGATTCTACGTGAACTACGTCACACAGAAAAAGAAACATCATAAGATATCACTAATACACGGAATGTAAACTTGACTACACATGAAGTGAATTACAAAACAGAACAAGGTCTCAAATTTAGAAAACCAACTAGTGCTTGCTTATGGGGAAAGGTGCGTTGGGGTGCTGCATAAAACCAGAGACTGAAATTAGCACAGATAACATTCCATAAGCCAAATATGTAATAGACAAGACCTAATCCTTGCTCAACGAAATGGACTCAACACCACATATTCAAGGCCTAGGCATATACCTGACTAGGAAGAATCTTAAAACCCATGGATATATATGTCTCCGTAAGAGAATCAAGTGTGTTTACAGCGGCCGAAACGCAGCAGTGAAAATCCGATAAATCCCATTATCAAAATAAATTTAGAAAACAAAACACAAAGACAGTGAAATAGAGAGCAATTCTTAAATAATTCACTCAGGGCATGTGATGCAACCGGGATTGACCACATCTACACCCAGAGCTGGTTGAGACATAAGGCTGGACACTTCAGGCTGATAGCACTGGTGAGTTTCGGTGAGCAAATGCAGACCCTTTGAAGTCATACTGCATGGTACCCATTCCATGGGTCCCAACTCTCCAGGTTCAAGGCATTCTTCCTCCAGCTAAAACATGCATGGGAAACCCAGAGTATCGTCCACCGTGTGATTGGGAAACGATTTAAAATGCATCTCAGTTTTCGTATCCTGGTCCTCGGGTTCACCATTCCAGATGCTTTACTAACACTCTCCCCGCTTGGAGAGTCAGTGCCTTTAACTTCCTGTTTGGCACAGCTTGCCATTTCTGTGCAAGATGAACAGGAATAGGGAGAACCAATGAGAGAGTAGCTGTAGGTGTCTGCACGGGCAAATGTAATGCTCATTGCCCACCAGGAAGAGGAATTAAACAAAGGCTCAGTGTGCCCTGCTGGAAACAGATTAGGGCCTGAAGCAATCCTGCGGTTTTGTGCCCAGTTCACAAGAAAGCGAGTTGAAGAATGGATCTCAGGGGCACTGTACTTCACAAACCTGCAGAGTTATAAATGACAGCTATCCTCCAAAAATATATTGAAGTAAGCCATCGAAGGGGACTTGAAAGCGGGGCTGAATTTCAGGAAAACGATTGCAGGGCGTAGACTGGAATTGCCCTGAAAGCATAGGAAAAGAGGTACAACGTCGACAATGATGCACTTGGCCAAAAAGGGCGTATGCGTTTTTTCCTGAATATATTCAGGAAAAAACGCATACGCCCTTTTTGGCCAACCAAGCAAGCCTGTAAAGGAAATCTGCACTACAATGAAATCTCACTGCCCCCCCGGGCAAAAGGGCCATCTGAAAAAAGTGTAAAATCCAGAAAGGTAGGACAGGATATGGAGAACAGGGAGCCTTGTTATGCTGATTGGCAGGATGTCAATTGCCAGCAGCCACCCTGGAGAAGTGTATGGTGTTTCCTGAAACACGTAAGAAATAAAGCAACACAGCCTATGGCACTTCCACTTATGGTCTTATAGCTTACGGAAATTAAAATCAAAAACAGACAGCCACCCCAATATTTGGGACGGCTGTGTTCACAAGAAGCTCGTCTACAGTATCAGGTAAATATCCCGAAAGCAAAAAATGGATAAAGAAGTTGTGGCACGTACGTACAATGCAATATCACTCAGCAATGAAATCTGTGTCATCAGGCCCGTAGCGGCATAGTGAGTGGATGCAGGTACGGTGATTCTACGTGAACTACGTCACACAGAAAAAGAAACATCATAAGATATCACTAATACACGGAATGTAAACTTGACTACACATGAAGTGAATTACAAAACAGAACAGGGTCTCAAATTTAGAAAACCAACTAGTGCTTGCTTATGGGTAAAGGTGCGTTGGGGTGCTGCATAAAACCAGAGACTGAAATTAGCACAGATAACATTCCATAAGCCAAATATGTAATAGACAAGACCTACTCCTTGCTCAACGAAATGGACTCAACACCACATATTCAACGCCTAGGAATATACCTGACTAGGAAGAATCTTAAAACCCATGGATATATATGTCTCCGTAAGAGAATCAAGCGTGTGTACAGCGGCCGAAACGCAGCAGTGAAAATCCGATAAATCCCATTATCAAAATAAATTTCGAAAACAAAACACAAAGACAGTGAAATAGAGAGCAATTCTTAAATAATTCACTCAGGGCATGTGATGCAACCGGGATTGACCACATCTACACCCAGAGCTGGTTGAGACATAAGGCTGGACACTTCAGCCTGATAGCATTGGTGAGTTTTGGTGAGCAAATGCAGACCCTTTGAAGTCATACTGCATGGTACCCATTCCATGGGTCCCAACTCTCCAGGTTCAAGGCATTCTTCCTCCAGCTAAAACATGCATGGGAAACACAGAGTATCGTCCACCGTGTGATTGGGAAACGATTTAAAATGCATCTCAGTTTTCGTATCCTGGTCCTCGGGTTCACCATTCCAGATGCTTTACTAACACTCTCCCCGCTTGGAGAGTCAGTGCCTTTAACCACCTGTTTGGCACAGCTTGCAATTTCTGCGCAAGATGAACAGGAATAGGGAGAACCAATGAGAGACTAGCTGTAGGTGTCTGCACGGGCAAATGTAATGCTCATTGCCCACCAGGAAGAGGAATTAAACAAAGGCTCAGCGTGCCCTGCTGAAAACAGATTAGGGCCTGAAGCACTCGTTTGGTTTGTGTCCAGCTCACAAGAAAGCGAGTTGAAGAAAGGAGCTCTGGGGCACTGTAATTCACAAAACTGCAGTGTTATAAATGACAGCTCTCCTCCAAAAATATATTGAAGTAAGCCTGCGAAGGGGACTTGTAAGGGGGGCAGAATTTCAGGAAAACGATTGCAGGGGGTAGACTGGAATTGCCCTGAAAGCATAGGAAAAGAGGCACAACGTCGACAATGATGCACTTGGCCAAAAAGGGCGTATGCGTTTTTTCCTGAATATATTCAGGAAAAAACGCATACGCCCTTTTTGGCCAACCAAGCAAGCCTGTAAAGGAAATCTGCACTACAATGAAGTCTCACTGCCCCCCGGGCAAAAGGACCATCTGAAAAAAGTGTAAAATCCAGAAATCTAGGACAGGATATGGAGAACAGGGAGCCTTGTTATGCTGATTGGCAGGATGTAAATTTCCAGCAGCCACCATGGAGAAGTGTATGGTGTTTCCTGAAACACGTAAGAAACAAAGCAACACAGCCTATGGCACTTCCACTTATGGTCCTATAGCTTACGGAAATTAAAATCAAAAACAGACAGCCACCCCAATATTTGGGACGGCTGTGTTCACAAGAAGCTCGTCTACAGTATCAGGTAAATATCCCAGAAAGCAAAACATGGATAAAGAAGTTGTGGCACGTACGTGCAATGCAATATCACTCAGCAATGAAATCTGTGTCATCAGGCCCGTAGCGGCATAGTAAGTGGATGCAGGTACGGTGATTCTACGTGAACTACGTCACACAGAAAAAGAAACATCATAAGATATCACTAATACACGGAATGTAAACTTGACTACACATGAACTGAATTACAAAACAGAACAGGGTCTCAAATTTAGAAAACCGACTAGTGCTTGCTTATGGTGAAAAGTGCCTTGGGGTGCTGCATAAAACCAGAGACTGAAATTAGCACAGATAACTTTCCATAAGCCAAATATTTAATAAAAAAGACCTACTCCTTGCTCAACGAAATGGACCCAACACCACATATTCAACGCCTAGGAATATACCTGACTAGGAAGAATCTTAAAACCCATAGATATATATGTCTCCGTAAGAGAATCAAGCGTGTGTACAGCGGCCGAAACGCAGCAGTGAAAATCCGATAAATCCCATTATCAAAATAAATTTCGAAAACAAAGACAGTGAAATAGAGAGCAATTCTTAAATAATTCACTCAGAGCATGTGATGCAACCGGGATTGACCACATCTACACCCAGAGCTGGTTGAGACATAAGGCTGGACACTTCAGGCTGATAGCATTGGTGAGTTTCGGTGAGCAAATGCAGACCCTTTGAAGTCATACTGCATGGTACCCATTCCATGGGTCCCAACTCTCCAGGTTCAAGGCATTCTTCCTCCAGCTAAAACATGCATGGGAAACCCAGAGTATCGTCTAGCGTGTGATTTGGAAACGATTTAAAATGCATCTCAGTTTTCGTATCCTGGTCCTCGTGTTCACCCTTCCAGATGCTTTACTAACACTCTCCCCGCTTGGAGAGACAGTGCCTTTAACCTCCTCTTTGGCACAGCTTGCAATTTCTGTGCAAGATGAACAGGAATAGGGAGAACCAATGAGAGACTAGCTGTAGGTGTCTGCACGGGCAAATGTAACGCTCATTGCCCACCAGGAAGAGGAATTAAACAAAGGCTCAGCGTGCCCTGCTGGAAACAGATTAGGGCCTGAAGCAATCCTGCGGTTTTGTGCCCAGCTCACAAGAAAGCGAGTTGAAGAAAGGAGCTCAGGGGCACTGTAATCCACAAACCTGCAGAGTTATAATTGACAGCTATCCTTCAAAAATATATTGAAGTAAGCCTGCGAAGGGGACTTGAAAGCAGGGCAGAATTTCAGGAAAACGATTGCAGGGGGTAGACTGGAATTGCCCTGAAAGCATAGGAAAAGAGGCAGAACGTCGACAATGATGCACTTGGCCAAAAAGGGCATATGCGTTTTTTCCTGAATATATTCAGGAAAAAACGCATACGCACTTTTTGGCCAACCAAGCAAGCCTGTAAAGGAAATCTGCACTACAATGAAATCTCACTGCCCCCCCGGGCAAAAGGGCCATCTGAAAAAAGTGTAAAATCCAGAAAGGTAGGACAGGATATGGAGAACAGGGAGCCTTGTTATGCTGATTGGCAGGATGTAAATTGCCAGCAGCCACCCTGGAGAAGTGTATGGTGTTTCCTGAAACACGTAAGAAACAAAGCAACACAGCCTATGGCACTTCCACTTATGGTCCTATAGCTTACGGAAATTAAAATCAAGAAAAGACAGTCACCCCAATATTTGGGACGGCTGTGTTCACAAGAAGCTCGTCTACAGTATCAGGTAAATATCCCAGAAAGCAAAAAATGGATAAAGAAGTTGTGGCACGTACATGCAATGCAATATCACTCAGCAATGAAATCTGTGTCATCAGGCCCGTAGCGGCATAGTAAGTGGATGCAGGTATGGTGATTCTACGTGAACTACGTCACACAGAAAAAGAAACATCATAAGATATCACTAATACACGGAATGTAAACTTGACTACACATGAACTGAATTACAAAACAGAACAGGGTCTCAAATTTAGAAAACCGACTAGTCCTTGCTTATGGTGAAAGGTGCCTTGGGGTGTTGCATAAAACCAGAGACTGAAATTAGCACAGATAACTTTCCATAAGCCAAATATGTAATAAAAAAGACCTACTCCTTGCTCAACGAAATGGACTCAACACCACATATTCAACGCCTAGGAATATACCTGACTAGGAAGAATCTTAAAACCCATGGATATATATGTCTCCGTAAGAGAATCAAGCGTGTGTACAGCGGCCGAAACGCAGCAGTGAAAATCCGATAAATCCCAATATCAAAATAAATTTCGAAAACAAAAACAGTGAAATAGAGAGCAATTCTTAAATAATTCACTCAGAGCATGTGATGCAACCGGGATTGACCACATCTACACCCAGAGCTGGTTGAGACATAAGGCTGGACACTTCAGGCTGATAGCATTGGTTAGTTTCGGTGAGCAAATGCAGACCCTTTGAAGTCATACTTCATGGTACCCATTCCATGGGTCCCAACTCTCCAGGTTCAAGGCATTCTTCCTCCAGCTAAAACATGCATGGGAAACACAGAGTATCGTCTACCGTGTGATTGGGAAACGATTTAAAATGCATCTCAGTTTTCGTATCCTGGTCCTCGTGTTCACCCTTCCAGATGCTTTACTAACACTCTCCCCGCTTGGAGAGACAGTGCCTTTAACCTCCTCTTTGGCACAGCTTGCAATTTCTGTGCAAGATGAACGGGAATAGGGAGAACCAATGAGAGACTAGCTGTAGGTGTCTGCACGGGCAAATGTAACGCTCATTGCCCACCAAGAAGAGGAATTAAACAAAGGCTCAGTGTGCCCTGCTGGAAACAGATTAGGGCCTGAAGCAATCCTGCGGGTTTGTGCCCAGCTCACAAGAAAGCGAGTTGAAGAAAGGAGCTCAGGGGCACTGTAATTCACAAACCAGCAGAGTTATAAATGACAGCTATCCTCCAAAAATATATTGAAGTAAGCCTGCGAAGGGGACTTGTAAGGGGGGCAGAATTTCAGGAAAACGATTGCAGGGGGTAGACTGGAATTGCCCTGAAAGCATAGGAAAAGAGGCAGAACGTCGACAATGATGCACTTGGCCAAAAAGGGCGTATGCGTTTTTTCCTGAATATATTCAGGAAAAAACGCATACGCCCTTTTTGGCCAACCAAGCAAGCCTGTAATGGAAATCTGCACTACAATGAAGTCTCACTGCCCCCACCCCTCCGGGCAAAAGGGCCACTTGAAAAAAGTGTAAAATCCAGAAATGTAGGACAGGATATGGAGAACAGGGAGCCTTGTTATGCTGATTGGCAGGATGTAAATTGCCAGCAGCCACCCTGGAGAAGTGTATGGTGTTTCCTGAAACAGGTAAGAAACAAAGCAACACAGCCTATGGCACTTCCACTTATGGTCCTATAGCTTACGGAAATTAAAATCAAAAACAGACAGCCACCCCAATATTTGGGACGGCTGTGTTCACAAGAAGCTCTTCTACAGTATCAGGTAAATATCCCAGAAAGCAAAAAATGGATAAAGAAGTTGTGGCACGTACGTACAATGCAATATCACTCAGCAATGAAATCTGTGTCATCAGGCCCGTAGCGGCATAGTGAGTGGATGCAGGTACGGTGATTCTACGTGAACTACGTCACACAGAAAAAGAAACATCGTAAGATATCACTAATACACGGAATGTAAACTTGACTACACATGAACTGAATTACAAAACAGAACAGGGTCTCAAATTTAGAAAACCAACTAGTGCTTGCTTATGGGGAAAGGTGCCTTGGGGTGCTGCATAAAACCAGTGACTGAAATTAGCACAGATAACATTCCATAAGCCAAATATGTAATAGACAAGACCTACTCCTTGCTCAACGAAATGGACTCAACACCACATATTCAACGCCTAGGAATATACCTGACTAGGAAGAATCTTAAAACCCATGGATATATATGTCTCCGTAAGAGAATCAAGCGTGTGTACAGCGGAAGAAACGCAGCAGTGAAAATCCGATAAATCCCATTATCAAAATAAATTTCGAAAACAAAACACAAAGACAGTGAAATAGAGAGCAATTCTTAAATAATTCACTCAGGGCATGTGATGCAACCGGGATTGACCACATCTACACCCACAGCTGGTTGAGACATAAGGCTGGACACTTCAGGCTGATAGCATTGGTGAGTTTCGGTGAGCAAATGCAGACCCTTTGAAGTCATACTGCATGGTACCCATTCCATGGGTCCCAACTCTCCAGGTTCAAGGGATTCTTCTTCCAGCTAAAACATGCATGGGAAACCCAGAGTATCGTACACCGTGTGATTGGGAAACGATTTAAAATGCATCTCAGTTTTCGTATCCTGGTCCTCGGGTTCACCATTCCAGATGCTTTACTAACACTCTCCCCGCTTGGAGAGTCAGTGCCTTTAACCTCCTGTTTGGCACAGCTTGCAATTTCTGTGCAAGATGAACAGGAATAGGGAGAACCAATGAGAGACTAGCTGTAGGTGTCTGCACGGGCAAATGTAACGCTCATTGCCGACCAGGAAGAGGAATTAAACAAAGGCTCAGCGTGCCCTGCTGAAAACAGATTAGGGCCTGAAGCAATCCTGCGGTTTTGTGCCCAGCTCACAGGAAAGCGAGTTGAAGAAAGGAGCTCAGGGGCACTGTAATTCACAAACCTGCAGAGTTTTAAATGACAGCTATCCTCCAAAAATATATTGAAGTAAGCCTGTGAAGGGGACTTGAAAGCGGGGCAGAATTTCAGGAAAACGATTGCAGGGGGTAGACTGGAATTGCCCTGAAAGCATAGGAAAAGAGGCACAACGTCGACAATGATGCAGTTGGCCAAAAAGTGCGTATGCGTTTTTTCCTGAATATATTCAGGAAAAAACGCATGCGCACTTTTTGGCCAACCAAGCAAGCCTGTAAAGGAAATCTGCACTACAATGAAGTCTCACTGCCCACCGGGCAAAAGCGCCATCTGAAAAAAGTGTAAAATCCAGAAATGTAGGACAGGATATGGAGAACTGGGAGCCTTGTTATGCTGATTGGCAGGATGTAAATTGCCAGCAGCCACCCTGGAGAAGTGTATGGTGTTTCCTGAAACACGTAAGAAACAAAGCAACACAGCCTATGGCAATTCCACTTATGGTCCTATAGCTTACGGAAATTAAAATCAAAAACAGACAGCCACCCCAATATTTGGGACGGCTGTGTTCACAAGAAGCTCGTCTACAGTATCAGGTAAATATCCCAGAAAGCAAAAAATGGATAAAGAAGTTTTGGCACGTACGTACAATGCAATATCACTCAGCAATGAAATCTGTGTCATCAGGCCCGTAGCGGCATATTAAGTGGATGCAGGTACGGTGATTCTACGTGAACTACGTCACACAGAAAAAGAAACATCATAAGATATCACTAATACACGGAATGTAAACTTGACTACACATGAACTGAATTACAAAACAGAACAGGGTCTCAAATTTAGAAAACCGACTAGTGCTTGCTTATGGTGAAAAGTGCCTTGCGGTGCTGCATAAAACCAGAGACTGAAATTAGACCAGATAACTTGCCATAAGCCAAATATGTAATAAAAAAGACCTACTCCTTGCTCAACGAAATGGACCCAACACCACATATTCAACGCCTAGGAATATACCTGACTAGGAAGAATCTTAAAACCCATGGATATATATGTCTCCGTAAGAGAATCAAGCGTGTGTACAGCGGCCGAAACGCAGCAGTGAAAATCCGATAAATCCCATTATCAAAATAAATTTCGAAAACAAAACACAAAGACAGTGAAATAGAGAGCAATTCTTAAATAATTCACTCAGGGCATGTGATGCAACCGGGATTGACCACATCTACCCCCAGAGCTGGTTGAGACATAAGGCTGGACACTTCAGCCTGATAGCATTTGTCAGTTTCGGTGAGCAAATGCAGACCCTTTGAAGTCATACTGCATGGTACCCTTTCCATGGGTCCCAACTCTCCAGGTTCAAGGCATTCTTCCTCCAGCTAAAACATGCATGGGAACCCCAGAGTATCGTCTACCGTGTGATTGGGAAACGATTTAAAATGCATCTCAGTTTTCGTATCCTGGTCCTCGTGTTCACCCTTCCAGATGCTTTACTAACACTCTCCCCGCTGGAGAGTCAGTGCCTTTAACCTCCTCTTTGGCACAGCTTGCAATTTCTGTGCAAGATGAACAGGAATAGGGAGAACCAATGAGAGACTAGCTGTAGGTGTCTGCACGGGCAAATGTAACACTCATTGCCCACCAGGAAGAGGAATTAAACAAAGGCTCAGTGTGCCCTGCTGGAAACAGATTAGGGCCTGAAGCAATCCTGCGGTTTTGTGCCCAGCTCACAAGAAAGCGAGTTGAAGAAAGGAGCTCAGGGGCACTGTAATTCACAAACCTGCAGAGTTATAAATGACAGCTATCCTCCAAAAATATATTGAAGTATGCCTGCGAAGGGGACTTGTAAGGGGGGCAGAATTTCAGGAAAACGATTGCAGGGGGTAGACTGGAATTGCCCTGAAAGCATAGGAAAAGAGGCACAACGTCGACAATGATGCACTTGGCCAAAAAGGGCGTATGCGTTTTTTCCTGAATATATTCAGGAAAAAACGCATACGCCCTTTTTGGCCAACCAAGCAAGCCTGTAAAGGAAATCTGCACTACAATGAAGTCTCACTGCCCCCCGGGCAAAAGGGCCATCTGAAAAAAGTGTAAAATCCAGAAATCTAGGACAGGATATGGAGAACAGGGAGCCTTGTTATGCTGATTGCCAGGATGTAAATTGCCGGCAGCCACCCTGGAGAAGTGTATGGTGTTTCCTGAAACACGTAAGAAACAAAGCAACACAGCCTATGGCACTTCCACTTATGGTCCTATAGCTTACGGAAATTAAAATCAAAAACAGACAGCCACCCCAATATTTGGGACGGCTGTGTTCACAAGAAGCTCGTCTACAGTATCAGGTAAATATCCCAGAAAGCAAAAAATGGATAAAGAATTTGTGGCACGTACGTACAATGCAATATCACTCAGGAATAAAATCTGTGTCATCAGGACCGTAGCGGCATAGTGAGTGGATGCAGATACGGTGAATCTACGTGAACTACGTCACACAGAAAAAGAAACATCATAAGATATCACTAATACACGGAATGTAAACTTGACTACACATGAACTGAATTACAAAAAAGAACAGGGTCTCAAATTTAGAAAACCAACTAGTGCTTGCTTATGGGGAAAGGTGCGTTGGGGTGCTGCATAAAACCAGAGACTGAAATTAGCACAGATAACTTTCCATAAGCCAAATATGTAATAGACAAGACCTACTCCTTGCTCAACGAAATGGACCCAACACCACATATTCAACGCCTAGGAATATACCTGACTAGGAAGAATGTTAAAACCCATGGATATATATGTCTCCGTAAGAGAATCAAGCGTGTGTACAGTGGCCGAAACGCAGCACTGAAAATCCGATAAATCCCATTATCAAAATAAATTTCGAAAACAAAACACAAAGACAGTGAAATAGAGAGCAATTCTTAAATAATTCACTCAGGGCATGTGATGCAACCGGGATTGACCACATCTACACCCAGAGCTGGTCGAGACATAAGGCTGGACACTTCAGGCTGATAGCATTGGTGAGTTTCGGTGAGCAAATGCAGACCCTTTGAAGTCATACTGCATGGTACCCATTCTATGGGTCCCAACTCTCCAGGTTCAAGGGATTCGTCCTCCAGCTAAAACATGCATGGGAAACCCAGAGTATCGTCCACCGTGTGATTGGGAAGCGATTTAAAATGCATCTCAGTTTTCGTATCCTGGTCCTCGGGTTCAACATTCCAGATGCTTTACTAACACTCTCCCCGCTTGGAGAGTCAGTGCCTTTAACCTCCTCTTTGGCACAGCTTGCAATTTCTGTGCAAGATTAACAGGAATAGGGAGAACCAATGAGAGACTAGCTGTAGGTGTCTGCACGGGCAAATGTAATGCTCATTGCCCACCAGGAAGAGGAATTAAACAAAGGCCCAGCGTGCCCTGCTGAAAACAGATTAGGGCCTGAAGCAATCCTGCGGTTTTGTGCCCAGCTCTCAAGAAAGCGAGTTGAAGAAAGGAGCTCAGGTGCACTGTAATTCACAAACCTGCAGAGTTATAAATGACAGCTATCCTCCAAAAATATATTGAAGTAAGCCTGCGAAGGGGCCTTGAAAGCGGGGCAGAATTTCAGGAAAACGATTGCAGGGGTAGACTGGAATTGCCCAGAAAGCATAGGAAAAGAGGCAGAACGTCGACAATGATGCACTTGGCCAAAAAGGGCGTATGCGTATTTTCCTGAATATATTCAGGAAAAAACGCATACGCCCTTTTTGGCCAACCAAGCAAGCCTGTAATGGAAAACTGCACCACAACGAAGTCTCACTGCCCCCCGGGCAAAAGGGCCATCGGAAAAAAGTGTAAAATCCAGAAAGGTAGGACAGGATATGGAGAACAGGGAGCCTTGTTATGCTGATTGGCAGGATGTAATTTGCCAGCAGCCACCCTGGAGAAGTGTATGGTTTTTCCTGAAACCCATAAGAAACAAAGCAACACAGCCTATGGCACTTCCACTTATGGTCCCAAAGATTACGGAAATTAAAATCAAAAACAGACAGCCACCCCAATGTTTCGGACGGCTGTGTTCACAAGAAGCTCGTCTACAGTACCAGGTAAATATCCCAGAAAGCAAAAAATGGATAAAGAAGTTGTGGCACGTACGTGCAATGCAATATCACTCAGCAATGAAATCTGTGTCATCAGGCCCGTAGCGGCATAGTGAGTGGATGCAGGTACGGTGATTCTACGTGAACTACGTCACACAGAAAAAGAAACATCATAAGATATCACTAATACACGGAATGTAAACTTGACTACACATGAACTGAATTACAAAACAGAACAGGGTCTCAAATTTAGAAAACCAATTAGTGCTTGCTTATGGGGAAAGGTGCGTTGGGGTGCTGCATAAAACCAGAGACTGAAATTAGCACAGATAACATTCCATAAGCCAAATATGTAATAGACAAGACCTACTCCTTGCTCAACGAAATGGACCCAACACCACATATTCAACGCCTAGGAATATACCTGACTAGGAAGAATCTTAAAACCCATGGATTTATATGTCTCCATAAGAGAATCAAGCGTGTGTACAGCGGCTTAACGGCAGCAGTGAAAATCCGATAAATCCCATTATCAAAATAAATTTCAAAAACAAAACACAAAGACAGTGAAATACAGAGCAATTCTTAAATAATTCACTCAGGGCATGTGATGCAACCGGGATTGACCACATCTACACCCAGAGCTGGTTGAGATATAAGGCTGGACACTTCAGGCTGATAGC
Source organism: Phocoena phocoena (assembly GCF_963924675.1). NCBI lineage: Eukaryota > Metazoa > Chordata > Mammalia > Artiodactyla > Phocoenidae > Phocoena > Phocoena phocoena. Next base: position 289,296 of record NW_027077476.1, read on the forward strand.
ATTGGTGAGTTTCGGTGAGCAAATGCAGACCCTTTGAAGTCATACTGCATGGTACCCATTCCATGGGTCCCAACTCTCCAGGTTCAAGGGATTCTTCCTCCAGCTAAAACATGCATGGGAAACCCAGAGTATCGTCCACCGTGTAATTGGGAAATGATTTAAAATGTATCTCAATTTTCGTATCCTGGTCCTCGGGTTCACCATTCCAGATGCTTTACTAACACTCTCCCCGCTTGGAGAGTCAGTGCCTTTAACCTCCTCTTTGGCACAGCTTGAAATTTCTGTGCAAGATGAACAGGAATAGGGAGAACCAATGAGAGACTAGCTGTAGGTGTCTGCACGGGCAAATGTAACGCTCATTTCCCACCAGGAAGAGGAATTAACCAAAGGCTCAGCGTGCCCTGCCGGAAACTGATTAGGGCCTGAAGCAATCCTGCGGTTTTGTGCCCAGCTCACAAGAAAGCGAGTTGAAGAGAGGAGCTCAGGGGCACTGTAATTCACAAACCTGCAGAGTTATAAATGACAGCTATCCTCCAAAAATATATTGAAGTAAGCCTGCGAAGGGGACTTGAAAGCGGGGCAGAGTTTCAGAAAAACCATTGCAGGGGGTAGACTGGAATTGCCCTGAAAGCATAGGAAAAGAGGCAGAACGTGGACAATGATGCACTTGGCCAAAAAGGGCATATGCGTTTTTTCCTGAATATATTCAGGAAAAAACGCATACGCCCTTTTTGGCCAAACAAGCAAGCCTGTAAAGGAAATCTGCACTACAATGAAGTCTCACTGCCCCCCTGGCAAAAGGGCCATCTGAAAAAAGTGTAAAATCCAGAAAGGTAGGACAGGATATGGAGAACAGGGAGCCTTGTTATGCTGATTGGCAGGATGTAAATTGCCAGCAGCCACCCTGGAGAAGTGTATGGTGTTTCTTGAAACACGTAAGAAACAAAGCAACACAGCCTATGGCACTTCCACTTATGGTCCTATAGCTTACGGAAATTAAAATCAAAAACAGAGAGCCACCCCAAAGTTTGGGACGGCTGTGTTCCCAAGAAGCTCGTCTACAGTACCAGGTAAATATCCCAGAAAGCAAAAAATGGATAAATAATTTGTGGCACGTACGTGCAATGCAATATCACTCAGCAATGAAATCTGTGTCATCAGGCCCGTAGCGGCATAGTGAGTGGATGCAGGTACGGTGATTCTACGTGAACTACCTCACACAGAAAAAGAAACATCATAAGATATCACTAATACACGAAATATAAACTTGACTACACATGAACTGAATTACAAAACAGAACAGGGTCTCAAATTTAGAAAACCAACTAGTGCTTGCTTATGGGGAAAGGTGCCTTGGGGTGCTGCATAAAACCAGAGACTGAAATTAGCACAGATAACATTCCATAAGCCAAATATGTAATAGACAAGACCTACACCTTGCTCAACGAAATGGACTCAACACCACATATTCAACGCCTAGGAATATACCTGACTAGGAAGAATCTTAAAACCCATGGATTTATATGTCTCCATAAGAGAATCAAGTGTGTGTACAGCGGCATAAACGCAGCAGTGAAAATCTGATAAATCCCATTAAGAAAATAAATTTCAAAAACAAAACACAAAGACAGTGAAATAGAGAGCAATTCTTAAATAATTCACTCAGGGCATGTGATGCAACCGGGATTTAACACATCTACACCCAGAGCTGGTTGAGACATAAGGCTGGACACTTCAGGCTGATAGCATTGGTGAGTTTCGGTGAGCAAATGCAGACCCTTTGAAGTCATACTGCATGGTACCCATTCCATGGGTCCCAACTCTCCAGGTTCAAGGGATTCTTCCTCCAGCTAAAACATGCATGGGAAACACAGAGTATCGTCCACCGTGTGATTGGGAGACGATTTAAAATGCATCTCAGTTTTCGATTCCTGGTCCTCGGGTTCACCATTCCAGATGCTTTACTAACACTCTCCCCGCTTGGAGAGTCAGTGCCTTTAACCTCCTCTTTGGCACAGCTTGCAATTTCTGTGCAAGATGAACAGGAATAGGGAGAACCAATGAGAGACTAGCTGTAGGTGTCTGCACGGGCAAATGTAACGCTCATTTCCCACCAGGAAGAGGAATTAACCAAAGGCTCAGTGTGCCCTGCCGGAAACAGATTAGGGCCTGAAGCAATCCTGCGGTTTTGTGCCCAGCTCACAAGAAAGCGAGTTGAAGAAAGGAGCTCAGGGGCACTGTAATTCACAAACCTGCAGAGTTATAAATGACAGCTATCCTCCAAAAATATATTGAAGTAAGCCTGCGAAGGGGACTTGAAATCGGGGCAGAATTTCAGGAAAACGATTGCAGGGGGTAGACTGGAATTGCCCTGATACATAGGAAAAGAGGCACAACGTCGACAATGATGCACTTGGCCAAAAAGAGCGTATGCGTTTTTTCCTGAATATATTCAGGAAAAAACGCGTACGCCCTTTTTGGACAACCAAGCAAGCCTGTAAAGGAAATCTGCACTACAATGAAATCTCACTGCCCCCCGGCAAAAGGGCCATCTGAAAAAAGTGTAAAATCCAGAAAGGTAGGACAGGATATGGAGAACAGGGAGCCTTGTTATGCTGATTGGCAGGATGTAAATTGTGAACAGCCACCCTGGAGAAGTGTATGGTGTTTCCTGAAACACGTAAGAAATAAAGCAACACAGCCTATGGCAATTGCACTTATGGTCCTATTCCTTAGGGAAATTAAAATCAAAAACAGGGAGCCACCCCAAAGTTTGGGACGGCTGTGTTCCCAAGAAGCTCGTCTACAGTACCAGGTAAATATCCCAGAAAGCAAAAAATGGATAAAGAAGTTGTGGCACGTACGTGCAATGCAATATCACTCAGCAATGAAATCTGTGTCATCAGGCCCTTAGTGGCATAGTGAGTGGATGCAGGTACGGTGATTCTATGTGAACTACGTCACACAGAAAAAGAAACATCATAAGATATCACTAATACACGGAATGTAAACTTGACTACACATGAACTGAATTACAAAACAGAACAGGGTCTCAAATTTAGAAAACCAACTAGTGCTTGCTTATGGGGAAAGGTGCCTTGGGCTGTTGCATAAAACCAGAGACTGAAATTAGCACAGATAACTTTCCATAAGCCAAATATGTAATAGACAAGACCTACTCCTTGCTCAACGAAATGGACTCAACACCACATATTCAAGGCCTAGGAATATACCTGACTAGGAAGAATCTTAAAACCCATTGATATATATGTCTCCGTAAGAGTATCAAGCGTGTGTACAGCGGTGGAAATGCAGCAGTGAAAATCCGATAAATCCCATTATCAAAATAAATTTCGGAAACAAAACACAAAGACAGTGAAATAGAGAGCAATTCTTAAATAATTCACTCAGGGCATGTGATGCAAAAGGGATTGACCACATCTACACCCAGAGCTGGTGGAGACATAAGGCTGGACACTTCAGGCTGATAGCATTGGTGAGTTTCGGTGAGCAAATGCAGACCCTTTGAAGTCATACAGCATGGTACCTATTCCATGGGTCCCAACTCTTCAGGTTCAAGGGATTCTTCCTCCAGCTAAAACATGCATGGGAAACCCAGAGTATCGTCCACCGTGTGATTGGGAAACGATTTAAAATGCATCTCAGTTTTCGAATCCTGGTCCTCGGGTTCACCATTCCAGATGCTTTACTAACACTCTCCCCGCTTGGAAAGTCAGTGCCTTTAACCTCCTCTTTGGCACAGCTTGCAATTTCTGTGCAAGATGAACAGGAATAGGGAGAACCAATGAGAGACTAGCTGTAGGTGTCTGCACGGGCAAATGTAACGCTCATTGCCCACCAGGAAGAACAATTAAACAAAGGCTCAGTGTGCCCAGCTGGAAACAGATTAGGGCCTTAAGCAATCCTGCGGTTTTGTGCCCAGCTCACAAGAAAGCGAGTTGAAGAAAGGAGCTCAGGGGCACTGTAATTCACAAACCTGCAGAGTTATAAATGACAGCTATCTTCCAAAAGTATATTGAAGTAAGCCTGCGAAGGGGACTTGAAAGCAGGGCAGAATTTCAGGAAAACGATTGCAGGGGGTAGACTGGAATTGCCCTGAAAGCATAGGAAAAGAGGCACAACGTCGACAATGATGCACTTGGCCAAAAAGGGCGTAAGCGTTTTTTCCTGAATATATTCAGGAAAAAACGCATACGCCCTTTTTGGCCAACCGAGCAAGCCTGTAAAGGAAATCTGCACTACAATGAAATCTCACTGCCCCCCGGCAAAAGGGCCATCTGAAAAAAGTGTAAAATCCAGAAAGGTAGGACAGGATATGGAGAACAGGGAGCCTTGTTATGCTGATTGGCAGGATGTAAATTGTGAACAGCCACCCTGGAGAAGTGTATGGTGTTTCCTGAAACACGTAAGAAATAAAGCAACACAGCCTATGGCAATTGCACTTATGGTCCTATTCCTTAGGGAAATTAAAATCAAAAACAGGGAGCCACCCCAAAGTTTGGGACGGCTGTGTTCCCAAGAAGCTCGTCTACAGTACCAGGTAAATATCCCAGAAAGCAAAAAATGGATAAAGAAGTTGTGGCACGTACGTGCAATGCAGTATAACTCAGCAATGAAATCTGTGTCATCAGGCCCGTAGTGGCATAGTGAGTGGATGCAGGTACGGTGATTCTACGTGAACTACGTCACACAGAAAAAGAAACATCATAAGATATCACTAATACACGGAATGTAAACTTGACTACACATGAACTGAATTACAAAAAAGAACAGGGTCTCAAATTTAGAAAACCAACTAGTGCTTGCTTATGGGGAAAGGTGCGTTGGGGTGCTGCATAAAACCAGAGACTGAAATTAGCACAGATAACTTTCCATAAGCCAAATATGTAATAGACAAGACCTACTCCTTGCTCAACGAAATGGACCCAACACCACATATTCAACGCCTAGGAATATACCTGACTAGGAAGAATGTTAAAACCCATGGATATATATGTCTCCGTAAGAGAATCAAGCGTGTGTACAGCGGCCGAAACGCAGCACTGAAAATCCGATAAATCCCATTATCAAAATAAATTTCGAAAACAAAACACAAAGACAGTGAAATAGAGAGCAATTCTTAAATAATTCACTCAGAGCATGTGATGCAACCGGGATTGACCACATCTACACCCAGAGCTGGTCGAGACATAAGGCTGGACACTTCAGGCTGATAGCATTGGTGAGTTTCGGTGAGCAAATGCAGACCCTTTGAAGTCATACTGCATGGTACCCATTCTATGGGTCCCAACTCTCCAGGTTCAAGGGATTCGTCCTCCAGCTAAAACATGCATGGGAAACCCAGAGTATCGTCCACCGTGTGATTGGGAAGCGATTTAAAATGCATCTCAGTTTTCGTATCCTGGTCCTCGGGTTCAACATTCCAGATGCTTTACTAACACTTTCCCCGCTTGGAGAGTCAGTGCCTTTAACCTCCTCTTTGGCACAGCTTGCAATTTCTGTGCAAGATGAACAGGAATAGGGAGAACCAATGAGAGACTAGCTGTAGGTGTCTGCACGGGCATATGTAATGCTCATTGCCCACCAGGAAGAGGAATTAAACAAAGGCCCAGCGTGCCCTGCTGAAAACAGATTAGGGCCTGAAGCAATCCTGCGGTTTTGTGCCCAGCTCTCAAGAAAGCGAGTTGAAGAAAGGAGCTCAGGTGCACTCTAATTCACAAACCTGCAGAGTTATAAATGACAGCTATCCTCCAAAAATATATTGAAGTAAGCCTGCGAAGGGGCCTTGAAAGCGGTGCAGAATTTCAGGAAAACGATTGCAGGGGTAGACTGGAATTGCCCAGAAAGCATAGGAAAAGAGGCAGAACGTCGACAATGATGCACTTGGCCAAAAAGGGCGTATGCGTATTTTCCTGAATATATTCAGGAAAAAACGCATACGCCCTTTTTGGCCAACCAAGCAAGCCTGTAAAGGAAAACTGCACCACAACGAAGTCTCACTGCCCCCCGGGCAAAAGGGCCATCGGAAAAAAGTGTAAAATCCAGAAAGGTAGGACAGGATATGGAGAACAGGGAGCCTTGTTATGCTGATTGGCAGGATGTAATTTGCCAGCAGCCATCCTGGAGAAGTGTATGGTGTTTCCTGAAACACGTAAGAAACAAAGCAACACAGCCTATGGCACTTCCACTTATGGTCCTATAGATTACGGAAATTAAAATCAAAAACAGACAGCCACCCCAATATTAGGGACGGCTGTGTTCACAAGAAGCTCGTCTACAGTATCAGGTAAATATCCCAGAAAGCAAAAAATGGATAAAGAAGTTGTGGCACGTACGTACAATGCAATATCACTCAGCAATGAAACCTGTGTCATCAGGCCCGTAGCGGCATAGTGAGTGGATGCAGGTACGGTGATTCTACGTGAACTACGTCACACAGAAAAAGAAACATCATAAGATATCACTAATACACGGAATGTAAACTTGACTACACATGAACTGAATTACAAAACAGAACAGGGTCTCAAATTTAGAAAACCAACTACTGCTTGCTTATGGGGAAAGGTGCGTTGGGGTGCTGCATAAAACCAGAGACTGAAATTAGCACAGATAACTTTCCATAAGCCAAATATGTAATAGACAAGACCTACTCCTTGCTCAACGAAATGGACCCAACACCACATATTCAACGCCTAGGAATATACCTGACTAGGAAGAATCTTAAAACCCATGGATATATATGTCTCCGTAAGAGAATCAAGCGTGTGTACAGCGGCCGAAACGCAGCAGTGAAAATCCGATAAATCCCATTATCAAAATAAATTTCGAAAACAAAACACAAAGACAGTGAAATAGAGAGCAATTCTTAACTAATTCACTCAGGGCATGTGATGCAACCGGGATTGACCACATCTACACCCAGAGCTGGTTGAGACATAAGGCTGGACACTTCAGGCTGATAGCATTGGTGAGTTTCGGTGAGCAAATGCAGACCCTTTGAACTCATACTACATGGTACCCATTCCATGGGTCCCAACTCTCCAGGTTCAAGGGATTCTTCCTCCAGCTAAAACATGCATGGGAAACCCAGAGTATCGTCCACCGTGTGATTGGGAAACGATTTAAAATGCATCTCAGTTTTCGTATCCTGGTTCTCGGGTTCACCATTCCAGATGCTTTACTAACACTCTCCCCGCTTGGAGAGTCAGTGCCTTTAACCTCCTGTTGGGCACAGCTTGCAATTTATGTGCAAGATGAACAGGAATAGGGAGAACCAGTGAGAGACTAGCTGTAGGTGTCTGCACGGGCAAATGTAATGCTCATTGCCGACCAGGAAGAGGAATTAAACAAAGGCTCAGCGTGCCCTGCTGGAAACAGATTAGGGCCTGAAGCAATCCTGCGGTTTTGTGCCCAGCTCACAAGAAAGCGAGTTGAAGAAAGGAGCTCAGGGGCACTGTAATTCACAAACCTGCAGAGTTATAAATGACAGCTATCCTCCAAAAATATATTGAAGTAAGCCTGCGAAGGGGACTTGAAAGCGGGGCAGAATTTCAGGAAAACGATTGCAGGGGGTAGACTGGAATTGCCCTGAAAGCATAGGAAAAGAGGCACAACGTCGACAATGATGCACTTGGCCAAAAAGGGCGTATGCGTTTTTTCCTGAATATATTCAGGAAAAAATGCATACGCCCTTTTTGGCCAACCAAGCAAGCCTCTAAAGGAAATCTGCACTACAATGAAGTCTCACTGCCCCCCGGGCAAAAGGGCCATCTGAAAAAAGTATAAAATCCAGAAATGTAGGACAGGATATGGAGAACAGGGAGCCTTGTTATGCTGATTGGCAGGATGTAAATTGCCAGCAGCCACCCTGGAGAAGTGTATGGTGTTTCCTGAAACACGTAAGAAACAAAGCAACACAGCCTATGGCACTTCCACTTATGATCCTATAGCTTACGGAAATTAAAATCAAAAACAGACAGCCACCCCAATATTTGGGACGGCTGTGTTCACAAGAAGCTCGTCTACAGTATCAGGTAAATATCCCAGAAAGCAAACAATGGATAAAGAAGTTGTGGCACGTACGTACAATGCAATATCACTCAGCAATGAAATCTGTGTCATCAGGCCCGTAGCGGCATAGTGAGTGGATGCAGGTACGGTGTTTCTACGTGAACTACGTCACACAGAAAAAGAAACATCATAAGATATCACTAATACACGGAATGTAAACTTGACTACACATGAACTGAATTACAAAACAGAACAGGGTCTCAAATTTAGAAAACCAACTAGTGCTTTCTTATGGGGAAAGGTGCCTTTGGGTGCTGCATAAAACCAGAGACTGAAATTAGCACAGATAACTTTCCATAAGCCAAATATGTAATAGACAAGACCTACTCCTTGCTCAACGAAATGGACCCAACACCACATATTCAACGCCTAGGAATATACCTGACTAGGAAGAATCTTAAAACACATGGATATATATGTCTCCGTAAGAGAATCAAGCGTGTGTACAGCGGCGGAAATGCAGCAGTGAAAATCCGATAAATCCCATTATCAAAATAAATTTCGAAAACAAAACACAAAGACAGTGAAATAGAGAGCAATTCTTAAATAATTCACTCAGGGCATGTGATGCAACCGCGATTGACCACATCTACACCCAGAGCTGGTTGAGACATAAGGCTGGACACTTCTGGCTGATAGCACTGGTGAGTTTCGGTGAGCAAATGCAGACCCTTTGAAGTCATACTGCATGGTACCCATTCTATGGGTCCCAACTCTCCAGGTTCAAGGCATTCTTCCTCCAGCTAAAACATGCATGGGAAACCCAGAGTATCGTCCACCGTGTGATTGGGAAACGATTTAAAATGCATCTCAGTTTTCGTATCCTGGTCCTCGGGTTCACCATTCCAGATGCTTTACTAACACTCTCCCCGCTTGGAGAGTCAGTGCCTTTAACCTCCTGTTTCGCACAGCTTGCCATTTCTGTGCAAGATGAACAAGAATAGGGAGAACCAATGAGAGACTAGCTGTAGGTGTCTGCACGGGCAAATGTAACGCTCATTGCCCACCAGGAAGAGGAATTAAACAAAGGCTCAGTGTGCCCTGCCGGAAACAGATTAGGGACTGAAGCAATCCTGCGGTTTCGTGCCCAGCTCACAAGAAAGCGAGTTGAAGAAAGGAGTTCAGGGGCACTGTACTTCACAAACCTGCAGAGTTAAAAAATGACAGCTATCCTCCAAAAATATATTGAAGTATGCCTGCGAAGGGGACTTGAAAGCGGGGCTGAATTTCAGGAAAACGATTGCAGGGGGTAGACTGGAGCTGCCCTGAAAGCATAGGAAAAGAGGCAGAACGTCGACAATGATGCACTTGGCCAAAAAGGGCGTATGCGTATTTACCTGAATATATTCAGGAAAAAACGCATACGCCCTTTTTGGCCAACCAAGCAAGCCTGTAAAGGAAATCTACACCACAATGAAATCTCACTGCCCCCCGGGCAAAAGGGCCATCGGAAAAAAGTGTAAAATCCAGAAAGGTAGGACAGGATATGGAGAACAGGGAGCCTTGTTATGCTGATTGGCAGGATGTAAATTGCCAGCAGCCACCCTGGAGAAGTGTATGGTCTTTCCTGAAACACGTAAGAAACAAAGCAACACAGCCTATGGCACTTCCACTTATGATCCTATAGCTTACGGAAATTAAAATCAAAAACATACAGCCACCCCAATATTTGGGACGGCTGTGTTCACAAGAAGCTCGTCTACAGTATCAGGTAAATATCCCAGAAAGCAAACAATGGATAAAGAAGTTGTGGCACGTACGTACAATGCAATATCACTCAGCAATGAAATCTGTGTCATCAGGCCCGTAGCGGCATAGTGAGTGGATGCAGGTACGGTGTTTCTACGTGAACTACGTCACACAGAAAAAGAAACATCATAAGATATCACTAATACACGGAATGTAAACTTGACTACACATGAACTGAATTACAAAACAGAACAGGGTCTCAAATTTAGAAAACCAACTAGTGCTTTCTTATGGGGAAAGGTGCCTTTGGGTGCTGCATAAAACCAGAGACTGAAATTAGCACAGATAACTTTCCATAAGCCAAATATGTAATAGACAAGACATACTCCTTGCTCAACGAAATGGACCCAACACCACATATTCAACGCCTAGGAATATACCTGACTAGGAAGAATCTTAAAACACATGGATATATATGTCTCCGTAAGAGAATCAAGCATGTGTACAGCGGTGGAAATGCAGCAGTGAAAATCCGATAAATCCCATTATCAAAATAAATTTCGAAAACAAAACACAAAGACAGTGAAATAGAGAGCAATTCTTAAATAATTCACTCAGGGCATGTGATGCAACCGCGATTGACCACATCTACACCCAGAGCTGGTTGAGACATAAGGCTGGACACTTCTGGCTGATAGCACTGGTGAGTTTCGGTGAGCAAATGCAGACCCTTTGAAGTCATACTGCATGGTACCCATTCTATGGGTCCCAACTCTCCAGGTTCAAGGCATTCTTCCTCCAGCTAAAACATGCATGGGAAACCCAGAGTATCGTCCACCGTGTGATTGGGAAACGATTTAAAATGCATCTCAGTTTTCGTATCCTGGTCCTCGGGTTCACCATTCCAGATGCTTTACTAACACTCTCCCCGCTTGGAGAGTCAGTGCCTTTAACCTCCTGTTTCGCACAGCTTGCCATTTCTGTGCAAGATGAACAAGAATAGGGAGAACCAATGAGAGACTAGCTGTAGGTGTCTGCACGGGCAAATGTAACGCTCATTGCCCACCAGGAAGAGGAATTAAACAAAGGCTCAGTGTGCCCTGCTGGAAACAGATTAGGGACTGAAGCAATCCTGCGGTTTTGTGCCCAGCTCACAAGAAAGCAAGTTGAAGAAAGGAGTTCAGGGGCACTGTACTTCACAAACCTGCAGAGTTATAAATGACAGCTATCCTCCAAAAATATATTGAAGTATGCCTGCGAAGGGGACTTGAAAGCGGGGCTGAATTTCAGGAAAACGATTGCAGGGGGTAGACTGGAGCTGCCCTGAAAGCATAGGAAAAGAGGCACAACGTCGACAATGATGCACTTGGCCAAAAGGGGCGTATGCGTATTTTCCTGAATATATTCAGGAAAAAACGCATACGCCCTTTTTGGCCAACCAAGCAAGCCTGTAAAGGAAATCTGCACCACAATGAAATCTCACTGCCCCCCGGGCAAAAGGGCCATCGGAAAAAAGTGTAAAATCCAGAAAGGTAGGACAGGATATGGAGAACAGGGAGCCTTGTTATGCTGATTGGCAGGATGTAAATTGCCAGCAGCCACCCTGGAGAAGTGTATGGTGTTTCCTGAAACACGTAAGAAACAAAGCAACACAGCCTATGGCACTTCCACTTATGGTCCTATAGCTTACGGAAATTAAAATCAAAAACAGACAGCCACCCCAATATTTGGGACGGCTGTGTTCACAAGAAGCTCGACTACAGTATCAGGTAAATATCCCAGAAAGCAAAAAATGGATAAAGAAGTTGTGGCACGTACGTGCAATGCAATATCACTCAGCAATGAAATCTGTGTCATCAGGCCCGTAGCGGCATAGTAAGTGGATGCAGGTACGGTGATTCTACGTGAACTACATCACACAGAAAAAGAAACATCATAAGATATCACTAATACACGGAATGTAAACTTGACTACACATGAACTGAATTACAAAAAAGAACAGGGTCTCAAATTTAGAAAACCAACTAGTGCTTGCTTATGGGGAAAGGTGCGTTGGGGTGCTGCATAAAACCAGAGACTGAAATTAGCACAGATAACTTTCCATAAGCCAAATAAGTAATAGACAAGACCTACTCCTTGCTCAACGAAATGGACCCAACACCACATATTCAACGCCTAGGAATATACCTGACTAGGAAGAATCTTAAAACCCATGGATATATATGTTTCCGTAAGAGAATCAAGCGTGTGTACAGCGGCGGAAATGCAGCAGTGAAAATCCGATAAATCCCATTATCAAAATAAATTTCGAAAACAAAACACAAAGACAGTGAAATAGAGAGCAATTCTTAAATAATTCACTCAGGGCATGTGATGCAACCGCGATTGACCACATCTACACCCAGAGCTGGTTGAGACATAAGGCTGGACACTTCAGGCTGATAGCACTGGTGAGTTTCGGTGAACAAATGCAGACCCTTTGAAGTCATACTGCATGGTACCCATTCCATGGGTCCCAACTCTCCAGGTTCAAGGCATTCTTCCTCCAGCTAAAACATGCATGGGAAACCCAGAGTATCGTCCACCGTGTGATTGGGAAACGATTTAAAATGCATCTCAGTTTTCGTATCCTGGTCCTCGGGTTCACCATTCCAGATGCTTTACTAACACTCTCCCCGCTTGGAGAGTCAGTGCCTTTAACCTCCTGTTTGGCACAGCTTGCCATTTCTGTGCAAGATGAACAGGAATAGGGAGAACCAATGAGAGACTAGCTGTAGGTGTCTGCACGGGCAAATGTAACGCTCATTGCCCACCAGGAAGAGGAATTAAACAAAGGCTCAGTGTGCCCTGCTGGAAACAGATTAGGGCCGGAAGCAATCCTGCGGTTTTGTGCCCAGCTCACAAGAAAGCGAGTTGAAGAAAGGAGCTCAGGGGCACTGTACTTCACAAACCTGCAGAGTTATAAATGACAGCTATCCTCCAAAAATATATTGAAGTAAGCCTGCGAAGGGGACTTGAAAGCGGGGCTGAATTTCAGGAAAACGATTGCAGGGGGTAGACTGGAATTGCCCTGAAAGCATAGGAAAAGAGGCACAACGTCGACAATGATGCACTTGGCCAAAAAGGGCGTATGCGTTTTTTCCTGAATATATTCAGGAAAAAACGCATACGCCCTTTTTGGCCAACCAAGCAAGCCTGTAAAGAAATCTGCACTACAATGAAATCTCACTGCCCCCCCGGGCAAAAGGGCCATCTGAAAAAAGTGTAAAATCCAGAAAGGTAGGACAGGATATGGAGAAGAGGGAGCCTTGTTATGCTAATTGGCAGGATGTAAATTGCCAGCAGCCACTGTGGAGAAGTGTATGGTGTTTCCTGAAACACGTAAGAAACAAAGCAAAACAGCCTATGGCACTTCCACTTACGGTCCTATAGCTTACGGAAATTAAAATCAAAAACAGACAGCCACCCCAATATTTGGGACGGCTGTGTTCACAAGAAGCTCGTCTACAGTATCAGGTAAATATCCCAGAAAGCAAAAAATGGATAAATAAGTTGTGGCACGTACGTACAATGCAATATCACTCAGCAATGAAATCTGTGTCATCAGGCCCGTAGCGGCATAGTGAGTGGATGCAGGTACGGTGATTCTACGTGAACTACGTCACACAGAAAAAGAAACATCATAAGATATCACTAATACACGGAATGTAAACTTGACTACACATGAACTGAATTACAAAAAAGAACAGGGTCTCAAATTTAGAAAACCAACTAGTGCTTGCTTATGGGGAAAGGTGCGTTGGGGTGCTGCATAAAAATAGAGACTGAAATTAGCACAGATAACTTTCCATAAGCCAAATATGTAATAGACAAGACCTACTCCTTGCTCAACGAAATGGACCCAACACCACATATTCAACTCCTAGGAATATACCTGACTAGGAAGAATCTTAAAACCCATGGATATATATGTCTCCGTAAGAGAATCAAGCGTGTGTACAGCGGCCGAAACACAGCAGTGAAAATCCGATAAATCCCATTATCAAAATAAATTTTGAAAACAAAACACAAAGACAGTGAAATAGAGAGCAATTCTTAAATAATTCACTCAGGGCATGTGATGCAACCGGGATTGACCACATCTACACCCAGAGCTGGTTGAGACATAAGGCTGGACACTTCAGGCTGATAGCATTGGTGAGTTTCGGTGAGCAAATGCAGACCCTTTGAAGTCATACTGCATGGTACCCATTCCAATTGTCCCAACTCTCCAGGTTCAAGGGATTCTTCCTCCAGCTAAAACATGCATGGGAAACCCAGAGTATCGTCCACCGTGTGATTGGGAAATGATTTAAAATGCATCTCAGTTTTCATATCCTGGTCCTCGGGTTCAACATTCCAGATGCTTTACTATCACTGTCCCCGCTTGGAGAGTCAGTGCCTTTAACCTCCTGTTTCGCACAGCTTGCAATTTCTGTGCAAGATTAACAGGAATAGGGAGAACCAATGAGAGACTAGCTGTAGGTGTCTGCACGGGCAAATGTAACGCTCATTGCCCACCAGGAAGAGGAATTAAACAAAGGCTCAGTGTGCCCTGCTGGAAACAGATTAGGGCCTGAAGCAATCCTGCGGTTTTGTGCCCATCTCACAAGAAAGCGAGTTGAGGAAAGGAGTTCAGGGGCACTGTACTTCACAAACCTGCAGAGTTATAAATGACAGCTATCCTCCAAAAATATATTGAAGTAAGCCTGCGAAGGGGACTTGAAAGCGGGGCTGAATTTCAGGAAAACGATTGCAGGGGGTAGACTGGAATTGCCCTGAAAGCATAGGAAAAGAGGCACAACGTCGACAATGATGCACTTGGCCAAAAAGGGCGTATGCGTTTTTTCCTGAATATATTCAGGAAAAAACGCATAGGCCCTTTTTGGCCAACCAAGCAAGCCTGTAAAGGAAATCTGCACTACAATGAAATCTCACTGCCCCCCCGGCAAAAGGGCCATCTGAAAAAAGTGAAAAATCCAGAAAGGTAGGACAGGATATGGAGAACAGGGAGCCTTGTTATGCTGATTGGCAGGATGTAAATTGCCAGCAGCCACCCTGGAGAAGTGTATGGTGTTTCCTGAAACACGTAAGAAACAAAGCAACACAGCCTATGGCACTTCCACTTACGGTCCTATAGCTTACGGAAATTAAAATCAAAAACAGACAGCCACCCCAATATTTGGGACGGCTGTGTTCACAAGAAGCTCGTCTACAGTATCAGGTAAATATCCCAGAAAGCAAACAATGGATAAAGAAGTTGTGGCACGTACGTACAATGCAATATCACTCAGCAATGAAATCTGTGTCATCAGGCCCGTAGCGGCATAGTGAGTGGATGCAGGTACGGTGTTTCTACGTGAACTACGTCACACAGAAAAAGAAACATCATAAGATATCACTAATACACGGAATGTAAACTTGACTACACATGAACTGAATTACAAAACAGAACAGGGTCTCAAATTTAGAAAACCAACTAGTGCTTGCTTATGGGGAAAGGTGCCTTTGGGTGCTGCATAAAACCAGAGACTGAAATTAGCACAGATAACTTTTCATAAGCCAAATATGTAATAGACAAGACCTACTCCTTGCTCAACGAAATGGACCCAACACCACATATTCAACGCCTAGGAATATACCTGACTAGGAAGAATCTTAAAACACATGGATATATATGTCTCCGTAAGAGAATCAAGCGTGTGTACAGCAGCCAAAACGCAGCACTGAAAATCCGATAAATCCCATTATCAAAATAAATTTCGAAAACAAAAAACAAAGACAGTGAAATAGAGAGCAATTCTTAAATAATTCACTCAAGGCATGTGATGCAACCGGGATTGACCACATCTACACCCAGAGCTGGTTGAGACATAAGGCTGGACACTTCAGGCTGATAGCATTGGTGAGTTTCGGTGAGCAAATGCAGACCCTTTGAAGTCATACTGCATGGTACCCATTCCATGGGTCCCAACTCTCCAGGTTCAAGGCATTCTTCCTCCAGCTAAAACATGTATGGGAAACCCAGAGTATCGTCCACCGTGTGATTGGGAAACGATTTAAAATGCATCTCAG
Organism: Phocoena phocoena; assembly: GCF_963924675.1. Classification (NCBI taxonomy): domain Eukaryota; kingdom Metazoa; phylum Chordata; class Mammalia; order Artiodactyla; family Phocoenidae; genus Phocoena; species Phocoena phocoena. The sequence goes on from NW_027077476.1 coordinate 305,190, forward strand.
TTTTCGTATCCTGGTCCTCGGGTTCACCATTCCAGATGCTTTACTAACACTCTCCCCGCTTGGAGAGTCAGTGCCTTTAACCTCCTCTTTGGCACAGCTTGCAATTTCTGTGCAAGATGAACAGGAATAGGGAGAACCAATGAGAGACTAGCTGTAGGTGTCTGCACGGGCAAATGTAAGGCTCATTTCCCACCAGGAATAGGAATTAACCAAAGGCTCAGCATGCCCTGCCGGAAACAGATTAGGGCCTGAAGCATTCCTGCGGTTTTGTGCCCAGCTCACAAGAAAGCGAGTTGAAGAAAGGAGCTCAGGGGCACTGTACTTCACAAACCTGCAGAGTTATAAATGACAGCTATCCTCCAAAAATATATTGAAGTAAGCCTGCGAAGGGGTCTTGAAAGCGGGGCTCAATTTCAGGAAAACGATTGCAGGGGGTAGACTGGAATTGCCCTGAAAGCATAGGAAAAGAGGCACAACGTCGACAATGATGCACTTGGCCAAAAAGGGCGTATGCGTTTTTTCCTGAATATATTCAGGAAAAAACGCATACGCCCTTTTTGGCCAACCAAGCAAGCCTGTAAAGGAAATCTGCACTACAATGAAATCTCACTGCCCCCCCGGGCAAAAGGGTCATCTGAAAAAAGTGTAAAATCCAGAAAGGTAGGACAGGATATGGAGAACAGGGAGCCTTGTTATGCTGATTGGCAGGATGTAAATTGCCAGCAGCCACCCTGGAGAAGTGTATGGTGTTTCCTGAAACACGTAAGAAACAAAGCAACACAGCCTATGGCACTTCCACTTATGGTCCTATAGCTTACGGAAATTAAAATCAAAAACAGACAGCCACCCCAATATTGGGACGGCTGTGTTCACAAGAAGCTCGTCTACAGTATCAGGTAAATATCCCAGAAAGCAAAAAATGGATAAAGAAGTTGTGGCACGTACGTACAATGCAATATCACTCAGCAATGAAATCTGTGTCATCAGGCCCGTAGCGGCATAGTGAGTGGATGCAGGTACGGTGATTCTACGTGAACTACGTCACACAGAAAAAGAAACATCATAAGATATCACTAATACACGGAATGTAAACTTGACTACACATGAACTGAATTACAAAAAAGAACAGGGTCTCAAATTTAGAAAACCAACTAGTGCTTGCTTATGGGGAAAGGTGCGTTGGGGTGCTGCATAAAAATAGAGACTGAAATTAGCACAGATAACTTTCCATAAGCCAAATATGTAATAGACAAGACCTACTCCTTGCTCAACGAAATGGACCCAACACCACATATTCAACTCCTAGGAATATACCTGACTAGGAAGAATCTTAAAACCCATGGATATATATGTCTCCGTAAGAGAATCAAGCGTGTGTACAGCAGCCGAAACGCAGCAGTGAAAATCCGATAAATCCCATTATGAAAATAAATTTCGAAAACAAAACACAAAGACAGTGAAATAGAGAGCAATTCTTAAATAATTCACTCAGGGCATGTGATGCAACCGGGATTGACCACATCTACACCCAGGGCTGGTTGAGACATAAGGCTGGACACTTCAGGCTGATAGCATTGGTGAGTTTCGGTGAGCAAATGCAGACCCTTTGAAGTCAACCTGCATGGTACCCATTCCATGGGTCCCAACTCTCCAGGTTCAAGGGATTCTTCCTCCAGCTAAAACATGCATGGGAAACCCAGAGTATCGTCCACCGTGTGATTGGGAAATGATTTAAAATGCATCTCAGTTTTCATATCCTGGTCCTCGGGTTCACCATTCCAGATGCTTTACTATCAGTCTCCCCGCTTGGAGAGTCAGTGCCTTTAACCTCCTGTTTCGCACAGCTTGCAATTTCTGTGCAAGATGAACAGGTTAGGGAGAACCAATGAGAGACTAGCTGTAGGTGTCTGCACGGGCAAATGTAACGCTCATTGCCCACCAGGAAGAGGAATTAAACAAAGGCTCAGTGTGCCCTGCTGGAAACAGATTAGGGCCTGAAGCAATCCTGCGGTTTTGTGCCCAGCTCACAAGAAAGCGAGTTGAAGAAAGGAGTTCAGGGGCACTGTACTTCACAAACCTGCAGAGTTATAAATGACAGCTATACTCCAAAAATATATTGAAGTAAGCCTGCGAAGGGGACTTGAAAGCGGGGCTGAATTTCAGGAAAACGATTGCAGGGGGTAGACTGGAATTGCCCTGAAAGCATAGGAATAGAGGCACAACGTCGACAATGATGCACTTGGCCAAAAAGGGCGTATGCGTTTTTTCCTGAATATATTCAGGAAAAAACGCATACGCCCTTTTTGGCCAACCAAGCAAGCCTGTAAAGGAAATCTGCACTACAATGATATCTCACTGCCCCCCCGGGCAAAAGGGCCATCTGAAAAAAGTGAAAAATCCAGAAAGGTAGGACAGGATATGGAGAACAGGGAGCCTTGTTATGCTGATTGG